>NC_136499.1:95655778-96250778 GCF_053919585.1 Euprymna scolopes | reverse complement strand
TTTCTCTCCTTTCTAGAGTGCTTCGTCACACGATTGAGAATATAACTTTCGCTCGGGGGGGGGGGGGCTCTGTTATGTCAACATATATTAGATCTAATAGTTTATACCGAAGTAGTTAGTAAAAACACATTCAAAGCTGATTTTTTTTTTTTTTTACCTGAAAATTTTATCTCGGCACCAAAATCAACAAAGTCATGACCATTATTGAAATGGCTTTTTCCCTCTTGATCCTGTGTGGTTCTTGGAGGTCCACACTCCCAGGCTTCGCCTTATCCCTTTTAAAAGAGGTTTGTTTATTGCTAATCGATTAATACGCCATTACCGTAGAATGCCTCTATATTTTTTGCAGGCCAAAGTAGTCTTTCTCTAGGGAGTCTGTTCTTCAAATCTCATTCTTCGACACTTGTGTCACATCATCACACTATGGGAAGGAGGCAAATACGTCTTCAGGACTGTATTTTTCGTTTCTTTTTTCTTCTTTTTTCCACGGCGACTGCTGTTCCCAAATGATCATCCTTATGGCACCACGCTTAACATTGCTTTACCTGGGTAATCTAATGAGAAACAATATATCAACATGATTATACAGTAGTATTTTAGTTCAAAATTGGAATCGAGCATTTTCTGAGTCTGGTTAATCTACCGGCGCCATAATAGTTGCTTCCAGCTAAACACATAAATAAGATACTTGGGAATGAAGGGTGGACATATAATTGTGATCATTTCTGGCTGAAATTATTTTATTATTGATCTATTAATTGTTAGTGATTTAAAAAGGATATTATTTTCTTCATGTTGTTTTCAAGTTTAAAGTATGATATAGATGTGAAGGCCAAAACTATAAAAAAAAAGTCATACACAAATATTCAAGATGGCTTACAAATCTGTCGTCATAGAAAAGGAGGATTAAAATTTTAAAAGTACCTGTTTTTCCATAAAATTTTTTACACAATAACAAATCTTCAGAAAACAAATGAAGGAAAGTGTTTTTCCACTTTGAATTCTTTTGAAATTTGAAAAATATAACAATTTAGAAACTAATTGAAATGCAATTTTTTTTTAATAAACTTAATTGTTTAAATGATCATTTTCGACCCATATAAAAGTCTTCGTCGGGAAAATGTACACAATATTTTTTTATGCGGCATGTAGCCATTTAGCAGTTGTCTTTTCTTTTTTATGCACGTAGTTTCTTGCTCTAGCATGCATGGCTCGCTCGTGAATTAAAGTATTTGAATGCATTTGAAATATTGAAAAGTTTAACAGTTTGGAGATCAGTCAAAATCTTGATCTAAGCAAGTGAAGCATGCATGCCCCCCCCCGTGAGTGCACAGTGAATGAGGCATAAAAAAATGACTAAGTTCAGCATTCCCCGCCCTCCACCATTTAGCCCCAAAATTCCCTAGGGGACGTCAAATCCTGGTGAAAATTAATAAACAGTGCAATTTTAGGCATAACATATGTAAATTTGAGTTCTGCACCATTTAAAAAAAGAAATAACCAAGTCCATCATTTGCCCCCCCCCCATTTAGCTCCAAAAGTCCCTAAGGCCTTAAATATTTAAATTTGAGTTCAGCACCATGCAAAACTACTAAATAGACATACACAGAAAGTTTTGGACAAATATGATAAAATAGTCCGAAAAATGGAGTGTTTTTATTAGCCTTAAAGAGCCCCTGGAGCACACCCAAGAGTTATCGCGAAGTATAGACAAACAAAATTATATAGAAATCAGTTAGTTACAACTTTTCAGAAAGTTTTATAAAAATCCATGGCATCATTTAAAAAAAATTTTTTTTAATAAGCACAAAAGTGTAAATTTTAGCCATTTTAACCCGAAAGACACTCCTATGGAGGGTGGGGGGCAACTGGAGCTTTCCCGAAAAATCCGTTCTGTTACTTTTTTACTCATATCATGTTTAATGTTTGTGCAAAGTTTCCAAAAAGTCCAAGGCGTAGTTATTGAGAAAAGTGCGAACAGACGAACGGACAAACGGACAAGGGTGAATTTACAGATCCACCTTCCTTTTATTGCAGGACAAAAAAAAAAATAATGACAACTACATTTTTTTTTTGTGCCAAAAAATTGTATATGAACAAAAAATTGTAATGAAATTGTAAAACAGTTCAAATATGTTTAATGAGCGAAAAGTGATTACAACTTTGAATTAATGTTGCATTCTCAACATTTATAAAGAAATTTTATTTCATGACGAAAACTACAATTTAGAACAAGTGGAATGGACAATAAAACGGACAACGGATTTTTATTACAATTGGACGTTTTAATAAATAAGAACCCTATCGATAATGTAAAACAGAAGCCAAGTTTTATAGATTTTTATATCAATTATATAACATGCAAACTGTTTTACTGTATCACACCTATATCTTGATTACAGGAGGCATTCAATATATGATACCCCTAACCCACTTTCAGTTGTCTGATCTAGCTAACATTCTGCATGTGCAATGATTTATATCTCTATGAGTTATGTGACAAATCACAACTTTGAACTGATTGTGGTTTCTGATTTTCAGGCGCTATATTTGAGCCAAGTGTGAGATTCGTTGACACACTAGTAGATTCGCTGACACACCAGTTCCCGTTAGGTCACCGAAGTTAAACAGCGTTGAGCCTGGTCATTGCTAAAATGGGTGACCAATTTGGCAATTCCAGGCGCTGTATATAGGAGGTTTGCAAAAACCTAACGTCGTCATCTCCCGAACAGGTATATACATGCGATTGGGGACCGCTTGTGAAACTTCCTCCTTCGAAGGAAGCCGGTTAAACCAAGACCGTCTTAAAAGACAAGATGGCCGGTGGGCAAAAATAATTTAATCTGCTTACGTCATCACGGATAGTCCTTACCGGTGACACCGGTAGTCACCGGTAGGCACTCGTAACGTCTTGGAGTCAGTGTAATATTTCTTTTTTTATTAAAATGCCTTCACGGTGCATCGTTCCAAATTGCTGAGGAGATTATCATAAAGGACCAAAAAGTGACAGTATTTTCATTTCCGAAAGATAAAGAATTATAATGCAGTAAAAAAAAAAAGATTTTACACCATCTCCATTCAGCAAAGTAAGTTTTAACGTGCTCCCCCCTGTATTTAACATGATGTAACTATAATTTAATTCAATATTATCATCCTAAATTTTTTACCATTCAAAAGAAGAAGCTTCAAATAAATTGCTAATATTAAAAAAAATTTTTTACAGCATACAAAACTAATGAAAATGCGAGACAACATCGATTCTTTAAAACACGTGTTTTAAAAATCTAGCAAAAATTAATTTTCCTGAAATTTTTCAATATTTAAAAATAAATTATGCCGGCTGATAAAATTTTAAAACTTTTTTTTAAAGCTAGAAAGATAAAATTTAAAAATACATATATATATATATATATATATATATATATATATATATATATATATATATATATATATATATATATATATATATATATATATGAAACTAAACTAAAAAAAACGCGCGTTCATTCGTGGTCTTTTCATTTCATTTCATTAACGTAATTGGGTTTGTATTACTGTACACATAGATTCGAAAAAGTTGTCAAAAGACAAATATATGACAAATAAATGTTATCAAAGGCAAGATAAGTTACTTTTCTACCAAATATTTTTCGTGTTTTTATTCAATGTAACATGTTTATTCAGTTCGAAAAACATACAGTGTTTACCGATGTATTCGAAAATTCAAGATGGTGTCTGATTCTCTCTTTAACACGGTAAGTTTGGGATAAGGTGTTATATATAAAAAACTATACAACATACTATTAAAAACCCGCCGAATATATGTCAACCTATGTCACGGTAACATATATTGAGCGAGTTTTTAACAGTATTTTATCCGGTTTTGTATTTATAACACCTTTTCCCAAACTTACCGTGTTAAAGAGAGAATCAGACGCCATCTGGAATTTTCGAATACATCGGTAAACACTGTATGTTTTTCGAGCTGAATAAACATGTTACATTGAATAAAAACACAAAAAATATATCCAGTTTGGCAGAAAAGTAACTTATCTTGCCTTTGATAACATTTATTTGTTGTATATTTGTTTTTTGACAACTTTTTCGAATCTATGTGTACAGTAATACAAACCCACGTATTTTAACAAACTGAAAATATGGATATAAAAAAATGATTTTGCATGTTATTTTTGTTATGTGGTGAAATAATCTTAACATCTATTAAAAAAAATATATAATTTGTACATTCTCTGGAAAAAAAGAATCAAACTTTTCTCTACTTTCACATGTGTTCCATTTTAACAAACTGAGCCACAGCAACGCGTGGCCGGGTACAGCTAGTATTAAATAAACTTCAAGTTTTGTTCAAATCAAATCGTGTTCCTTCACTTTTTAAAATGTAATTTATAAGTAATTAAAGAACGCTTTCTAATCTTTAAAATCTATAATACAACGAAATATTCAATTGCTTATAATACTTAAACAAATAACTTGTTTTTTTTTTATTATTAATATTAGATGAGTTTCAGTATAAATCATCGTGTTCTTTCTTTTTTATTTCTTTATTTTAATCCAATTTTGAAGTTTTGTAACGCTGTCTGTAAAAATTACTGTTCATTATTGACAGTCTAAGAGTTCCACATATCTTGCTTGTTGGGACCTCGGCGATGACGTCATTTTTTCAGCTGGCCGGCCATCTTTATAACGAAGGCCACGGTTAAACCCGAATAGGGTAAGTGCCCTCCCACACACACACAATTGTAAGATTGAGCTTGATGGGTGTCGAGGAGTGATCCGAGTTTTGTATCTGAAAAGACACACATCACAGGAGATATTTGATTCATAAAGAAATACATTAAAAGTTGACAAATTTACAAATGAGAAGCTTCAGTTGAACTTTACGCACATAAAGATGAAATTCTACTTTTATAGGTGATTACTAGGACTAAGACAACAGTATATTCTTTTCATTGTTTTGGCCCTTGAGTGTGTATCCGTTGATATCTTATATGCTTATATATAGATTGATGTCGTTCTCGGTTGATTAACTGTGTCGGATATATACTCAATAGTCAAAACAATGGAAAGAATATGCTGTTGTCATAGCCCTAGTAATTACATGTTTGAAAAACCTTTAGAAAAAACAGTTATTTTCGCACATAAATTTAACATAACTCATTTCTTGGCTATTATCCCTCCGAATTAAGAATTTTAAGGGTATACAAGCAAGTTTTTTTGTTAAAAAATTATTGTAATCGTGCCTCATCATAAGACAGTGTAAATCGCTGGCATCGTGGAATCAAACGTTGTAAGGAAACAAACAGGTCTGGTCGCCTCAATCTGCAATTGATGAGGCATCTGCCAATCAAGTTGAAACTGCCTTTTTTAAAAATTGACGCGTGACTATTTGCCAAATAGCACAATAGGTCAAGATTACTTGACTTTTTGGAAACTATCATATCAGTGAACAGTTGCATATGCATAATGTATCTGGCAGATTGATTCCCAGGTTGCTGACAATTTTCCAGAAGAGAGAATGCATCGAGTGCTCGGGGACGAATTTGGAGATGTGCCAAGATGAGTCAAAGTTTTTCGAAACGCTGTTTACACAGGATGAAACCTGAATCAATCTCTATGATGAAGAGACAAAAACCTATTTAATGCAGTGGAAGAACCTGTACTCACTACCCCCAAAGAAGGCAATACTGCACCCCCCCCACTGGCAAGTTCATGTTCACAGGCTTCTGAGACCAGGACATTGTAGTGCTGATAGATTAGCAAAGCAAAGAGTAACACAATTACAGAAGCCTATTATTATTTCTCCACATCTGAGTTGTCATCCGTCTCCATTATCTTACACTTCTTGCACACAACCTGGTTATCCTCTCTCAGCCTACCAGTAACTCCGCTTGTGTACCTAATTCCTTTACCATTATTTGAGCGTGAGAATTTTCTTTTTTTCCGGACGATTTCCGACACTGCAGCCAACACTTTTGTCTTGATTACATTCATTCCCAGGCTTTTACTTTCTCTAAAATTTTTAACTTTTTTTTCTAGCGTTATTTTCATGGCCAATGCTCGTCTGAGCTTCAATCTATGCCTCCCCCACCCTTGCCAAACTTTCCAAAATAACACTCGTCTAGCTACAACAACTATCAACAATTCCCCAAACCCTCTACCTGTGCCTAAATCTGCTCGCAAATTCAATGAACAAAGCTTTTTTCCTAGAACTTCCCACCTGTGAAGCCCTGTTCCGCTAGCCTGATTTTGAGGAAATTAAGAGAAGCTATCAAAATCAAGAGGCAGAAAATATATCATCCTCCTGTAAGACAATATCCCAATGCATAACACGCATGTTGCCTGAACAGAAACACGGATGTGTGACTATGAAATCCTTCCCCATCTCTCCTACTCTCCTGACCTTGGACTCTCTGACTTTGACATTTTTCCCAGCCATGAAGTTGTTTTTTAATAGGAAAGCGTTTCCCAGACAATGCATCCTTGGTTTCCGAAGTCATGTCCTAGTTGGAGAACCAACCTGAGGTGTTCTACAAAAATGGTTTTCAGATCTGCATAAAACAATGGTAGAAATGCGTAACTCTGAATGGTTCCTATACGGAAAAAGACTGATAACTGTGCCAAGTTTTGTGGCTCTACTCTTATGAGAAGTGTGTCAAGGATATTATTCATTGACTACCCCTCGTAGAAAACAGCGCTATTGGCCTGCTCCAAATCCTTATGTTAAGTTTTAAAAAAAGATGGCACACCACGAATTACGCAAATTCATCCAATATTTTTGTTTTAAAAAGCAAATAATTTTATCGGTGAAATCGCTCGTCGTCCATTTTCGGTCTTCATTAAGGTCAATGGGCAAGGGACATAACTCAAACTTTAATTCAAACAAGGAAAGAATCAGCAAATTCCTCCTTCCCATGTTAAGAATGGCTTCATAAATTTTGCATGGAGATTTATTAAACAAAAAAAATATTGGATGAATTTGCTTAAATTGTGGCGCACGTGTTTTTTTTTTGTTTTTTTTTAAATTGGTGGGGGGAGGGTAACCTAACAAGCAAATACGTGATAAAGTTTTGTGCAAATTTTATTTTTGGAAATACCCTTTCTAATTTGACAAGCATTGATATTAAAATGTATACCGAACTTATTATTTCAACGCGTACAAATAATAATTTTATTACTTTGTTTTTCACATGAAATAATCATTTAAAAAACGAAAGGTTTTGGATTACTACATAAAAACCAAGTTATCTCAAACACAACACACGTGGGTTTTATTGCAAGACACATTTAAGGTAAAGTGATTAATGTTAGATTTTCTGTTTGAGCATCAAATTACTGAATTACGGATAGCGTTTTAAGGGCATATAAGCAGATACTTTCGTTAAGGGAGATAACTTATGCTTGAGCATCAAATTGCAGATAAAATGGTACGTTAAAATGACACAGGTAAAATGGCACAGGTAAAATGACACAGGTAAAATTGGCCAAGTGGATAAATAGGTTAAAAATGATACCTGGGAAAAATATAAATGAAAATATCACAATAAGTCATAAAAAATTCCTAAAAAAAGTTTTATTGGGCTGACGTTATCCGCCTGATAGCTAGGGACCTAAACCTTGGAATAACCACTAAGGAGGCGGTCCTATCAGCAGGTACAAAGTACTAGGGCTTCTGTATTGCTATTTGATGAATGAATTCTGGACCATGCAGTAGCTTCTGGTGGGATTCCTCGATGCCATATTAGTGGGTAATTGTTATGGCTTCACCTTATCATGGTCTACAAAAAAAAAATATTCAAACACTTCTTTTTCTCCTTTACTTTCTCTCTCTGCCCTGCTCTAACTAATTCTGTCGACCTATTCCACAAATCCTAAAACTTCATAATGAAAAGTCTCCAGACAGAATACACAATTAAACCTAGAACTAAACTGGTTTCCTTCAATAATTACAAGAAACCTTCTCTGCCACCAATAGCAATGGCCAGTCTGAGAGTACATCTTTCAAACTGCTTGGCCTAACGTTCACAGGAAACATGAGTTGGAACAATTATATTGAAAACATTGCCAGGGCCGCTGCAAAAAAGGTAGGCTCTCTCTACCATGCTAGAAAACTACTGACACCTGAAAGTATCCTGTACCTCTATAAGGCCACCATTCGCCCATGTATGCGGTATTGTTGCCACATTTGGGTTGGTGCATCTGCTACTAGTCTCTCGCTCCTAGACAAGGTTCAAAAGAGAGTCGCAATCTGATAGGCCCTGAACTGGCATCTAAGCTTCAGCCTCTGTCCCATCGACGAAACGTTGCATCCCTCTGCCTGTTCTACAAGTATTTTAATGGTGAATGCTCTGACGAACTGCAGACACTTGTGCCTCCACGACGTAGACACCCTCGACAAATCCGACAGGCAGCTAAATCCCATCCCCACACACTAGAGATCCCTAGATGTAAAAGATCTTTTTACTCCAGTAGTTTCTTCCCCAGAACCGCTAGACTCTGGAATTCCATTCCAGTTCCCTGCTTCCCTAACTGTACTGACATGCAGAAGTTCAAGTGTAACGTGAACCGACATCTTGCTGCCCAAATCCAACATAGTTCCCCAGTAGTTGCTGCCCCTGATAGTAGCCCCCTACACCAAAGTGGCAATATGCCTTGTTTGGTGTGAAAATGTAAAAAAAAAAAAAATAAATAAATAAAAAAAAACCCAACTTCCAACGTAGACCCCTACTACCATGTTTCCTTCTCCAACATCAGGGGTCTACGTTCCAACCTTCTAAAGGTTGAAATCCAATTACAGGAGACCAAACTAAATCTATTCTTCCTAAGCAAACTGGTATTGGACCGACTATTTCCCTGGATGAGTTCGTAATTAAAAGATATTCTAATTCAACATCCAAATCTGATCCCCAAGATCCTCATGAGCATGAAATATGTGCCTACATTAAAAATAGCTTTCCACGTGGTAAGGACATCTCCAGAGAAGACACTAAATTGCTTTATATGTGATTCTGGATTGCACTTGCTCAAACGCCTGCGTTTATATGTGTTCTCTATCGCCTCCACAACAGTGGAGTTACTATCTTTAAAAGCATACCTGAGAAAATTGACCACATCCTGTCTGCTAATCCTTCGGCTAATATTCACGTTTGTGGAGACTTCAATATTCACAATGGTTATCCCACTCAAACAAGACAGATGATGAGGGGAGGTTCTGTCACGCTTTCTTCATTGCTTATGACCTCACTCAGATTGTTCACGAACCCACCCGTGTACCCGACACTGATGGCCAGTATGCAAGTCTCCTAGACCTTTTTCTCATAACTTGCCCTGAACTATATTCATCTTCCGTTCTGTCTCCACTGAAATATTCTGACCACTCGGTTGTCTCAGTTAAGATGAAAAATAAAATGTAATAAGTCCTCTGACATACCTCTCCATCGTGCAGTATATTGATACTCTATGGCTGACTGGGATAGCTTTCGTACATTTATATCAGATCTACCTCTGCATTCCATGTTTGAAAAGAACGTGTCCTCTATAGTATCAGACCTGACGGAATGGTTAATTGTACATATAGACCGCTTCATACCCTCTAAAATATTCTAGCAAAAACCTAACAGCCAGCCGTGGTTTTTAATGAGCCATCCCCTTTAAGTAATCCAATTTACCAAATTTCCACTACTAATGATTACTACGATATTTTTTCACTGACTAATGTATACTCATTAACCCTTATCCTTGAGTGGCCTCGGGGCCTTGATAAGTGATGATTCTTTTGTGAAAAAAGGCATTTAAAGTTAACTTATAAATGAGGACATTCAACTAAACCTCACACCCATAGAGATGAAATTCGACTTTGATAGGTGATTACATGTGAACACTTTGAAAAACCTTAGAAAAAACAAAGTTGTTTTCGCACATGAATTTAACATAAACTTATCATTCATTACTTGGCCATTGTCTGTAAGAATAGAAGTTTAAAAATGCATATCAGCAGATCTTTTTTTTTTTTTTTTTTTTTTGTTAGGGGAGATAAATTTTACGTGTTTGGAGTGAATTTTCCAGTATTGAAATTAATAATAAAAACATTAATTCTGGGTTGGGTACAGCCTCTCAAAAATGGCTTTAACCCTACAAGTAATCATGAATCTATGCGTAAAACAAACAAACAAACAAACAAACAAACAAACATACAAACAAACAAATATGCAAACAAACAAACAAACATACAAACAAAAGAGAATCTGGTTTCCTCTAAGTTTTATAAAAAATGTTTGCATGTTGTTCAAAGGCTATCTGGTCAGAAAGTAGGTGATCATTTTACGTTTATGTGAAACTGATCCCTTACTGTAAATTCTAAATTAATTGTTTTGTTTGTGTTTGTGATCTATTCGATAATTAAACCACTGACAACAAAATCAATGATAACTGAACTAATTTATCGCCTAATTCATCGTCAACGCAAGACGAATATCATATTACCGTACTGGCTCCCGTGGCGGTCCTCCCCACTTTCCTACTCTACGCTACACCACTGACTGTATTTCTATGTAAATTTTACTAGTAGCTTTAAAATCAATAAATGTTCAACATTTTATCATTGGTACCAACAATGGAAAATTAAGTTTTGTAATAATTTAAAGAATCGTTTCTAGAATTAGAAACTATATTAACATTTTTCCGATTCTGGTGCAACAAAATGTTTCGATGTTTTTGATTAATCGAATCAGAGCATTTTGATGAAGCTACACAGGAAAGTGATCATAATTTTGGATCGAATCCCTACTGGAAATTTTGTTATGTCATATTCGACCTGAATGGCAGGTAATAACAGACAAAAAGAAGACAAAAAGGTAAAGAAAAGGTGTGTATGCCTTTTGTGTTTGTGTATGCAATTGTGTATGCGTATAGATGTTGACTCACAATATATATATACATATACATATATATATATATATATATATATATATATATATATGTATATGTATTGTTTAGTTTTGTTTGTGTTTGTGATCTATTCGATAATTAAACCACTGACAACAAAATCAATGATAACTGAACTAATTCATCGCCTAATTCATCGTCAACGCAAGACGAATATCATATTACCGTACTGGCTCCCGTGGCGGTCCTCTCCCCCCCTTTCTACTCTACGCTAGACCACTGACTGTATTTCGATGTAAATTTTACTAGTAGCTTTAAAATCAATAAATGTTCAACATTTTATCATAGGTAACTGACTGACGTAAATGAACATTTAAAATTAAAATGTTTAAAATTCAACACTATTTCACGCGGTTAATGGTAGCCGAATGGATGCGGTCTCCGCTAATCGAGCCAGCGATGTCTCGTGTTGCGGGGTTCGAATCGTTCGGCTGGTGTTAATCGTGACACCCTGCACTGAAGAATCCCGAAAGGATGAAACACTAGTATGTAGGTATTTAATTATTATATCAAAAAATAATTATATATATATATATATATATATATATATATATATATATATATACTTATATATATATATATATATATATATATATATATATATATATATATATATATAGAGAGAGAGAGAGAGAGAGAGAGAGTAAAACCCCGGGGTACGGTATTAAAAATTAGTACTAAAATACAGTACAGTATATAATAGATATGTATATAATCAAGTAAAATTATAAATAACACTGTAAGGCGGGGAAAATACCGTAACCATAGGCCACAGAACATCGTATTTCACATCGTAACCAGAAAGAACCATATCTTAGGGACACCGTATATATATATATATATATATATATATATATATATATATATATATATATATATATATATATATAAGAACAATTAGTTAATAAAACATGTTAAAAACACTTTGCAAAAAGAGTTAAAAACATATTTGATTTTTAAAAAGGAAGCACAAAATAAGTGGATAGTCCTTAATCCGTGGATTTTCGAAGAAACACTTTCCTTCCCATTAGAGGGTAGGATTTAGCAAAATGCGGGATGCTTGCAAAAGTATTTAATGAAATTACAAGTAAGTCATAGATCTTACTTGGTAACAAATAGTGAAGCAGAGGGAATAGGGTGAAGAAAAAGGTGATTTCACGTGAATGGATAGTCTGGTGAATCCAATAACGGTAAAATCCAAATATTTGATTAAAGTTAATGGAATAATTCACAAATTCACAAGGAAAAAGGGAATGAGTTCAAAAAATATTATTATAAAAAAGACAAGATGTGCGTACTCATTTTTCTTAAATCAGCCCAGCATTGACAGCCGTGTTTTTAAATTTTTCCAGTTCTTTTTCTACGCACATCTTATCTTTTTTTAAATAATATTATTTGAACTCATTTCCCTTTTTCCTTGTGAATTATTTCACGGATTTCTGCATTTTGGATTACTTTGGAGCATCTTCCAATTACGCGATTCCCTTGGATTTTACTTGTGGAAATGGAACTTTAGTAAAATTTTTGGATTTTACCGTTATTGGATATTTTACCCTTCACCAGCCTTTCCATTCACGTGAAATCACCTTTTTCTTCACCCTATTCCCTCTGCTTCACTATTTTTTGCCAAGTAAGATCTATGACTAAATCCTACCCGCTAATGAGAAGGAAAGTATTTCTTCGAAACTCCACGGATTAAAGACTATCCAATTATTTTGTGCTTCCTTTTGTAAAATGAAATGTTTTTAACTCTTTTTCAAAGTGTTTTTAACGTGTTTTATTAACTACTTGTTCTTATTATAAGCTCTATTTTCTATTTGGTTTTATCGAGCTTTTACATCTGGTTGAGATTACTTTATAAATACTAACTCTTCAATATTTACAATATACTTTAGTTTTGTTATCTTGGATTATTTTGGTAAACTTAACTGTAATTCTTATTTATATATATATATATATATATATATATATATATATATATATATATATATATATATATATATATATATATAAGATTTAAAGTGCTGGATAAAGAGAGGAGAGGGAGAAGTGAGAGTGAAGAAAAGGAAAAGAGAGGAAGATGGTGGGGATAAATATATTATTATATGCAGTTAGAATTATAGTTAAAGATTAAGAGTAGAAAGAAATGAAATTAAAGTTTAAATTAATTATTGCGTAAATGTTTGATATATATGACATATATGTGCGTGATATATGTGTGGGTGTGTGCGTGATATATGTGTGTGTGACATATATGCATATGTGATATATGTGTGTGTTATGCGTGTATGTGTGTGTGACATATATATGGTATGTGCGTGATATATGTTTTGTGTGTGCACTAAAATAATAATAATAATAATAATAATACTAATAATAATAATAAAAAGAAGAAGAAGAAGAAGAAGAAGAAGAAGAAGAAGAAGAACTGGTCCTAAGATCCGCATATGCTCTGTGTCTGCGTGTTATGTAAACTTCGGTTACGCCTAGATGTTGATGATATGCAAGGAACACTTGTAGCGGCGTATCAATTTCGCTGGCGTCTTAAACGAATCAGATAAAATTTCTTTTCGCAAACAATGTGCTCTCCGTAACTGTTTTGTGAAACCTGAGCTCTATACACGTTCTCTTGAGAGAAACCCATTACATGATATGATGTCATAGGGAACATTTTTAGTTACCTTCTCACGAGAGCAGAGTTAGACACAAAGTCGATTTTAAATGTGTAAGAATTCCGGGTCCTCCCAAAAAGCATTCTGGATTTGGGCAAATATTTAAATTGCATCAGTCTAGAAGAATTTCTCTCTTTCACTGATAAAGTACAGAAGAGATAGTGATAGTGTTGCTTTAGAACAGATACTCGACTTTGTACCTTGTCAAAATGCCAAGAAATTTTAATTCATTGCATCCCAACTGTCGTTGACAAAGTTATTGGTTATATATATATATATATATATATATATATATATATATATATATATATATATATATATATATATATATAAAAGTGAACGTGTCTGTCTGTGTGTCTGCGTGTCTGTGTATATTTCCCTACGCAATAACTCTGTCGATTTTCAGTCGACAGTCTCGAAATTTGATATACAGGGTAGTGAGATTTGGGAAAATCTTTGCAATCTGTTTTCGGCCAGAAATTTGGCTGTTAAGGGGTCAAAGTTCAACGATTTTACCTTTGAGAACTCTACCAAACTCCTCCGCCAATTGTGGGTCTAGATACTTGGAATTTTTAGAAATAGGTTCCTTGGACATGGATCTAACTTAATAACTTGATTTGAGCCTAAAACAATAAATAACAATGGGGGTCAAAGTTTAAAAAATTTGACCTCTGCGGTCTCTACCAAATTACTCAGACAATTTCTGGTCTAAACATTTGAAATTTTACATAAAGGGTATTCAGAGATAGGGCAAGCTTTTTAATCGGTTTGGGTCGAAAATTTGAGCTACCAATATATAAATGTATGTATGCATGTTTTCATGTCTGCCTAAAACTTTCGACAGAAGCGGCGGATTTTCATAAGATCAGTGTCGTTTTGAAGCGCGACCCTTCAGGTGACAAATACCGAAAAATTGGCTAAAAACATGAATTTCTTCACCCTCAACTGGGCACTTTTCAACAGGAAGGGGTCGATTTTTTCGTCGATATTTTCGAAAGTCATTCCCTCTTTTCGATTGTCTAGCCTTAATTGAAACCTACGTCACTTCCGCTTTGGCGGTGGTTATAACAGCAAAGACGTCGGGTTTTTTCCCCCGTTCTTTTCCTCCTTCGCAGTACGGGTTCGAGCCTGACTTCCTACTATCACTTCTTTTTTTTTTTTTTTGCTCAACACACACCTCCAAACACTCGGGCAACGCCGGGCTAAAATACTAGTATACATATATATATATAGTCAGTTATAAAAATATGGCAATATTTTTTTTTTTTTTTTTTTTGCAATTATGCTAAACAGAATATTTCGCGTTTCATCCACGCTAGGATTCGTCAGGTTGTATATATATATATCTATATCTATATCTATATATATATATCTATCTATATATATATATATATATATATATATATATATATATATATATATATATATATATATATATACATGTCTTTAAGGAGCGAAACTGGTTGGAGTCAGTTGAAGCTATGAATTAGAATACGAACACTTAGTGTTTTATTTGCCGACTCACTCACAAGCTGTTGCTGCCCAACACGGACATCTATTATTGTACCTAATCTATTTTATAATATATGTCCGCATATATTTTTCATTCGACGATCCAAGACATATTAATCCGTTAACTAAGGACCGCAGATCTTAGGCGGAGTATTTCACTCTTGTCGATTATCAAATGTTTTCTTTTCCTTACTATAACATAATTGGCGATGTACGTTCCATAGACAAAACTGATCTGAAACCCCTATTTCTTTGTAAAATCTCGATATCCGTGACATCAAGTCATGTTAGATGGCGTCTCTTTGTTTTTCCATACCTCTTTTTCTGTTTCTTTCCTGGGAACTCATTTGTTTCCAAAACTTCGCGTAACTTCGAGCTGTACTTAGTTCGACCCAAACCGACACAGGACAATTAATTATGTTACAGGCCCAAATAGGGTTAATATGCTATAAAGGGGACAAAACTAAATCATGGCGGAGTGATTGTGCATGTGTGTATATATATATATATATATATATATATATATATATATATATATATATATATATATATATATATATATATAAGGGGAAAGGTCTATTTTATGTAAATACACAATGGCATGAATTGCTTGAGTAAGTAATCAATCAAACATGTCGCATTATTTTTAACATGCCGGGGCTCTTTCACAAAAGATCCATATCATTTTTAGATGTTTTCACACATTTCTGTAAAAACTGTATTCGTTCGTTAGTCTGCCAAGCTTCAATGTAAAATAGCACTTCTATCGAAAAACGCGTAAATTAAATGGGCGTATTTTTAGAATATATTCGTCCTCATTTATCAACGACGCACCCACAGTTTAGTTGAGTTTTCAGCCACGACCGGATCTTTGTAAAAATGCGAAAATCTAAATAAAAAAAAAGTATATATATATATATATATATATATATATATATATATATATATATATATATATATATATATATATATATATATACAAACACACACGCACAAACACACACACACACACACACACACACATTGGTATGCGACTTCGCGTCACTTTCTTCCCTTGAACTCGCTTCCGGTAACACTAGAAACCGTCTGCGCCATTTTAATAAGGTGTCAGGTTTTGCCTAATCTGGACATTCCAAACTGTATAATTTTAATTTAATTACAAAAAATGTACAAATGTGGTTACCAATTTGATCCCATCTTATTTTGTATATTTCGTGTATTTTATGTATATGTACATCCGCATTCGCTACCCTAAGGTCTCTTTCACAACTTACGAACGCAGAGAAACTGTTCCAGCGCACCCACTTCGCTTACCTCAAGTAAAAGTTGACAAGTTTATGTACATTTGATTACACGACCCTATATAGCAATACAGGAAACTTAAACCAATGGGGGAAAATACCCATGAAACCATAAGCGCGTGATACTTAAATTAAAACGAGATTAGAATCAACTCGAAAAATAAGGAAAAAAATGTTTATTTGGTTGGATGCTATTTCTACTTCTACTGTCATTATTATTATTATTATTATTATTATTATTATTATTATTATTATTATTATTATTTCTGGTGTCACATTTTGTGTCTGACTGTTGTTATTGCCGATTTTATGCTGATAAGCGAATTTTAACAAATCAAGTCGCCAGTACTTTCCATAAGATTATGATGGTTCTCAACATGGCAGTCTTCTGAAGCATTCTAATATTGCAATGGGTCTCAATTTTCTCAAGCCACTTAGAAAACCATTTTTTTTACAAACCCCAGTGTCAATCACGCCATTTCAATCAAATGATCACATAAGATATTTATATCACACAATAACTTCGCATTATTACTCTCCACTCCTTCTGGAACATGCTCGTGCCATTTTTCACTGAAATTTCACTCTCTTTTCTTACATATATGCGACTGACTTTTCTCACAATATTGTCATGACGCATCTTGTACTCTTTTTGAGCTAACTTACCACAACTACTGATATACACAATCGATACAGGGGACTATTATTATTTCTGTTGTCATATTTTGTCTGACTGCTGTTATTGCTGATTAAGCACTAATTATTACACGATTGCTGAGGAGGGTTACTTGATTCGTCGTACGAACGACACCAGCACGACCGGTGTGATCAAACGGTATTCAAAAACGATATGACATACCTCAAACTGCTGGTGTGGACTTCTTCTTGTTATTGTTGTCCAGTTCAGATCATCGTTTCTTGGATCCGTTATGGCTGTGATGTCTACTTGGTGGTAACAAATGAAACGCAAAACAGATTTGTAGAAAAAAGAACTTAACTACTTTATTTTACAATATTATACATTAAAAAAGTTATTATAATAAATTCCAAAATGATTTTTTTCTAGCTGAACTAATTTTTGGCACGGGAGACACGAGACACCAAAATATGCTTGCTTACTTCATGCTAGTCAGTCGAGACAGAGAGCGAGTTCTGCAAATATGGGATTATGGAAAATCTATTGCCTAATCCTTACGCGACAGGCCCCATCACTAAGCAAAAAATATTTGGGTTTCTACGCTGAAAATAGCACTGAACACATAGTGTCACAGAGGATTGCGTCAGGAGTGAGATAACTTCTGGGGTGGTAGAATGATCTAACGGTGTTTTTTTTTTTGTTTTTTTTTCTGAGACCTTGAGTCTAGAATATAAAATATTAGTAGCGTTTCAACTGTATAGAAGACACAACAAGGCGATAATATGTAATTTACGCATAAATATGAAATGTCAGAGATTATATAAAAATGGCAAAAATTCGCTTTTATTTGCGTTTTATGACTAGAGTAATATTTAGGTTTAAATGTTACTCTTTAGGAAGAGGGGGTGAGGTGTCTGAAGTGTTATTTTATAAATTGTGAAAATTTTTAATCTTAATTTTTTTATTATGACATCTTGGGATTTTTTTTTATTATGATATCTTGGGATTTTTTTTTTATTATGATATTTTGGGATTTTTTTTTATTATGATATCTTGGGATTTTTTTTTTATTATGATATCTTGGGATTTTTTTATTATGATATCTTGGGATTTTTTTTATTATGATATCTTGGGATTTTTTTTTTATTATGATATCTTGGGATTTTTGTTTTATTATAATATCTTGGGATTTTTTTTATTATGATATCTTGGGATTTTTTTTATTATGATATCTTGGGATTTTTTTTTTTTATCTGGGTACCATTTTATAAACTTCTTCAATTCCCCCACACGCATATCGGGCGCATTATTTAGTCACACCAACATGCCAGGAAGTGCGATATTTTACCACGCATTAATATTTCAGCAAATAATACACCACAGTGAAAATGTTTAGCATTTCACTTTTTTTTTTAACTAGCTTGTGTCTTCAAGTAGGTAACGTTTAAAATTAAGTGAATGCGTATAAATTATTATAAAAATATGTATTTATTTATTTATTTTCTCATAACGTTATACTAATACAAGGACGGTGTGTGTGTGTGTGTGTGTGTGTGTGTGTGTGTGTGTGTGTGTGTGTGTGTGTGTGTGTGCTCGTATATGTGTGTAAGAAAGAAAGAAAAAAGAGAGAGTGTGTGTGTGCGTGTGTGTATATGTGTGCGGTCGTGCATAAGAAAGAAAGAGTGCGTGTGTATGCATGTATAAAAATTATTAAAGATAAATTTTCCAGAGAGCTCAATTATTAGAATTAAGATTATAACGTATTTATTTAAATAGATACAAACTGGAGAGTATGAAAACCCCCGTGATTTAATACTGAGAGCGTTTGTAATTCTGTGTTTTGTTTATATTTTTTAAGAGGCTCCAGAAAGTGGCAGAAATAAACTTTTTTATCGAGCTCTGATTGGTCAAAAATTCTAATTTTTGGCGAGGAGAGTGTTTTCTACTACGTCGGCTCTTTTTTCAAGAGTCCTGCTTTTTGACCCCAAGGGGTTTGGTGTGTGGGAATACGGTAATGCCCGCACAAATGAACTTTTAGAAACTCCTGTGTGTAAATAAATTTTAATGCGTGTATGTGTGACTTGGAAAGATAAAATAAGAAACAAAATAAATATTCCTCCCAGATTGGAAAAAATATTCAAAATATATATTTTCTCATATGTAATATACTCTATTAAAATGTTTCGGCTAGTGGACTTTTCTTTTGGTTTTTGTAGTATGTGTTATGTCAGTCTTTCGTTTTTGTAGTATGTGTTATGACAGTCTCTCGTTTTTGTAGTATGTGTTATGTCAGTCTTTCGTTTTTGTAGTATTGTTATGTCAGTCTCTCGTTTTTGTAGTATGTGTTATGTCAGTCTTTCGTTTTTGTAGTATGTGTTATGTCAGTATCTCGTTTTTTAGTATGTGTTATGTCAGTCTCTCGTTTTTGTAATATGTGTTATGTCAGTCTCTCGTTTTTGTAGTATGTGTTATGTCAGTCTTTCGCTTTTGTAGTATGTGTTATGTCAGTCTTTCGCTTTTGTAGTATGTGTTATGTCAGTCTTTCGTTTTTGTAGTATGTGTTATGTCAATCTTTCGTTTTTGTAGTGTGTGTTATGTCAATCTTTCGTTTTTGTAGTATGTGTTATGTCAGTCTTTCGTTTCTGTAGTATGTGTTATGTCAGTCTTTCGTTTTTGTAGTATGTGTTATGTCAGTCTTTCGTTTCTGTAGTATGTGTTATGTCAGTATTTCGTTTTTGTAGTATGTGTTATGTCAGTCTTTCGTTTCTGTAGTATGTGTTATGTCAGTCTTTCGTTTTTGTAGTATGTGTTATGTCAGTATTTCGTTTTTGTAGTATGTGTTATGTCAGTCTTTCGTTTCTGTAGTATGTGTTATGTCAGTCTTTCGCTTTTTTAGTATGTGTTATGTCAGTCTTTCGCTTTTGTAGTATGTGTTATGTCAGTCTTTCGTTTTTGTAGTATGTGTTATGTCAATCTTTCGTTTTTGTAGTGTGTGTTATGTCAATCTTTCGTTTTTGTAGTATGTGTTATGTCAGTATTTCGTTTCTGTAGTATGTGTTATGTCAGTCTTTCGTTTTTGTAGTATGTGTTATGTCAGTCTTTCGTTTCTGTAGTATGTGTTATGTCAGTATTTCGTTTTTGTAGTATGTGTTATGTCAGTCTTTCGTTTCTGTAGTATGTGTTATGTCAGTCTTTCGTTTTTGTAGTATGTGTTATGTCAGTCTTTCGTTTTCAGCTTCCTCATGTTCTGTGTGAATTTGTTTTTATTGAAGAATTGCATGAGGATGGTCCTCAATATATGCAAGTGTTATGCGATCAATAGCGATGTTATCTTTTTTCCTCAGCATAGTAAAATATTTGTCATGCCTGTCCAAAACTAGGTATGATCCTGAATAATTTTAACCAAGTGAATTTTAACTGCAGCGTTCTTGATAAATATACATTTGCGGGTTTGAAGATTGTTCGGGATATGTTTTTTTGTTTGCTTTCCTGGTGGATGTAAAGTTGAGAAGAGACATTTTATGTTTTAATTCTGTTATAAACGTTGTTGTATGCGAAGTATCTGTCTTTTGGTTGAAATACTGTCCCGGTAGAATCAATACTGATCGGAAAACTACTTCTGCAGGTGTGCTCAGTAAATTTTCTTTCACCTTGTTTCTTAGCGCTAGGGAAATTAATGGAAAATTGTCTGTCCAGTTCACCTTTTTTTTTTTTATATAAGAAGCTTTCAATTGTCTGTGGAATCGTTCTACCATCCCATTTGCATAGGGAGGGGGTAGGCAGTTGTCTTAATGTGATTCGTTCCCAACAATTGATTAAATTCAGCAAAAAAGATTGATTGGGACTGTGAGGCCGTCTGCTGTAATTACTGAAGGTACTTCACAAACTGCTTCCAATCCCGCAGTATAACTCTGGTTATTGTTGCGGCTGAAATGACTTTGTCTGGTATGGCTGTAGGCTATCTGCTACTTCTATCAACTATAGTGGAGATGTGTGTATGTACTTTTGAGGTGGGCAAAGGCCCTACTAAGTCGATATGAACATTGGTAAATCTAGCGTCAGGGGTGTTGAAAGTGCCAAATGGTGATTTTGTGTGTCTGTGAATTTAATTCTTTTGCAAGGTATACAAATTTTGCAGATGTCCATATTCATATGGAGAAACAAAGCGTTCTGCTATTAATTTCACAGTGGCTCTTTTTCCTAGATGAGATAAGTTGTGAAAATATTGAAAAACTTGCCGTCTGATGCTTGGTGGTATATATGGGTGTGGGTGTGTTTTTGATACATCCCAATAAAATGTCGTACCAAATGGTATGGGCATTTCTTTTGGTTGTAAGGATATTTTTTCTTGTATAGCTGGGAGTGTTTCATCTTTTTTCTGCTCTTGTGTGATTAATTCCATATCTAATGAACTGGAATTTAAAGAGGTAATTGTAGCTCAAGATAGCGCATCTGTTATAATGTTCTCTTGTCTCTTAACATATCGGATGTCTATGGAGAACTGAGTTATATAATCGAGATGTCAGATTTCTCGTGGACCATATTTATCTACATGTATATGTAGAGCATATGTTAATGATTTATGATCGGTATAAATGCAAAAATTCCTTCTTTCCAGCAGGTGTTTAAAATGTTTCATTGCAAAGTAAATTTCTAGTACCTCACTTGAAAAAGTACTGCATTTTTTTAGCTTGGCAGAAAGAATGATATAGGCTCCATTGTGTTGTTGGCCAGATGGTGTATGACTATTTCTGATGCATTTGTTGTAAGTATAAGTTTTTGTCCTCACTTTCCTTTATGCGATTCAATTTTGTGAAGTTGGCCAAAGCAGTTTTAGCTTGCTTGAAGGCGTATAAAGTAGGTCATTCTAACTTCAATTGTTTTTTTTATTTTGTTGTTTTTTTTAACGAACATATCAACAGTACAAGTACTGTAGCACAGTTAGATCCTACGAATCTTCGTTCTTGTCTGACAGTTGTGGGGAATTTAAAATAACACTTTCTCAGGTAGTGGAGATATTCCGTCCTGGTCACTTAAGTGTCCGATGAAATTAGCCTCTGATTGGTCGAAAATGCATTTCTCGGAGTTTTTTTGCACATCATATAAGGCACTGAGAAATAGAAAACGCCAAACTCTCGTTCCGCTATGAAACTTAGATCCACTAAAAAGAAACAATTGGTCACTGAGGAAATTAGACCAGTAACAGAGTTCTATTATAAAAGCAAACCCCATACAAATGTGTTCTATATGTGTAGAGAAACCCCATACAAATGGGGTTTCTCTACACATATAGAACACATTGAACATCCCGAACACATTGAATGATAAACGATGAATTTCAAATAATTGAAGATAAATTGCTGTTTTGCATATACATATATGTGTGTGTGTGTGTGTGTGTGTGTGTGTGTGTGTGTGTGTGTGTGTGTGTGTGTGTGTGTGTGGCATTCACTCTTTGTAGGATGAACCGATTTCTCCAAAAGGAGGAAGTTTCATGGGAATATAAAGTTAATAAGCGGTCCCCAGGCGCATGCATATCCCGGTCAAAGAAGATAATGACGTTAGCTTTTTGCAGGGAGGCGTCAACGTACTCGTACATATACCACAAGGTATTGCCAAATGGTTACCCGTCTGGTACTGGCCAGGCTCAACATTGTTTAACTTTGGTGATCTAACAAGAACCAGTGTGTCAACGTTAACATGCCGTATATTTGATATGTATAAACGATGGAACGATCAAATTGTCATCATAGAAAAGCCGACACGATTCCATTTCTGTTGGATGAAAACCGGTTTTCTTTTCGTTTTATTTTTTTTTTTTTTTGTTACAGACCATCTACTAGTTGGCTAATTGTGCATAAATTCCAAGAGTGATAGGAGCTTTCTGTCATGTCTGAAAGTGACACAATGTTCAACGAGCGAGATCGGAGTTGCGCGGCTCTACTGATCCAAGTTATGACAATAAGACCATTGGTAGTACCCTTAAAATGCAAGTGGTGGTGGTGGTGGTGGAGAAGGAACAGGAGGAAGGGGAATTATTTGTAGAAAGACATCGGGTACTTGGTAGAAATTATGTAAAGGTTGCCAAAATCCTTAAGTGAAAGTGCTTCTTTGGAACGAACTGAATTCGAACTTAGCACACCAGGTTAGCAGTTTCTATCGTTTACCACTTAGTCACCATCGTTTCCCTGTTGTTGTTATTGTCGTCATCATCGTCCAATTTTTGTTTAAAAAGAAAATGATGATGAAAAAAAAACATCTTAGGCTACTAATTAGAGCTATATGTAGTTAAACAAACGAAAATCATCTCCTTCTTCAAGAATCTGCCTGCCTCCAGAGAAAAGTAACAAGAGGTACTGTTTTTGTACTATTAACGAGTTTCATGCAAGACAAATGTTTCCACTGAGCCGTGATGATGATGATGATGATGATGATGATGATGATGATGATGACTCATGCAGCAAGTGACAAAATTTAAAAAAAAGGTTATTTATCACAAAAAAGTCAAATAAATTAAAAATTAAAAAAAAACAACAGTTTATTAATGTAACTTAATTCTATTTGAATATCGCAGACAACTGAATTACGAAACTTTTTTTTTATGAAACTTTCAAGTACAGCACAATTCAAATTGGATGTTGGTATCCATTAATTATTTTCGATTCGCCCCTGCTGCGTCGCTATCAACGTACTTCTGTTAATCACTGGAGCACTAAGCCGGGGAATACTTCGGAAGCAGCGATTTTTGTTTTTCAAAATAACACACCCGGCAGATATCGCTAAAAGAACAGGACAGGGCACAAAAATAACACGTTTTCGTAATTTATATCTGGTCCGGGGCCAAATTATCTACAATACGGTATTGGCCTGTAGCCCGATAATTGGTGAATCCCCACCCTCCCTGTACTGGACGGGCAATCGCGAAAAAAAACAAAAAAACAATAGATTAGATGCCAACTCGGAGTCTGGATTTCAATTCCTATTGATTCTATTGCATTCACTTTCGCACTTTCATTATTGCCGAAAACAAAATGTCAAGTTGTCAGGTAGAAAAAAACCCAATAAAAATGAGGATAACTGTTTCAAATGTAACCGTGATGACGGGAAACAGAAACTTAAAAAGTATGCATTTGAAATTAAATTCTGACAGAAATAATTTTAGAATTAGGGAAACGGAATTTAATCATCGCAGAAGTTGACAATAACAATACATGTAAGAAATGTGATTGAAATCCGTGTCGGAATTTTATTTTATTTTTCGTCAGAATTTACAAGAGTTATTCGTTAAAACAAAACAAAATGGTTTTATCAGGATGGAAATAAATACGTAGTTAGATACAGAGTGTAATAGTTTTAGATTTTTGCGGTCGAGACAAGCACATGACACTCTTAGTTATACACACACGCTTTTAGTCGATCTATGACAACCACACCAAACGCACATTCGTTAAGTGAATCGTAATAAAAAAAAAATGACCACAAAGTTCAAAGCAAAGAAAAAAAAAAAATCTAACGCTACGAGTTACTGAATATTAGGTCATCGATTAAATTACTATATACCGAGTAACCGAATTCTAGGTATTTGGGACAACATGTGAAGAAATATAGTAAAACCCGAGATACGGTTACCCGGGATACGTTTTTCAGGTTACGATGTGGAGTATGACGTATTCCGGCCCCTGGTTACGGTAATTTACCCGCCTTGCGGTGCAATTTATAATGTTATTTGATTATACACATGTGTTACGTACTGTACTGTATTTTATTACTAATTTTTAATATGTACTGTATTTTGCTTGGGCGCCGCCATACGGCTATTTCACCTTAAGATCCCAACCTCGGAACGAATTAATACCGTATCCCGGGGTTGTTCTACTGTACTAAAAATAGCAGCCAACCTTAGTTAAATCTCGCATTTGGTGCGAGATTAATTACCTAACTATTTACCTAATAATGGCCTGTCTACATGGAAAACACCTTCAATACAACTGAGCACAAGCTAATGGTCAGACTACCACTCCAAGGTGCAATACTGGCGTTAGATTAAAGGTATGCCTATTTTATGTTATATCTATACGTTTGTACTCGTGCTGGCCATTGGTTTGCATAAAACTAACAATTTTCTAATTCTTATAATTTTTCCTTTTTTTTTTTTTTGCTGGGAAGGTCAGGTATGGGGGCGAGTTAGCGTGGAAGGCTCTAGTCTGGTAGGGTTAAATTGTGTTTCTTTTGTGTCGGAAGGCAGAGAAAGCTAAAAAGTTTGGCATGAAAGCCTTCTCATGAAAATTAAATAATACAGTATTTCTGGACGAGTACTTAAAATAATCGGATTCTTCTTCGACGTAAAGAAAATCCAGGTTGTCTATGATGACCTTATGTCCAAACAACATGATATTAATAAAGGTGTGCCTCAGGCGTCGATCCTTGGGCCTTTATTATTCCTGATATTCATAAACGTCCCCACTGATAAAATTGTATCCGAGATGGGTATATTTGCTGATGACACCACGTTGCATGACAGATATGAGGGGAGAATGAATGTACACATATCCAAAGCAATGACAGAAACCTTAGAAAACATTCTGAAAGTCTGAAGTGGAATGGGGCCGTAAATGGATGTTAACATTTAATGGTAATAAGACTAAGCTTCTTTCGTTTAACTATTACAAAAAAAAAAAAACTTCTTAACCACCGAGTTCCGGGACTAATAACACTCTAACTGACAGCTCATCATTCAAACTCCCCAGCTTAACGTTCACGGGCAACATAAATTGGAACAAATACATTGAGGACATTGCCAAACCTGCTGCAAAGAAGGTGGGCTCGCTCTATAGTGGTAGTAATTCTCACATCTGACAGTATTCTATACACTTACAAACCCAACATTCGCGCATGCGTGGAATATAGTTGTCACATCTGGACGGGTGCATCTACCACTAGTTTCTCCCTTTTTAGACATTCCAAAAAGAGTCTCGAATCTATTAGGTTCCGTACTATCGGTCAAGCTCAAACCTCTGTTCCATCACCACAATATCGCATCCCTGTTTCTGTTTTTACAAGTACTTAAATTAAATATGCTTTAATGAATTCATAGCAATTGTGGCCCTTCGACGTAAATTGACCTGATTAACCGACAAACAGCAAAATTCCACCCCTTTACTGTTGAGGGACTGCTAAACTTTGGAATTTCCTCCATGTTTCTTGCTTTCCTGACCGTACTAACATGCAAAAGTTTAAATGTAACGCGAACAGACATCTTGCTGCTTATCTCCTCACATAGTCACCTTTAGACATGATTACAAATAGTAACCTATCGCGTCTAGGTGGCCATACACATAGTTTGTGGTGCAAGAGAGTGAGTAAGAAAATAAATAAATAAATAAATAAATAATAATAATAATAATAATAATAATATGAAGAAAAAGAAAAAAGAAAGAAAGAAAGAAAGAAGAAGAAGAAGAAGAAGAAGAAGAAGAAGAAGAAGAAGAAGAAGAATCTACGAACAAAGAAAGTTCCACAAATTTTCCCTTTGAGTCAAAGTGCGTTTATTTTTCTTTTATTTTCTTAAAATCTTAAACTTCAAAAGCATGGTCATTCT
The DNA here is from genome assembly GCF_053919585.1 of Euprymna scolopes. Taxonomy (NCBI): domain Eukaryota; kingdom Metazoa; phylum Mollusca; class Cephalopoda; order Sepiida; family Sepiolidae; genus Euprymna; species Euprymna scolopes. Next base: position 96,224,096 of record NC_136499.1, on the reverse strand, counting down.
CCCTTCATTTATGTGAATTATTTGTTCATCGCTAATCATATCGTGTGTTAGGAAAATCAATAGCATGAATTGCAGAATATGTTCTATGAGTAAAAAGAACATCCTTTTATAAATGTTGCTTTTGTAATTGGGCACAATTACTAATCTAATTTCCTTAGTGACCAACTACTTCCTCTTTCGTGGTCTTTGTTTTTTTCTAATGAAAATTTACTTGTCTTTGGTCTAATGTATTCTGCAACTTGAAATAAGAAGATTCGCAAGATGCCGATTGGGTCCGCCAAGTGAGGCTATTAACAGAACCCTGCCGATCATGATATTCAGTCAGATATTTCTACTGAGCCCTGCGTTTTTGTTTGTTTATTTGTTTGTTTGTTTGTTTGTTTAGCGTCATATACGCGAAATCTATAGTGAAGCAAGAATTGCGTAATCCTAATACCACACCTCCCATGAACCAGAATTGTTTGATTCCAGTAGCAAGGAGAAGTTAAGGACAACTAAAAACAATGGCATGATAAGCAAAGAAAGAGATGCCTTACTTTAACGTCCTCTTCCCCAAGCAAGACTTGTTATTTCAATTTACCTTACTATTTAATTCATAATTTAAGCGAAGATATATGGATTCGTATATTTTCCAAGGGTATTTGTGAAAATGATGCAGTACCTCCTATTGAATTCGAACTCAGCACGCCGAGTTCATGGCAAGCGCCTACAACTACAGCACTACACCACTTCATATATGCATATTTAACTCATGAGAAGCATTATTTGCAGAAATCTGTCCCAGCAGCAAAAATTAGCATATTCAGAATTCTTTAAATATCAATTTCTTTACAGCGTCTATTTTGATGACAGCTTAAAATAACATGCAAAAATATAAAAAGTGAAATTTTATTACATTTATTTATGGAAGTTTCGTGTTTCGTAGTTCTAATTTCTGTTCTTTTTTTATTACATATTTTAACAAATTAGTAACTGAAGTATTCTGTCTCCACTAGATATGAAATGAAAACTATAATCTTATTAGTTTCTCTTTGTGTTGGTCTACGCCATATCAACTAGTGATAGGATGATTCCAAAATTTTTCCCGATTCCGATTCGATTACCGATTCTGTCCTGAATTTCCGATTTCGATACGATTTCCGATTCCGATTCTTTTAAAATTTATAAATATTTGATTAGAGATTTGTTTTGTACTTTTTGTGTTTTTTTATATATAAATTTTCAAATTATTACACAAACTCACGGGTAATATTCCCGTATATTTTTTCTCAAATGTTTTCCTTGTAATTGACTGAAAATTGTAAGACAACAGAAGATTTATTTTGATTTTTTAACAAAACCAGATTATATCAATTCGTCGTTAGTGTACAACATGCTACTTGAAACTTTTCATAAACAGTCGAAAATAGTCGACGATTATTAGGCAAAATGAGAAAACGATGTAAGAACAAAATATTTTTTAAAAACCCTCCGATTGTTACGAACTAATTTCTAAATAATAATGTTACTATTTAGAAAACCATTTTTAATATGGGGAGGCTTTGTTAACTATTCTGTGCTTTTGTCTGTGAATGAAGTCAAAGTTTTATTTTAATTATAAAAATTTGGTAGGTTATTAAATTGATTTGCTTTACTGTAAAAAACAACAAAAACAAAAACTAGATACAAATAATAATAATAATAATAATAATAATAATAATAATAATAATAATAATAATAATAATAATAATAATAATAATAATAATAATAATAATAATAATGACAAATTTTTAGATTAAAACTCTCAGCTTAATCCCCATTTCAAAATGAAATATTACTTTTATAGGTGATTACGTGTGAAACCGTTAAAAATATTTTACGGAAAGAAAAGCAGTCATTTTAGCATTACATTTAGAGTGGATGATCACTTTTGAATATAAATTTAACGTAAAATAATCTGTCATTCTTTTCTGGAACGCCAGCACGCCAGAATGCCAGATTTCAATCCGCCATTTTAGTTCGCACAAAAGTACGCCAATGCGTCAGATTTTATTCCGTCATAAAAACAAATTTCTATAGAAAAAAACTTATTAGTACATTTTTATCTAGCGAATAAACATAAAATTATATGTGAAAAACAACGTTTATTATTTTTTAAATCTAACAACGGAGCTGAAGTCGATATTTTGCTTCGAAAACAAAAGTAACTTTTTGATAAATCTGTGTGATGTACCGTTAAAAATATTGTTTTCTAAAGAATAAAAGTGAATAAGGCTTATTTTTACAAGAATCTTTATACATTTATCTAGCCAATAAACATAAAAAAAATACGTATGAAAAAACTATTTTTATTGTTTTAAAAATCCAACTTATACTCTAATACACCTTAAAAGAGAAAACAAAATTCTCTATTTTTAGGCAATTACATGTAAACAGTTTGAAAAATTTAGCGGTAAAAATAAAATAAAACACCAAACAATAGGTTTTGTATATAAATTTAAATGATCACACCTTACTGATCAGACAGTGTTTTAAGGACATGTAACCAACTTTATTTGTTTTAAATTTTGGGAATGTTAATGTTTCAAATCAAACTTTAGTAGAAAATATGTAATTGTTAAAACTCATAAAAACCACGCTTCTTTCCTACTACTAACCCTAAGTTTGGATGGAAATAAGAAGAATAAAGCAATTACATGTGATTTTATGATTTTGCTCATCGGATTACTGGTAAAAATTACTTTACTGCTTAAAAAGTTAGAATGTACCGGCAAGGGGATCATTTTACGTTATATTTATATGCACAACCGAATCACCATTCTAAATTCGAAAATAACGTTCTAGTGTATTCACGCATAATCGCCTAAAAAAGTAAAATCTCATATGTTTGGTGTATTTTAAATGTAAACAAAAGTTTTTTTAAGTTAACAAACTTCTAAATATTTGCACTTTATATATTCTATCCAAGGTTCTTATAAACTTGTGAGATTTTCATCTATATTTTTCACAAAACCAAAACCAAACAAACTATAGGAAACATGAAATATTTCAGAGAATGTGATGATCAGACAACACCAAGGTCAAAACAGCGCCAGAAAGAAATATCCAAGCATTTTAAATCTTTTGATATTTAATTGGGAAGTCTCTAATAGACATCTTATGGGCGTTTATCGAATAGGTGCGAAAAACTTTTTTAAATCTGTGATATTGAATAGTCAAGTGAACTCTAAAATATTTACTTTGCTTACTATAAAAACTAATAAAAGCAAATTAAACTAAGCTTGGAGAGTCAATGCTACACTGGAAGTGGGATACACTTCATTTGAGGTTTTCTTTGTCAAATATGTTTGGAATAACAATTGCCACAGCAGTGGAAGATTTCCAGCGATTACATTTCGACTCGTTTCTTTTCAATTCTTTCACAATTTGTCCAATCTTTATTTGGTGTTTTATTTTATTTTTACCACTAAATTTTTCAAACTGTTTGCATGTAATTGCCTAAAAATGGAGAATTGTGTTTTCCTTTTTAGGTATATTAGAGTATAAGTTGGATTTTTAACAATAATAAAAGTAGTTTTTCATATGTAATTTTATGTTTATTGGCTAGATAAATGTGTAAAGATTCTTGTAAAAATAAACTTTAATCACTTTTATTCTGTAGAAAACAATATTTTTACGGTACGACACACAGATTTATCAAAAAGTTAGTTTTGTTTTGACGCAAAAACTTGACTTCAGCTCCGTTGTTGAATTTAGACGTGGTTATTCATATAATAAAGATAAAAAGATAAAAATGTACAAATAAATATTTTTCTGTGGAAATTTGTTTTTATGACGGAATAAAATTTGGCGCACTCGCGTTCTTTTTGTGCGAACAAAAATGGCGGATTGAAATCTGGCGTCCTGGCGTCCCAAAAAGAATTACCCGACGATTGGAATATGCAAAATAAGAAAACAGTGTAGGAAGAGAATAGTTAAGAAAGCCCGTCCCATGTCAAAAAAGCATTCTTAACATTAGGAGGGGTTTACGTTGACTATTCTGTACCTCCTTTCTTTGAAAAAATTTTCATACTTTTCCTTAGAATTATACACATTTCGTCGATTATTAGATTGATTTGTGTTACTGTAAAAGAAAAACAAATTACAGATACTACAACAACTACTACTACTACTACTACTACTACTACTACTACTACTACTACTACTACTACTACTACTAATAATAATAATAATAATAATAATAATAATAATAATAGCAGCAGCAGCAAATATATTAATCCATTTAGCTAAACCACTTTCCCAAAATGGGATTTTACATTTTTAAAAGATTATGCGGCGAAAAAAAAAATATTTTTAAATTTCGCGTAGGAAAACTGTTTCGCACATAAAATTAACGTAAAATGATACTCGTTTCTGGCTCATTCTTGCTTAATCGCTCAAAATCGAAAATTAAACAAAATACTCGTACAACATAACATTTCGATCGATTGTTAACATTTATTTATGTGTTTCTACCAGCGTTTGTTTAATTTTCAATTTTGAGCGGTTATCAATGGTCCTTCTGCTGGGGTTATTGGGTAGCCATTTTTTTTAAAAATTCTAACTCAAAGAGGAGACTCTAAGTTTTTTTTTTCAACCAAAAACACGCTTTAAAAGAAGTTTAAACACAAATAAATGTATTCAGGTATGTAGAAGAGTCTTGCCTTTGGTAACATTTATTTGTTGCATGTTTGTTTATCATTTATCTTTTTTTTCTGTTAATTCCACTAATAAAGGTCCTAATGCCATTTTTCTTTTTGTGGTACGTGTATAAGTTTAAATGTAGATATAGTTTCCTTTTTAATTAAGATAATCTTCAGAATGCTTCGTCTTTATGAATCTTATTCAAGATTTTGGCAAACTCATTCGGAAACTTTCATCTATATTTTTCACTTGTGTCCAAAACTTTAAAACTTGCCATAAAACTTTAATTATTTCAGAAGAAGCCGATGACAGCCACCGCTAATATACAGCTGATGCTAATGAAATTTAAAAACCCCCGTCAAGAGCATTTAAAACCGTTTAATAATCAAGTGAACTCCCTCGGATGCAGGTATAAAGACATTTAGCGAATAGATGCGAAAAGTTTACAAAGGGACTAGACAAGTTATTTCTCGATAAATGACTACTAAATAAAATAAATTAAACTGTGAATCAATGTTAAATCTGTAAATGATATTTATAACCCATTCTGTGGCCCTTCTTAGTCTTTTATTGCAAATGAACAACTTCTAATAAAAAAAAAAAACAATTTGTGCTTGTTTCATTTTTTATTGTCAAAAAAAAGTAATTAAAATAATCGGTTTGGAACCAGAAATTTGGTTATATTTTTTTTGGATTCCGATACCGATTCCGTTTAATCGTCCCAACACTAATATCAACCCTTTTCGATGTATTTAATACCGAATTTAATCGTTTTTTTGTAAAAGCTTTTTTTTTTTTTCGTTCTTACTATCTTAAAATATTTATTTATGACGCTACGCATGTTCAGCAGTTTAATACAATGCAAACAAAGACATGTGATAGGAAAATATCTGGTTCTGGATATGATCACCTGGTAAGTGGGATATCATTTTGACAAAAAATAATCGCATCATAAGAACGAGGTTCCATGCTGAGAAGGAGAATTAATAGAGATTATACAGAAATTATATCCACTTTAGCTGGTAGAGCTCTGGTTAAGCCTTTTTTTTTGTTGTCCAGTGATTAAACAGCCGACTATTTTTTCAAGTTTCTCTGCATAGCCGAAGCAGAAGTTATTTTATTTTGTCGATAATTGATTTCTATATTTATGCTCCACTCCCGTACGTTGAGCTTCTTATATCTTGATAAGTCTCTATATAAAGAATCTATTCGTGATCTTTAATCCCATTTCACACACACACACACACACACACACACACACACACACACACACATATATATATATATATATATATATATATATATATATATATATATATATATACATATATATATACCAACATTTCAGCCCAGCGTTGTCCGAGTGTTTGGAGGTGTATGTTAAGCAAAAAAAAAGTGGTAGTAGGAAGGCAGGTTCGAACCCGTACCATGAAGGAGGAAAAGAATGGGGAAAACGTGACGTCTTTGCTGTTACGATCACCGCCAAACCAGAAGTGACATAGCTTTAAATTAAGGCTAGACAATCGAAAAGAAGGGATGACTTTCGACAATATCGGCGAAAAAAGTGACCCCTCCCTGTAGAAAAGTGCCCCGTTGAAAGTGAAGAAATTAATGTTTTTAGCCAATTTTTCGATATTTGTCGTCTGAAAGGTCGACCTTAAAAACGATACTGATCTTGTAAAATCCGTCGCCTTTGTCGAAAGTTGTAGGCAGACATGCAAACATACATACGTACATTTATATATTGGTAGCTCAAATTTTTTACCCAAACCGTACGCTAAGCTTCTTATATCTTGATAAGTCTCTATATAAAGAATCTATTCGTGATCTTTAATCCCACACGCACATATACACACACCCACACACACACACCCACATACACACACACACACACACACACACACATATATATATATATATATATATATATATATATATATATATATATATAAACTATACAATTCCCAATTTCAGTGACCTTTTTATTTATTTTTCAAAAGATCCATATAATTCCGTTTTATCTGCACGTGAAAACGAAATATTAAGTTTTTCATACGTGTCACGTGTTGAAATCGAACATCACGTTCAAGTGAACACAACGACCGGACGATTCCGACATGCACAGTGAACGCACACAAATAGAAGTTAACAGTTTCACGTGTCTGAATTTTTTAGATGAATATTGGTTCTTCGTACTCGGAAACGTTTCTGTTGAACCGGCGAATCTGAACAGAATTTCGAACGGAACCCTTTATTTACTTCGAGATAGCAATCGTATTTTTCGCTCGCCCACACTGAGGATTGAACTTTCGCCCTTCAGAGGAATATTACTTTTATCATTGATTTTTCCAAATACTCTAATCATTGCACCACGGGTCCTTGTGGATACCTCTGAAGAAGGTGGAGGTTACATCGACCGAAGCATTGTGAAAATGTCACTCAAAATGAGAACAGTAGTTCGAGGAATTCAAATAGTAAAGAGTTAACAGTGTTTGCCTTATGTAAATTTATCTGTAGAACAACAGATGCAGTTCCATATCGTGTCCATGACATTTGAACCATATATGTTAGCCTGACAGGTACTACAAGTATATACGGCACAATCACGTTGACGCACCGGTTCTCGCCAGATCACCGAAGTTAAGCAACGTTGAGCCTGGCCAGTACCAGATGAGTGACCATTTGGGAAGGCGAGGAGCTGTGTGTACCGCGAGGTAAAATGCCAGGTTGGGAAACTAGCGCGGTCTATCCTTCTCTCGAGAGTAGATGGGCCTCTCCCAAGCCGTGGTAGGTAACCCATCTAGTGATGGCATCCCGATTAAAAAATACCCTTGATAGCTCTAGCGAAACATCAAGTATTCAGCTACGGACAAGATTTGAATTACACTACAATAGGCACCGCCAAAAATGGCCGCAAAATCAAGTTGTTGTTGTTGTTGTTTTTTAAAACGAAATTACATTTATTAAAATCCATTATTTCTGAGTTACTTTTTTTTCCAGAAAGATAAAATCCTGAATTTTATCATATAGAAAATAGAATAATGTAAAACTTTTTCTACTATTTTTAATTAAATTTTAAATGTTAAATTTTCCCAAAAAGTTAACAATTGACATTTTTTGTCTTGCACAAAAAACGTACATAAATATTAAAAAAAAAAAAGGTTTTTGAAATAATTAATTGATTTATTTATTGTCTAAGATTTAGGATGATTTTCTAAGAGAATATGCAAAAATATTATATAAGTACCTGGATTTCAAATAATTCCACTTATTCATATAGGCAACCAGTTATTTCGCGTCGATCTAGAGTCTAGATCGACACTGTTTACGTTTGCATTTGATAAAAAGCAAACTATGGAAGACCAAACAGGCCAAAAAACTTATTTTTCAGTGACGAAAATTTCAATGTATTATTAAGCTGAGGCTGGCCAGTACCAGATGGGTGACCATTTGTATGAGTTTGGTTTTTAGTGTGTATGTGTGTGGGGGCCAGGCTCTCCAAAATAGGGGGGGCAATTTAAAGCAGAATAAAAAAAATTATTTCAGCGCGTTTGGTCCACCGTAGTCGAAAGGCGGCAAACGTTTTCAAACGGGATCGAAAAAAAATGATGCTATTTTTAACACAAAGGGCACAATATTTATCGAATTTTTTTTTGTATCGATTCTTCAAAGCATGCCCTATTTAATAATGGTCATGCATTATTCGGCTCGCTAAAAAAAAATTGTTAATTTATTTATCAAAGATTTTAAAATGGCTTTTTTCGTATAAATATTTAAAAAAAATTTTTTTTGTTTTGCTTAACTTAAATTAATTATTTTACTTAACATATTCACCGAATTTCACACTTCAAAACTCAAAAGCGGGATAATTAAACAAAATCGAAGTTCTGATATTCAGACGTCAAAATAAGGTATGCAAACAATTTTTTTTTAAATCTATAATTCTGTCCCTTACAACAACACAATATGTTGTGTTCAGTTTCAGATGATTATTTTAAGCATATTTGTTCCCACTTCAAAACAAGGGGGGTGTAAGCAAAAAAAAATATATATATAAATATCGTTTATGAAAAATAAGTACACTGTTATAAAGTTCATTCTTCTCTTAATAATCGCTGAAAATTTCGTATTGATCGGATAATTACCTGATTTTTGGTAGATTTTTAAAAAGACGGTCCATCAAAAAGTACTGACCTGCCTCCCCCCCCCCCAGTTTTGGCGGTGCCTACACTACAAACTCGTGTAGTGAGTTCAATCTCGGTTGCGGCCGTATGTTACGTTTTACGTTTACGACAGGTACTACCACATTAGCAGCTAAGGGGTGATCCCATAAAGCGTTCATATTGAGACCTCACCACTTGTTGTAGTTTCAGGATACAGAATGATTCGCTAAAATGCGTAAGATTTTTTAGAATTGATCGACAAGTTCTCATCCCTAATGTCAAATGTCTTCATATACAAACATCGATAGTGGACAGGTTAACTTAATCTTTTCTGCAATACTTTGACCAGTAGTATAACATTGGATCTGAGTGCGCCTTAGATTACTACAAACTAGGGGGGAGGTGACCTTATATTCTTCAAAACTCCCAAATTAAAGCCGTGCTACCGGATTCACTTTTATGTCATTCTCGGCGGCTTTTCCATACCAATCTGTTACGGAGGTTGATTAGGTTTCTTAATGATCATTATGCCGTTTATTATCTGTTATAATCCAAAAACGAATCTTTTTCTTTATACTGAAAAAAAAAATGCTCACTATAGACGTACAACGTAAATATAAAAAAATAATTGTCAAATTACAACGGCCTTGTTTGGTTTCGTTTAGCAATGAACAAAGAAGGTAACTTCCCTTTACCATACTAGAAAAAGAAAGAAAGATATATGCATTAAAGAAATACAGTTTAACCCGGATATAAAATACTTTTTATCCTAACCGTACAACTTTCTTATATACGGGTTAAACTGATATCCGGGTTACCCTGTACACACGCTCTAATTTGGAACCAGAGAAAAATCTGTCTTATATATGTTTTCTTATATTCGGGTCTCTTATAACCGGGTTACACTGTATTATTTTTAGTATAATGAAACAATTATTCGACTTCACCATAACGTAGATTCTAGTTTGAGTTTGAGTTTTGTTTGAGGGTATATCAATCTTTTACGACTACTAATCCTTGGTATATTCTGATACTCGGAGTCTGATCCTTTTGCCTAAATGACGTGTGCTTCGGTTCGGTCGTAGGGGATCATCGTCCCGAATATTATTTGTTTTGGGGATTATTGTCGGTCGCCTGAGGTGCCTCTATTAAGGAGTGTCGACAGGTCGGTTCTTGGATATTTTTATACTCTTCCAGAGTCCACCCTCGAGGGATTGGGATTCTCCCCATGTTGCACTTACTTCCTCTCTAATCTTGCTGCAATCGGGAGACAGAAAAAACATTTGATAACATAATCTGTGATACATTCTATTTCAAAAAAATATAACATCGATGTTATGTACAAATTTCTATATTGCGAACGCAGTGCAAAACACTTGTACATAACATTGGTGTTAAAATTATAAAAAAATTCATTCAATGTCATAGACGCACCACATCATTCGAATATTAAACGTATATGTTTCGTTTCGACAAAATTAATGAAAATATCCTTTCCGCGTTATTGTGGCACTATGTTTTGCATGTGTCACTGTGTTGTCACCACCCCCACCACCCAAAATTGCCGAGGGGTGATTTGACTAATTGGGGAAGGATGCAGGGGGAAGGAGACAACAATGCAATTCGCTGGAACTCATTTTTTCGTCATCGGCAATCATGGGGTAAGGACGTATATTTTTGTCTCTAAAAGAAGGGGAGAGCCCCCCCCCCGGCAGTTAGTTAAGGTTAATTAGTTTAAAAGTTTAATGGTTTAAAGTAATTGTTATGAATTATTCTTTTAATTGTAAAATATTGTGAATATTTTTTGTAAAATAAATAGTTAAGATTTTCTTATATATTACAATTTGTGTTGTTTAATCTGCTTTAAACATCAAGACGAGGTCTGCCACCTTCTCAGCCAAAACCCAGCAGGAGGATGTCACCTTGAGGAATGGAGAATCACCCGGGAAAAGAAAACTACACCAATTCCAGGTGTGCATTCAACTTTTTTTTCAATAGAACTTCCAAGTAACTGTATAGTGTTAGATGACCTCGTCGTGTTATAATTTGGTTGCCGTTCCTAGGACATTCCCTGTAAACATTATGTGATCATACTAGCGATCGTCGCATGGGATTATATTATAAACGCTTCACGTATTTTCAAATTTTGACTTTTATGAGGTTTTTTGTTTTGTTTTTTGTTTGTTTGTTTTTTTTTTCAAATCAATTATCTAAGGTCAAAACATCCATGAATACATTTCAGTTTTCGTTTTTATTTTCTATTAAGCTGGATTATATATAATCTCCAGAAACATATCATTTACAATTTACTATTACTTATTTAGCACGTATATCCGTTGCGCCACGGAGTCTTGAAAATTTCCCCCTGTCATTATCGCGGAAAGAGAGCAAGTTACACATGTAACGTTACACATGTAACGTTACACAAGTTTACATGCGTAGCAGAGTTCGTCGCAAGGAATATAGGACAAGTAATAACTCAACTCCATTTTTTGTGACACCATTTATTTCCTCTTTCTCTCGCCATGCTTCTCGTTACTGCTGTGACGTCACAACGTCTTTAATGCGATCGTGCCCCTTTTATAGTCGTTTTCTTTGTTATTTGCCGTTACGTCATTTCCCACACAGCTCGGTATTTACATATAGCTGCCATGCACGCATCCGCGCTCTGTTACCCATAGATTCCTGGAATAAATAAAGAGTTCCGTTCGAAATTCGTACACATTCAAAAGTTAAATATAAAGATGCCCGAGTTCAACAAGACGCACCCGAATAAGGTTTGAGATTATGTCAACAATCATTATTGTAAGAATAACATTTAAGATGAAACTAGTAGTCCAAATAATCCAAATTATTAATCCTCATCTAAAAAAAAAATATCCCGAAACATAGCTGCATTGGTTGTTATATTTATAAGAAAAGTGCTCAATATCAGCATATGAACGTAGAATCAACAGCGAAAGGTGACTAGCCAAAAATGGTGGCAACAAATCTCCCACAGTCATCACAGACCTGCTTCCACCAAACTGATAGCTTTAAAACGATCCTATCCCAATTTCACACATTCATGCTAAGGGTATAAAGTAATCTTTGATGAAATTCTCCAATCATCTCTTTGACTTATATCTCAGATGTTTACCGTGATACAGTTTCCCATACAACACTTGCTTGTGGAACTTGTCTTCCATCCGAGCTAGCTATACATCTTGCGACCTGGTTACGTACGGAACGCACTTTTATAGTAGACGCAACAACTTGCTGTAGAATATCGGGTTCTGTTATGAGAGATTTCCAACAGATGAACACAACGTTATGGTTCTCAAGAATAGAAAAGATGTTTCAAGTCTAATAAGAAATGGTATAATAGTTAATGACTGGCACAACTTGTGGACATTCCACGGTAGTTAACAAAAACCTCACATAAGCAAACAATAAAATCTCCTTCAATAGAAAAATCAGTGAAATATTAGTTCTGATCAGATCGTAAATTAAAAAATAAATATTTTTGTAGACAAATAGGGATAACTGCTTGAGATATATTATTTCAAGGAATAGAGCTAAGACACTGGCTGGCGATAACTAATTATAGTATTTTGATCTGCACCGACCAGAAACTGGCTGGCGATAACTAACTTATTATTGTGACCTGCACCGACTGAACACTAGCTGGTTATAATTAACGTCTAAGTATTGTGATCTGCACTCACCATAAACTGGCTGGCGAAAAATAACTTATTAGTATTGTGATCTTTACCCACCATACACTGGCTGACAATAAGTAACCTTGTATTGTGGCCTGCACACACCATACACTGGCTGGCGATAACTAACTTATTAGTATTATGGCCTGAACCCACCATGCACTCGCTGGCGATAAATAACTTATGAACATTGTGATCTGCACTCACCGTACACTAACTAGCGATAATTAACTTATTAGTATTGTGACTTGCACCCACCATACACTGGATGGCGATAACTAACTTATTAGTATTGTGACTTGCACCCACCATACACTGAATGGCGATAATTAACTTATTAGTATTGTGACTTGCACCCACCATACACTGGATGGCGATAACTAACTTATTAGTATTGTGACTTGCACCCACCATACACTGGATGGCGATAACTAACTTATTAGTATTGTGACTTGCACCCACCATACACTGGATGGCGATAATTAACTTATTAGTATTGTGACTTGCACCCACCATACACTGAATGGCGATAATTAACTTATTAGTATTGTGACTTGCACCCACCATACACTGAATGGCGATAAGTAACTTATTAGTATTGTGACTTGCACCCACCATACACTGAATGGCGATAAGTAACTTATTAGTATTGTGACTTGCACCCACCATACACTGAATGGCGATAATTAACTTATTAGTATTGTGACTTGCACCCACCATACACTGAATGGCGATAAGTAACTTATTAGTATTATAATTTGCACCCACTAGAACTTAACTGGCGATAGCTTATCCATTTGAAACAGTTGTTTAGTGGGAATTATCGAATGTTCCATTTTCATACTAAGAGAATTTAGTACAATAACGGTTGGAGCGATTTGGAATATTCCATTTTTATTTTTAGGGAGGTTCAAGATGATAACGGTCGAACCGAATTAGCGTACTAATATATAGATCTATGCTTATATTTGGCTTTAGACTCAGGATACTCAAAACAGTCACTGATGAGTTCCAATGAGTAAACATGATGTGATATAAATGATCTTATGTTTTTATTTTTTAACTAATATTTAATGAGGAACAATTTTGATTTAAAATTTATTTAGTACAACGCATGTAATATGAACAAATACACGCTTGCAATGTCTAGATATACTAGGAACTTACATGATTGTTATAAAATATAATCTTAAGGTATACCCACACGTTCTTGCTTTTGTGTCGCGTGATGGAAAAGGTATTGAAACGTATTTTTTTTATCCTATTACTATATAATACTAAATTGATTTTAACTCTCAAACGGTCTTAATGTCATACTCTTTAGTGTATATATATATATGTATGTATGTATATATGTATATATGGGTGTGTATATACATATACATATGTGTGTGTATTAAATAGAAGATGAGGAATAAGATTTATATATAACTTTCTTATATCATCAGAACGATAAGGAAAAGTAAAAAAAAAAGGAAAATTAAGAAACAAGGAAACTTCTTTAGGCCATGGCATTTCGAAGCTATATTCTTCTCATCAGAAGAGGAGAAGGGATTTTCTTATATTGATAAGTTTAGTTTTGTTAAAGATATACTATTTGATAACATATATATATATATATATATATATATATATATATATATATATATATTATAATTATGTATATAATTATAATTATATATACAATTATAATTATATACTTTAGGAATATCGTATTTATCCAATAGATGATACAGTTCGTCCCTGATTTTGTAATAGTAAAATCTTTACACGCGTTACACTTAAGAACAAACAAAGAATTGTGAGTTGTCATTTGTGAGTTTTGACTTTTTTTCTTTTTTTTTTTTACTAAATAAATACTTTCCAAAGTTTATCTGAAAGTCGTGAGGTTTAATGGCGTCTTAGAAGTATAATTTTTCCGAACTGTATAGTGGACGCCCCCATCGCAGACGAAACAAAAACGCAACAAACCCCTAACTAGTTTACAGAATGTTCGCGAATGCTGAAGCAGTAACAGGCGGAAACACCTGCAATCTATCTCTAAAAAAACCGGAGCAGGTGCAGATTTCTTTCAAAAAAGAATTAGAATAATTATCTTCTATCTAAAATTAAATGTTTGTGCGTATACTGTAGAAATCGATATGTTGAAAGTTAGAACATTAAAATAAGTTTCGTTAAAGTTTGTTTTTCACAGAATCTAAAGAAACCATTAAAACTTTCCTTGGATTTTTTCTGATGTCACTAGATTAGATGCATAAGATAATTGAAAACGTCATAAAAAAAAGGAAGTTATTTTTTAATCGAAATCAAATTTGTGCGCAGGTCCTAATCGCTTAACAACAAGAAAACCTGCTCATCTCTACTATTATATAAAAGGGACTTTGTCTGTGTGTGTGTGTGTGTGTGTTTGTGTCTGTGTGTGTGTCTGTATGTGTCTGTGTGTTTGTCTGTATGCGTGTGTGTCTCTGTGTGTATGTCTGTAAGTGTGTGTGTGTCTATCTGTGTGCGTATGTGTCTACTTGTGTGTGAGTCTGTGTGTGTATCTGTCTGTGTGTGTGAGTTCGTTCCTTATGGACTCGAAAACAGCTAGTTCGATTTTTATTAAATTCCACACGAAGGTACTTTATGTGCCTGATAGCGTTCTTAGGACGGTTTTGTTTGGGAATGTCTTCGATAAGTATCGATAATCGATAATCGAAATAATCCGATGAAAGAAGAAATAGACGATTTTAATCAAATTGTACCACAAGTGCATTTGAGAAGTTTTATGACCACACAAGTCGAAATGTCCGACATAAAAAAAGCAACAGAAAGTTCTTTGATATACAGGGGCGCGTTCGAAATGAATGTTTCGGTTTAAAGCACAATTGAAGCATAAAACTTGATTTTTCATTTTAAACTTTAATGCAAGCCATTGTATATAAAATAATTTTATAAAATAAACAGTAAGTTCTCTACAGTGCAATGTAGAATACTATGTATTGTGGATTAAGTCACCGCGGGGAGGAATGTGAAGTTCCGCCCGGTACACCACTTTTTTTTTTTTTTTTTTTTTAACTAAATAAATACTTTCGAAATCCTCAACTAGAGCAGGCAATCAATTGATTTGATTGGAAAATGGACGACCTCGCCAATTTCGATGACAATGAAATATATGGAGTGCGGAATATTCGTTGATCCTCATTTAATCCCTGGCAACGTCGGGCCACCCTGCTAGTATTTATTATCTCAGTTTCGCACGTACTTTAATCCGAAGAACCGTTTATTTGGAATATTTAACTTACTAGTAGGACATATATAAAACACAAAATTCTGAGACACGACTTTCGTGTATTCAATGCAGAAGTACGAGTCAATCATCATCATCAGCAGCAGCAGCAGCGTCAACAACAACAACAACAACAAAACCTGCTTCTAATTTATCTATATAATTATAAAACTCAAATGACCTTGTAACGGGTGTTGTCACCCAACATCCGGTTTACGACTTCCGATTGCGCATGCGTACATAAACAAATAATCGACGCGACAATAAAACGTATTGTTTTACTGTGTACGTTTTCAGCGTCCCAATTGTTTTTTTTTTCGCGTTTAAATTAAAAAGTATATCAAAATTTGAATTTAACTTAAAGTATTATGGTATCTGTTCAGTGCACATTTACCTATAGGTATGGCAAACCACTTATAATTCAATGGCTGTAAGGTTGTTGTTTTTTTCAAAAATAAACAATTATAAACATAACGACTCATAGAAATATATCTATATTCTTTTTTCATTTTAATATACTTTCATAGAAATGTTTCTGTTATGTCACAAAAAAGCTATTTTCTTTACGTCACAAGTGTCACGCTCATACATTAATTCCATAGCTAATATAACATACTGACCCAACGGGTCACGTGTAGTCTAGTATAACTATAAAACTCTGTGGATCTTGCTTGCTTGCATCTTGTCTTCGACGATGGGCGATTTCGTCTTTTAAAAAGGGATATATATATATATATATTCATCTTTTTAAAAGGGATATATATATATAATTATATATATACATATATATACATATATATATGCATATATACATATATATATATATATATATATATAGTAATTTATAAAATATATATGGCGATTAAGCTACACTGAATATTCTGCATTTCATCCACTGTAGGATTCGTCAGGCTTATGCGCGAATTTTGTGGTTGCTTCTTGTTTTTATATATGTTGAGGATTTCTAGTTAGCCAATCAGCTTTCTAGTATACACCGCGCCCCCTCCTATCAGCCAATGGGCATGCATTTTATCGAACAAAGGATCTGTTTTAGAACTAGGTTAGTGGTTTAAGGTAGATCTTTTCCCTCTTTTTTTTATATATATATGAATATACCTATGTGTACACACACACATGCACACATATATACATATATATATATACACATATATGTGTGATCGTTTATGTATATTCATGTTTATTTAATTTATTTATTTGTTTGTTTTCTATTGTTATTGTTAGTTTTAAAGCTATTTTGTATCGCTATCCTAGAGTAAGTTTTATTTTGTGAACACAGTTGTTTGCTATTTCTCGTCTACAGTTTAATAGATTTTGAGGTTCTTTAAAGTACAGGATAGCAAATTTTTCATGGAGGCATAATTTACATGGGTCGTCTAAATGTCTGCACGTGGTAGCTTGTCTCATTATTTTCCATTCGACTACCGGCGAATGTCCGCTTTCTTTGAGTTCCCAGTATTTATTCGCTAGTGTTGTTTTTATACGGTGTTTTTTTATTTTTGAAGGTACTTTTGTGGTCATAGTATCGGGTTTTAAAATCTAAGGAAGTCATGCCTATGTAATATTTCTTGTTATTCGGGTTTTCTTTCGCAAATATTGTTGCTTGATAAACTACACTTTTTGTTAGACATTTATTTTGGACTGGGAAAATTGTGCGGTGTCTACAATTGCATTTATCTTGTTCGTTATTAGTATTATTATTTATGGTATGGTTGTTCTTGTCCGGGGTTGGTTTGTTATTATTGTTATTATTATTATTATTATTATTATTATTATTATTATTATTATTATTATTATTATTATTATTATTTCTGCTAGTGTTGGTTTTATTTCTGTCATGGGGTCTACTTTTTTATTGTTTATTTTGTTGTTGTTTACATTGTTTTCATTTAGTATTTTGTTATTATGTGCTTAAATTATCATCTCTAAATTTTCGCAACAACTGTAAGATAAATTCAAGCTATTTTTATTGAAGATTTTGTGTAAGGGATTGGTTGCGGGAAAGTGTTTTTGAATAAGATCTAGAAATTTCTTGCCAAGTTTTGTTTTTAACATTGGATTGTATGGGGCCGTATACCAAATTATAGTTCTTTTTCTTCTATTTTTAATTTTATTATAGTTGTTGGTGTTTTGTTGCTTGTATTTAATATCGATATTTTTGTATCCACTATTTTTTATGGCTGTTTCGTAGATATTGGTTGACCTGTTAAATGCATTTTCATCACTTGAGTTGTTACTGAGTCTACTTACGATCGAGTTAGGAATGTGTTTTATAATTGATGGTGGGTGGTTGGACTTAGGGTTTACGTAAATTTGAGTAGCGTTATCTTTTAAGTATGGTTCATATGTGTTTTATCTAAGTTTAACGTGACGTCCAGGAAGTTTGTTATTTTTATGTTAGCTGATACGTCCGCTTTTAGGCCTAATTTTTTCATTTCTTTGTGTATGATTTTCTTAAAGTTTTCTCCCTTGACTTTGTTGGAGTTTTTTATTATAGCTAGTCCGTCATCTCTATATAGGCCGATATCCGTAGTATCGAATATGCTTGTGAGGGTATATAGAATGAATAATCCCACAAGATCTGATGCCTCTGCAGAGTCTCTGGCACCCATCGCCAAATCGAACGAATTTTTCATTTTAGTTTTTATCCATTGGTTATTGTTATTTATTAGAACTGATTTTCTACATTTTTTAATGATGTTGATTTCTTCTGAGGATATATCAGTTTATGCCTCGGCAAATTCTAGGGCAATGTTAAAAGGTTCTTCGGATATCGAGGGATAAGAGTCTATGATGTCAAACTGTATGAACGTACATTTATCTTTGTTTTCTATATTTTTAAACCAGGTGATTGCTTCGGTAGTATTTGCCCAATGGTTTAGTTCTAGGTCCTGTTTGATTTGTTTGTTTACTCTAGAAAGTATAGTTTTGCTAATTCTACCTATTTCTGGTTTAGTTGGGTTTATCAGGCGGGTGCTGGGATTATCATTAAAGTCCCATTTGTGGTCTTTAAGCAGAATGTATGACTCTCTAGGTTTCAATTTGCCAACTTTATCGCTAATTTTTAGTTTATCGGTAATTTGTTTACTTTCAGTATTTATCATATCTATGTAGTCGCATTTGTTTGTGTCTAGTTTTTTGTAGTTTTTTGTAATGTTTTCTGTGATTAGTTTGTTATATTCTTGCTTATCTATTTTGTAAAAGTTTCTGGTTTTATCTTCTTTTACAAAGATTTTATTAGAGTTGTTTATGTTTCTAACTATTTGGTGTAGTTTCCGTTGGAAATTGTTAGGTTGATTGTGGAATTCTAGGTTTTTAATTACGTTTAAAAGGTCATTTTCAAAGTTTATCAAAAGGTATAATGTTTTCGCATTTTTAAGGGTTTTAAAACCATAGGATTCTTTTTTGTTTACGTTTTCATTTTTAAGGAAGAAATTTGCTCGCTATCGCATTCGGCGTATTAGTTCATCTGTTTTTTTTTTATTAATTTAATAATATAGCTATGCTTGTTGGGTGTGGGGATGTTTTTTAGCGATGTTTCGAAATTAACTCTTTCCATATCTATTTTTAATGTGGTGAAATAAATTCTTTTGAGAGTGCGTATATATGTGTATATATATATGTATATATGTGTGCATGTGTGTGTACACATAGGTATATTCATATATATATATATATATATATATATATATATATATAAAAAGAGGGAAAAGATCTACTTTAAACCACTAACCTAGTTCTAAAACAGATCCTTTGTTCGATAAAATGCATGCCCACTGGCTGATAGGAGGGGGCGCGGTGTATACTAGAAAGCTGATTGGCTAACTAGAAATCCTCAACATATATAAAAACAAGAAGCAACCACAAAATTCGCGCATAAGCCTGACGAATCCTACAGTGGATGAAACGCAGACTATTCAGTGTAGCTTAATCGCCATATATATTTTATAAATTACTAACTAGCTCTACCTACGTATTGAGCACTTTTGAAGTAAATACTTAAAGTTTACGCATAAATCTATACTTTCGTATATTAAATTTGTGTGAGTAAATGAAGTAGTTATATATATATATATATATATATATATATATATATATATATATATATATATATATATATATATATAACACCTTATATATTTCATGTACTATATTAAATTTTGGAACACAGCTGCTACGCATAAGACTGGGTAATGTAGGCTTTATTTACTTTAATTTAATAAAATGCATTAATAAATATTCCCGAAATTTCCGTTTCTTTGTGAGATTTTAAAGAGATTTTAGGGGACATCATATGGGCACGAACTTCTATTTTAAAATCGAAATACAACAGATTTTAATCAAATTGGGTCCATAGTTATTAGACACAAACTAAGCAAGATTTCCTTAATTTCAATTTCTTTTTCAAAATCCCTGTAACACTTGAAGTTTAAATCTAATACGTTTTCTAGAGTGAACGTCAAGGGATTTTGATCAAAACTGGAATAAGGATTCTAGACATAAGTCTTAATAGCATTGTATCTGGATTTTAATCTTCGTTAACATGTGGTTCCGTCCTTCTGTGGTGCAAAACTGCTTTGTTCGAGGAACTAATTTTACGACTCCTGTCACGGGTATCATTTTTATGGAATCAAACGAAAGGAATAATTTGTTTAGGATCTGATTACTTAATAACGTGCGTACATTGCTAAATGAGTAAACGAAATAAAAATTTGTATCCCTTATTTTATTTCAGCATGTGTTGCTTGAAATCGTTTCTTCTTCTTCTTCTTCTTCTTCTTCTTCTTCTTCTTCTTCTTCTTCTTCTTCTTCTCCAGTCCCTGGGTGGATGGGTAAATGGGCTGAGTATCTTAAAGAATCTGACATGAAACGTCGCCTGCCATCATTTTCATATTTAACTGCTGCGTTTTTATGACGGCTCAATATGCCACACATTCCGTTTACCAATAAAAACGTCATTTAAAACTGAAGCGTGAGAAACCGATTGAACTCTCTCTCTCTCTCTCTCTCTCTCTCGCTCTCTCACGCACACACACGCGCGCGCGCACACACACACACTATATATATATATATATGTGTGTGTGTGTGTGTGTGTGTGTGTGTGTGTGTGTGTGTGTGTGTGTGTGTGCTAGTAGGGAGACCCGATGTTGCCCGGGATTGAATGATGATCAACGGATATTTCACACTCCTATATTTTTATCTTCACCAAAATCCGTTAAATCGCTCGAAAAGACGCTTCACATGCTTCCATGCAGTAACTTCGTCCAAAATAGATGTTATTCTACATTGCACTCCAGAGAAACTACTATTTCTTTTATAAAATTATTTTATATAAACTTCTCTTAACGGAAAACAAACATTAAGAAATTATCTTGCGGAGTTTGAAAAACTACAGACCATGTCATGCAAAAAACACGCTATCAGCTTACTCACAGTAGAATTTGCACGGCCCGTTGTTCTATCATTGTTGCTAAGCGATGACATGGACAAAATGGCTTTACCGGTGATAGATAAATTAAAATAACGGTTTCGATTATCGGCAATTATCGGGGGTATTTTAAGACAAAACTTTACGAAGATCTCTCCCAGACTTATACACTAAATTTATGTAAATTTTAAAGAAAATCTATTCAGCCGTTTCGGAGTCTATAAAGAACGAACTCACACAAAGTTGCGTTTATATATATATATATATATATATATATATATATATATATATATATATATATATATATATATATAAAGAGAGAGAGAGAGAGAGGGAGAGAGAGAGAGAGAATTCATGGCATCATATTTGAAATAATACCTGACGCAGGTAAGTGGTGGTTACTTCACGGTCCTTCACTATCAATACCTTCATCCTTAACTTTAAAATACAAAACCATCTCTTGCATATAAATAATATAAGAGGTCATCTCAAAGGTAAAATGAGAACGAAAGTCACAAGTGGTATCTCTCCCTGCAATTCGATCTGCTTTATCTTAGCAGCGGGGGATGATCTTTACATATAAAATCTGACAATTACCAGTTTGTCTGTTCGCTTTTTATAGAACCCTTCAACGCAGATCTAGAACACGTAATGAGGATTGTTGTGCTCCAACATAATTTAAATAATTGTAGACTGCAATAAAAAAAATCCAACACTTAATCAACATACGCCATCGTAGTTTCAAATGAATATACTTTCGTTACAGTCTGTTATTTTCGACTTCCGGTGTCTGTTCTACAAAAAGGACAACGATGAATAACAAGAGATGGCCCCCTTGTTTATTGCGTTATTAATAGATTTTAACCGGCCAATTTTGATATTGATAAGAATGTTTACTAATGGGCCAGGAGATCGAGGTTCAATCCTCGTCGAGTCATACTAAAGGCTTTTAAATTGGCACTTGATATCCGTTACTAAACACTCAGCATTATACGGTGAGGATCAAGGGTAAGTGAAGTATTCCTGGGAACACTGTGACTCCATCCCCGACACCTCACTGTAGCAGCTAATGAAAAAGGAGCCTTTAAGTCACCCTTGACTATGGTCGACGACTTTGCTTAGTTTTTTTTTTTTTATCGATTTTCAATCTCATCAGGAGACCCTTAATTTAGGTCTAATAAGGGAAATAATTATATCTTTTGAAATGTATCTACTCGACGTTGCCCGGAAGTCATTTTACTTGTAATTTCGTTTTGCTCATAGAACCCTTGCCTCCGTGTTGTATTTGCCTTCAATTAAATTTCTCTTGAGAAATATTTACATTCTGTGGAAGATAAATGCATTAAAAGAAAGTCGGTATTAATGCAGAGAAGATGCCGTGCTGAAATAATAATTTAGAAACCCATTCTTAACATCGGAAGGGTATTTTGTAACTTTGCTGTACTTTCAACTAACAATTTTAGAAACAATATACCGTAAAACTTGGATTTAACTTAAAGATACTATATAAAAAAATAATAGGCTACCTTCTTTGCGTAAGTACCAAAATCACTTTTACATTAAAATCAATAAATCTCTTGCAAAAATTTTGAAATTTAAATTCCATGAATATTTTCGCGTTATTTTATTTTATTTTTTATTTATTTTTTCCTATTTCTTGTAACGGTGAAAATCACACGGTACGGTCGAAATGACGACAGTCCATAAACTGGAATTCATCCACCACCGGTTTCATCGTCTGGTGAATTCGCTCAAGTATTTATTTCGAACTCTATTTGTGGAATTGTCCCCATTTCGTGAGTCACCAAAAGTTTGAGGTGGATTTTAACGGGATTATATCAAAGTAGAAGTATAACCATGACAAATAAACCATGACACGTCTCTGGAATGTGTAACAGTATAGTTTTAAAATCAACCATTTGTATTACATACTCCGACGCACCATATATATATATATATATATATATATATATATATATATATATATATATATATATATATATATATATATATATATACTAGCATGGGTGCCCGGCGTTGCCCGGGTGTTTGGAGGTGTATGCTGAGCAAAAAAAAAGGGGGTAATTTTTTAAACTTTGACCCCTATTATGACCCCTGAAAATTTATTGTTTTGGCCTCAAATCAAGTTATTAAGTTAGATCCATGTCCACGGAACCTATATCTAACATTTCAAGTGTGTAGACCCAAAATTGTCGGAGAAGTTTGGTAGAGTTCTCAAAGCTCAAATCGTTGAACTTTGACCCCTTAATCGCCAAATTTCTGGCTAAAAACCGATCACATAGATTTTTCCAAATCTCAGTACCCTGTATATCAAATTTCGAGTCTGTAGACTAAAAATTGACAGAGGTATATCGTAGGGAAATGTACACAGACACACACACACACACTTTCACTTTTATAGATATATAGATTTAAAATTTGAGTCTGACAGAATGACAAAATTATATTGCAAACCGATATATTAAACAAACGAACTTCAAAGAGACAAATGAACACATAAGTAAAAAAAAATTGTATTAAAAAACATTTCTTGATTATTCCACGTCTTTTTTTTTTTACAGACCTGACGACTGAGGTTCGCTCTTAATAAAAATTGTTTTTTTATAGTCTTAATTTTGACTTCCCTTTTCATAAAAAACTAAAAAAAATCAAGAAAGAAAAGAAATTTAATTTTATTCTTTTTTCATTAATTTCTTTCTGTGCAAAGCAATTCTTTCAAACTTAATCTGTTTCCAAAATGTTTTTATTTTATTCCCCTCCCCCTTCATTCACTGTAAGTTTGGGAAAAGGTGTTATAAATAAAAAAAACTATACAAAATACTATTAAAACCCGCCGAATATATGTCAACCTATGTCACGGTAACATATATTGAGCGAGTTTTTAACAGTATTTTAACCGGTTTTTTATTTATTACACCTTTTTCCAAACTTACCGTGTTAAAGAGAGAATCGGCCGCCATCTTTAATTTTCCAATACATCGGTAAACACTGTATGGTTTTCGAGCTGAATAAACATGTTACATTGAATAAAAACACGAAAAATATATCCAGTTTGGTAGAAAAGTAACTTATCTTGCCTTTGATAACATTTATTTGTTATATATTTGTTTTTTTGACAACTTTTTCGAATCTATGTGTACAGTAATACAAACCCGTTTTTCGAGCTGAATAAATATGTTACATTGAATAAAAACACGAAAAATAAATCCAGTTTGGTAGAAAGTAATCTATCTTGCCTTTGATAACATTTATTTGTTATATATTTGTTTTATGACAACTTTTTCGAATCTATCGAGTGAACGCGCGTTTTTTTTTTTTAGTTTAGTTTCATATATATATATATATATATATCTTTCTAGCTTTAAAAAAAAGTTTTAAAATTTTATCAGCCGGCATAATTTATTTTTAAATATTGAAAAATTTCAGGAAAATTAATTTTTGCTAGATTTTTAAAACATGTGTGTCAACAGCTTAAAAAAATCGTCTCTTCAAACGAACATGTTTTTAAGAGGAATACCTTGTGAACGTGTGTGCGTGTATGCGCGCGTTCTGGGTAGTAGTACTACTACTAATAATCTTTCCAGCGTTTGTTTTCGTGTGTGCGGACGTGATGTCGTAGGTTGGATTGTAAGATTGTGTAAGTTTCGTATTTTTTAATTTGTAAATAACAAGTTATGAAAAAATTAAACCCTTCCAAGATGGACAATAAATAAAGCCATAATATTTTATGGTAAAGGTAAGAGCGTAGGAACCATAGTTTTTTAGGAGATGTGATTATTGGATTAACCAATCAGAAATCGTCTGTGGCACACACATCTCTGTTTTTATAGATATATATAGAATAGATAGATATGTATATATATATATATATATATATATATATATATATATATATATATATATATATATATATATATGGTGCGTCGGAGTATGCAATACAAATGATTGATTTTAAAACTATACTATAGACGTGTCATAGTTTATATATATTTATATATATATATATATATTATTTACTATAATAATTTTTAAATACCTACAGATACTAGTTTCATTCTTTTGGGAATCATCAGTGCAGGATGTCACGATTAACGCCAGTCGAGAGACTCGAACCCCGGCAACAGAAGTCATGTCTGGCTTCATTAGAAATGACCCGAACCACTAGGCTACCGTCAACCGCGAGAGACACAGTTGAATTTAAACATTCGTTCTTATTAAATACTTTTAACGTCAGTCAGAGAGTGATCTAATCATTAAATGATGATCTTCGCGTATGAGCTAAGTTGGCCGACTTTATTACAACTATATATATATATATATATATATATATATATATATATATATATATATACTAGCATGGGTGCCCGGCGTTGCCCGGGTGTTTGGAGGTGTATGCCGAGCAACAAAAAAAAATAATAATAAATAAAAAACGGTTATTGACCCCTATCATGACCCCTTAACATTTATTGTTTTGGGGTCAAATTAAGTTATTAAGTTAGATCCATGTCTAAAGAACCTTATCTAAAATTTCAAGTGTAAACCCCAAATTGTCGGAAGAGTTTTGTAGAGTTCTCAAAGGTCAAATCGTTGACCTTTGACCCCTTAACAGCCAAATTTCTGGCCGAAAACCGATCACATAGATTTTCCCAAATCTCAGTAGCCTGTATATCAAATTTCGATTCTGTAGACTAAAAATTGACAGAGTTATTCCGCAGGGAAATGTACACACACGCGCGCGCGCGTCCAATATATATATATATATATATAGTCATCCACATACAGTACTGTTTCGCTGTTTCACAGCTCATCAGTGCGGCTAGACAGGCAACTACCTCAAGCCAGGATTGAAACCCGACCGTTTATACGGCAGTCAAGGCTTCTAACCATTACGCTATTGGCGGCTGCTTGAACGAGTAGTGAGTTTAACGATGTTTTGATATCGTCCGAAATACCTCCGCTCGATTTGTTTACACAAAGAGCGTCGCATATACTAAGTTAAAGGTACTCAAGAGGGAAAACTCATGATTTAAAACGAGGTTATTAATAGTGTTGAATAAAAAGAGCAAAATATAAATTTTGAGAACCAGATGTCTTAAGTAGCACATAAGCTTTATTACGTCACTTGACGAGGAATTTTAGTTCTTGCTAAGCAATTGTCCGAAACATTAGCATATTCAGTGTATCGACTATGTAATATTTGTCTATATAAATAAAAATATTATGGTTGGTTGGTTGTGTTTGTTTTACGGCATATCAACTCTTTTCAGGTTATTTAATGCTGAATCCAAAGATTTTGAAGAAAAATGTTTTAATAGAATATATTTGTTGTTTTCACATCGGTTTCTATTTAACCAATAATTGGGGCCCTAACAGGTACTACCACTCCGGGTCAGAGTGGACATGGAAGCAATGGTAATTAAAGGGTGGCTCCACGCCCCCAAAGCCCGCAAGCTGGGGCCTCACCACTGGATATAGTTTAAGATCATATCCAGGACCTTAAAAATATTATATATATATATATATATATATATATATATATATATATATATATATATATTATCAAGTTAATATGATTATTTATTTAATTATATTATTAGTTAAGATCGTGTTCTCCGTGGTATAAGCGCTGTTTTAAATTTAAATTGAAGTACGTATGTTTTACGTTTATAAGCCAAATACAATGCAAATACTTTTTTCATAAAATAAAAAAATATTTCTTTGTTTAAAATCCAAATCTTTCGACGTTATAACACCTTCTTCGGGAAATTTTTGTTTCTTTTTTTCTTCGTCGCATACTTCAGATTGTAATAAAAAAAAAACCCATTAAACTTTATTGAGAAAAATACTTTATTATTATTATTATTTTTTGTGTGTGTTTCCTAAAAATGAAATTGTCAGACTGTTGCAATTCACCTTCATCATTTTTGCTCGGGTATCAAAACGTTTTTGATACGGCGAAGCCTATATGCAAATAATAGTCGTAACATATTTGATGAAATAGTACCCGGCGCATGTAAGAGTGGCTCAGACTCGTTCAGAATACAGTCTGTGAACATTAGCCTGTTTCTCTTAAATCGAAATACAAAACATCTCTTACGCATGAATAGTGTGCGGGGTCATTTCAAAGTGAAAGTGAGAACGGAAACTTAGAAGATTTATCTTTCTCTGTGCGATTGCAAGTCTACCTGTACCTTGAAGATAGACGAAGGGAGAGAACAGAGAAGGAAGGGGGGGTGAAAATCGTAGAAGCCGCAAGTTGTCTTGCGTTCTTTAAAGGGAGTTAAGCAAAGAGAAGTAGATTGTAACGTCGTCGGCTTCTCTTTGTCTTTCGTGATAAAACGATTCAGAATAGAAATTTAGTACTCGTAATGGCGCGCGTGGATGGTGGGTGGAGTGGGGGGGGGTGATCGGTTAGGGTTAGATGTGGATGGAATAGCGAAATACGAAATGATATCGCTTGGGAGGAGTGGCGGATAGCCAGATGAGGGGCCGACGTCAGATAGAGTGAAATCGATACGAAGAATACGACAAAGGAATGATGGGGCTGCAAGAATTGTAATTTGATCAACTAATGCAGTTAGTTGAATACCTCCATGTTATGCGATCCGTCATCGTGGTGCATAACTTGCACTAATTCATTATTCTATAATAGAGGAGTTAAACTTTAGGATGAGCATTTAGAATGAAGCGGGGAGGGGGGTAGTACACCGAACCATTAATTTGAGTTGTTTATTTTAATGGAAAACAAAAGTCTGAAATACACATAATCGGTGCTTGTCCAGAATTATTATTATTATACGATTGGAATTTTAAAAGTAATGCCTCCTATTCTTTTTTTTTTTTATTATTCTGCTCGAATGGATCAGAAGGCGGTTGAAAATTGCACTGTTATGATGACTGAACTTCTGCATTCATGACTTGAAAGTTTCATTTCTCTGTTGCAGATATTGACGGCGTGAGACTCTAAGAAAGCAACCACTGTCATAGACGTGCGTCAGAAGCAAAGACGCGTCATTGGATTTCTGGCAAACGTGCATTTAGAATGCTGCTGACTTTGTAGAAAAATAAATTCTGGAGCAGGAAAGGTTGGTCGTTTTAATGGTACCACTCCCGTCTTTGTAACTTTTCAACTTTGTGAGTTAAAAAAAGGAAGCTATACTTTTGGAATGACCCTCGGATATTAAATATGATTTCTGAACTTTGGCTTTGGTAGCTTCTTAGCTGCTGCGGCTGCTGTAGTTTCAGCGGCTGCTGTTTTTATACAAAAGCTCAGATTTGGGCAATCAGCATTCGTCTTTTATGACATTATTCATTTTTAAATAAAGTCCTCTAGACCTCATTTTTAAATAGTCCTCAAAACAATTAAGAAAACTTTATCTGATGTACGTATCTTGACGGAACGAAAATATCCTACACCAAAAAATCACGTTACGCGATCAAGTATATTTGTTTTTGTTTTTTACTAAACTACGAGCAACGATCTTGAAACGCCATCTTATTATTTCATCTAGTCTCACCGATGAGTCGTAAATTACTTACATATGTGTGTGTGTGTGTGTGTGTGTGTGTGTGTGTGTGTGCGCGCGTGTGTGTGTGTGATATCTACTGACAGGCTTTCGCTCCACATATGTGTGTGTGTGTGTGTGCGTGCGTGTGTGTGTGTGCGCGTGTGTGTGATATCTACTGACAGGCTTTAAGTAATTTACGACAATTAAAATATATTTTAAAAACAGTATATATGCCGGTCCCCATATGGGGGTACTAAACTGGTTAAAGGGAAAATTATTCCCAACTCGCATTTAGGTAAAAAATGCACTATCGCAAAAACAAATAACCTCTCTCTCAGTATTAACCATAATATTTTTAAATACCTACAAACACTACCGCTTCAATCCTTTCGGGAATCATCAGTGCAAGGTACACGATTACTGCAGGCCGGGAGATTCGAACCCAACAACGAAGTCACCTTTCACTCCATTAGTAAGGAACAAACCGTCTCGGCCAACCTTAACAGCGAAAAATTTCGTTGAAATTTAACATTTATTTTTAAATGTCTTAACGTCTGTCAGAGTGATCAAATGATTATAACATCATGATCTACGCATGCGAGCTAAAGTGACCGACTTTGTTTCAACTATAAAGTGCTCAACGATAAGAACCGAGTTTGTAAAAGGGCTGACATTATGATGACAAAACACGTGTCTGTAGCTAATATAATTTTAATCTGTCACTATTGACACTAGTGTTTCATGCTTTCGCAATCATCAGTGTACGAAGTAATAATTACTGCATGGCTCAACTTGAATTATCTTAAAAGACTTACAATTATAAATATTAATAATTATTTTAATAAAAAAAAGACTAGGAAGCTATAATTACTGTTGATCAGAGATTCGAACCCAGTCACAAAGTAAACCTTTGAGTCTATTGGCTATCACGTTACTTCTAGGCTATCATCAATTTTCGCGAGAATTAAGGGAAATTAAACACCTACGAATGCCAAATGCGGAAATAATAGAACATTCTCTTTCATCCATGTCTCAATTTGCAACGTAGTCGTTACATCTCAATACTCGGGACCCATACGTTGTATTCAAGGAAAACAAAGACAAGGAAAGAATTCAAATCACTTCTTTTTTTAAGTTGAAACAACAGACAGTAATTTACAGTTACTGACATATTTAACGTCTTGTCTCTTGTTCTAAAGTCTTCACGCATTGTAATATGCTTAACAAGACTCTGCTGTGCCGTCCACGCGGTACTCTGTCTTTATCCGGCCATGTTTAGGACACGCCTTTCCCTGTCGCTCTTGTACCACGTGTGTAACATGTCTATCTCTGTCCTTCTTAGGCATGTTTTTCTTTTTTATAATATTTTTCTTCCCTTCTTCCTCGCTGTAGAGTCACCTTGCACATGACTCGTCATTTGGATAGAGCTGCTGTTGCTGCTGCTGCTGTTGCTGCTGCTGTTGCTGCTGCTGCTGCTATCATATGCCAGTCCGTGCTCTGTTACATATTGAGTGTTGATACTGCGAAGGAAGATGTTGAGACAGAAAATATATTGCACTGTAATTATTTCATTCGCATTTTGGAAATTGCTGTATCCTATTTGGGATAATTTTTCCATCTGATTTAATATTCGTAGGACTGACCATTACTTTAATGTATAATTAATTTGTGCTCGAATAAATATTCAAATCTGTTGTCGCACTTTACAATGTATCCCTGGAATCACTGATGCAGACTAAGAACTGTTTTTACCCTCTGGTCTATGATATGTCCGATTTTTTTTTTATTTCCCATTTCACCCTTGGAATGAACGTGTAAAATGTTATCAAACTTTTGATATAAAAGTTATATTCTTCCATGAAAAGGATTCCGGATTTCTTCCATCAATATTTCTAACTTTAGAAACCTTTCCAGTTTAATAATGGAAGCCAAAGTTTTTATTACAAAATAACAGGTTTCTGATTAAATTTTTTTTTTTAAACCCAGGTTTTACCAACTCTTTTGAATGTATACATTGTTGTACTCTAAGAAAATATAATTCTGTCGATTTACGCTCTAATTTAACTATATATATATATATATATATATATATATATATATATATATATATATATATATATATATATATATATATATATATACCCAACCTAACCTCATTCAACGTTTTTGGTCCCCCGATTTATCGGAGAGCGATCTATGTTTTCAGTGGTGTCCGTACTTCTGTGCGTCTGTTAGTCCGGACTATTGCCAGATAACCGTCGATTAGTTTTTCCTGAAATTTTGCCACAAATTGTATTTCATTACATAGATGTGCACAGTAAAAAAATTGTTTTTACAAAATTCCCGTTGCGCCTCCAACGGATCAAAAGAGGTAAAAAAAAAATGCCCCAAAATGGCCAAAAATGACATATTTTTCCCCATAACTTTTTATCCATACATTAGATTTTTCTTTTAAACTTGGCCAAAATGTGGAGCTCATTGTCCTTAATATAGATCGAGTATGGCAAAATTCTGGTTCGCGTCCCCAGAGACTTTCAGTGCTAAAAACACCTCTTTTTGTGGCTCTTTTTTCATATTTCTCAACAAAAACTTGATATATCTGACTATATAGTGGTTTTTCACAGTGGTCAACTCAAATATGCATGTGTTAAAGCCTGAAACTGCACCGTTATCCATTTATACTGGGATTCAGCGTCCCCAGTGGCTCAAAAGAGGTCAAAAATGCCCCAAAATGGCCCAAAATTACACAATTTGCCCCATAGCGTTTGATTTTCCTGAAACTTGGCCAAAATGTGGAGGCCATTGTTCTTAATATAAATTTAGTATGGGTGACACTGGCAACAAAATTCTGGTTTTATCCCTCTGGGACTTTTAGGGCTAAAATAAATGTGCCTTTTTGGAGCTCTTTTTTTCACATTACTACAGATATGTATGTCTATATAGTAGTTTTCCATAGTGCTGAATTCAAATATACATGCCTTAAGGTGTGAAACTGCATCGTTTGTCTATTTTCACTGGGATTCGGTGTTCCAGGAGCTCAAAAGGGGTCACAACTCTTTATATATTATGTTATGCAACAACAGTTCGGCCCAGCTTTGCTTGGGCCCTATGTACTGTTCATAACTTTATGTGCATATGTATATATATATATATTAAAAAGTTTGACTCATGTCCGGGTAACCTGCATCTTCAATTTCAAGTGTTTACACCCAAAATTGGCAAAGGAGTTTGGCAGAGTCTGCAAAGGTCAAGTCTTTCAACTTTGACCTATTGGCAACCAAATTTTCGCCCAAAAACTAATTAAAAAGCTTGCTGCATGTCTGAATACCCTTTATGTAAAATTTCAAATGTTTAGACCCCAAATTTTCTGAATAGTTTGCTAGAGACCGCAAAGGTTAAATCTTTTGAACCTTGACTCCTTGGCAGCCAAATTTCCGGCCAAAAACCGATTTAAAAGCTTGCCCTATGTCTGAATACACTTTATGTCCAAAGAACCTGCATCTAAGCTTTCAAGTGTTTAGACGCAAAATTGGCGGAGGAGTTTGGTAGAGTTTTCAAAGGTCAAGTTGTTGAACTTTGACCCGTTGACAGCCAGATTTCTGTCCGAAAACCGATTAAAAAGATTTCCCAAATCTCAATACCCCATCATGTCAAATGTCGGGTCTGTAGACTGAAAATTGACAGAGTAGTTTAGTAGGGAAATGTACACACACATACAAATAGACAATTTCACTTATATGTGTATATGACAAATATTAATGAATACACAAGAGTACGCACGTATTTGAGCACACTATATCACTAGCTTACATCTTGTTTTCAAAGCATTTGTAATATATGATAAACATCTTGATAATCTTTGAAAAAATGGTGGCCACATCATGACAAGAACATTTTTCACTTCGTTGTCTCAAGTGAATGTAATCCAACATCAGGAATGTGAGACGCGAGTACAATGTAAGAGTTTTCTTCTCGTATTTTGCCAGTTGAGACATGATTAATGTAAGATGCATTAATACAAAACTAGCAAAACAATCATCTGTGCCTCCTTATCATTACACCGCCATGAAAAAAAATAGGTATTATAGGTCTTAGAATAATTTTGAAAAATATCGACAAAGTGAAAAAGTTTAATAAGTAAGATTTTATGTCTGGCATTCCTAAAAAAATAACACCACGATTAACTTCCCGAAATGACAGAAAACGAGAAATATTTCACTTTACGGGATTTAAATTTAAAAATATAAGATGCCCTATCGATTTTTGTTTATATATATTCTCTCGTAGCATTCGCTTTCTAAAACTGTTACATTTATGAGTGAGTGATAAAGAGAGAGAGAGAGAGAGAGAGAGAGAGAGAGAGAGAGATACAGAGAGATAGAGAGAGAGAGAGAGATAGATAGATAGAGAGAGAGAGAGAGAGAGAGAGAGAGAGAGAAGGGAGGGACAGAGACGGAAAAGCCTGTCGCTTTCTAAAACTGTTAAATTTATTATCTTGTACCATAATAATTACAAGAGAAGTTCTAGAGTGTTGTATACTATCAAACTTCACCTCACCAACTCTCCACAGGAGAGAGAGAGAGAGAGAGAGAGACAGACAGACAGACAGACAGACAGACAAACAGAAAGTCAGACAGACAGAGAGGCGGAAAAGCATGTCTATTTACATTCGGTTCAAAGTCCAAGAGAAAGACATGACTAATAAATTTGTCACGTTGACTAAGACTTCCTATAACGTCATTTTCTGAAACACGTTAACTCAATTGCCAGTGGAAATTTCGTGAACATTGTCTAATTTCAAAATGTAGAATTGACAAAAAAATAATTTGGAAAGCTGTAAAATGAAGAAATATGCAAGTTTGTTGCAGAAATGTTGAAGACCGTGGATATAACAAGCATAGAAATGATCACAGACTTGACAAAGCAGACCTTAACAGAAGCTGTTGTTCGAAAAGATTGGCATTTTAGTACAATTATGAACTGTTAAAAATAGAAGTAATTACAGAGGCTGAAAGTTGATGGATCAGATCCTGAAAGAAATTCAGAAAATACTTGAATAGAAAATATTATTTGCTATTTAATGAGTTGTGGGAGTAAAGGAAAGATCATTTGTACGGATCGCAAGCATGTCTACGATGGGCCGCATGCAACCTGTGGGTTGCCTGTTTGACATGCCTGCCAAATAAAAAAGTCAAATAAACATGGATGAAATGTAGTTTGATTTTATGCCTGGGTAAAGTACCACTGGTGCTATATTTATCTTGACACAAACGCGAGAGAAGTATCTTGGTAAGAAGATGTACCAGTACTTTCCTTTTTGTAGATTTAGACAAAGCTTTTCACAGCTAAAAGATGTCTTGTGAGATTTGTATAAATTACGGGCAAACAAGTGATTAACAAAGCTTTTTTCAAACAATGTATAGAAATGCTCAAAGTCAGGTTAGAATTAATAGAACATTTCGTGACAGTTTTAAGGTTAAAGTAAGAGTACATCGAAGTTCTCTACCAAGTTTGTTACTTTTTAGTTGTGTCTTCAAAGTATTGTCCAGGGAGTTTCATACTGGTTGTCCAAGAGAGATACTGCATGTTGATAATTTAGTACTTTCATGTGAAACACCAGAGGATCTACTTGTTAAGTTAAAAAATATTATAGAAATGAAAGGCCTGAAAATGAATGTTACCAATGTTGTATTGTCGTTTCATATTGAGAACTTTATCTGTGTACTTCAGAGTGTTTGTCTCGTGTGTACATATATTGAAGAGTATATATTTTTCAGAGTATTTATCTATTTCAGAGTTTGTGTATATCGAAGATGTTTTTATTGCTCTTGACATATGAGGGGATACATTTTAACAAGGGGGGGGGGAGATTTATATTTGGGGGGGGAGATATTTGTATTTTGGGAGAGACATTTATAACGGAGGCTGAGAGATATGACGTGTACACATCAGAGGGGAGATACTTCTTTATGATGATGGAGACGCATAATACTTGGAAGGGGGGTGCACAAAGTTCATTTACAGATGAGAGACAAAGACATTTACTCTTCTTTATGAAATGAAGGCACGAAGACCATGTTTACACAATATAAATGATGATCCTTTATTCGACCAGCTGGTTGATTGATGAATCAGGAATTCAAGCCGTTATGATTACTTTTTTTTGTTTTTTTTTTACATTTTCACCCCAAACAAGGCACATTGCCACTTTGATGTAGGGGGCTACTATCAGGGACCTAAGCTACAAAGGTACTATATACGGAGTTGGACAGCAAGATGTCGGTTCACGTTACACTTGAGCTTCTGCATGTCAGTTCAGTTGGGGAAGCAGGGACCCGAAAGGGAATTCCAAAGTCTAGCAGTTCTGAGGAAGAAACTACTGGAATAGAAAAATCTCTTACATCTAGTGATCTCTACTGTGTAGGGGTGGGATTTAGCTGCTTGTTGGGAATATTTACATCGAGGGGTACAAGTGCTTGCAGTTCGTCAGAGTATTCACCATTAAAATACTTGTAGAACAGGTAAAGAGATGCAACATTTCGTCGATGGGACAGAGGCTGAAGCTTAGATGACAGTTCAGGACCTATCAGGTTGGCGACTCTCTTTTGAACCTTGTCTAGGAGCAAGAGACTGGTAGCAGATGCACCAGCCCAAATATGACAGCAATACTCCATACATGGGCGAATGATGGCCTTATAGAGATACAGTATGCTTTTGGGTATTAGTAGCTTTCTAGCACAGTAGAGAGAGCCTACCTTCCTCGCAGCGGTCCTGGCAATACTCACAATGTAATTGTTCCAACTCATGTTTTCTGTAAATGTTAGGGCGAGGAGTTTAAAAGAAGTACTTTCAGGTAATGAGTCTTTGGCCTTATCTTTCCTTCTCGCCTCCAAAAGGACATCAGCTAACTTTGACTGACTGTCACTGACCAAGTTACTCTCTGACTCTGTCTCCTTTTCTAACTAACTGACTCGAA
This sequence comes from Euprymna scolopes, assembly GCF_053919585.1. NCBI lineage: Eukaryota > Metazoa > Mollusca > Cephalopoda > Sepiida > Sepiolidae > Euprymna > Euprymna scolopes. Next base: position 96,188,351 of record NC_136499.1, on the reverse strand, counting down.
CTCATCTCCATATTTTTATGACGTCAGAGGCGCGGTTAACAATGTGATTCTCTCACTTTTCAAATTACACGTGCGCTTTGCACATGGATCCACACGCCTTTGGTAAACAAAGAAATTTCTAAATTGTTGAATTGTATCGTTTTTAACCTATTTTGTTGATCATTATTTCTAAACTCGTATTGTCCATTCTTTTAACTGACATATTTGATATCCACTTATTTTTAAAAGAATGAACACTTGCTGCATTCCTAAATTGAATATCTCTATTATCTTTTTTAACTCATTGCTTACTGGGTTCGATTCTATCCTTTTCCGAATATCATTTTCAAACTTATCTATTTAATTACTGGGGTCTTTCTCTTTTTATATAACACCAAGACCAAAGTGATTGTGGAGTTAGAAAATCCCAGAAAGAGGAAAAATTCCCTGTTCTATGCGTGGAAAGAAAGTTGGGAGCGATTCAATTTCCATGGTACTTGTGTTATATATGAGTTTGTGATTATCAAAAGTATATGTCGGTTGCGTTATCAATTTTCAGACATACTAAATGAAAAGCTATTTTCGTTTTGAAGGAAAAACAAATGACACTTTTGCAATTCTTCAGTTTGGTTTGTTTATTTTCCATTGACATACTACTGACAACAAAGACCTCAGAACACGGTGAGGATCAGAGTGGAGGGTGACTTGCAAAAAATATCTCGCCTGCCTAAAGTCTGTTTCGTCCATGTCGCTTGTCCTTTTATTACCATGAACTCATAACCTTTTTTGTCTTTGTTTATTGTTTCCAAAAAAGCAGGCCAGTAGGCTGGTTTTGTTATGACCAACTTTTCCATAACGTCGGTCAGAGATTCTCCGGTCATTATGACGTCATTGTGATGCATTTCTTTGGTGATCCCAGATTTTAGGCTGGCCCAAACATTATGACATCATTGAGACGCACCTCCGAGGTCAATCTCTAATCCTCCTTGCTCTCTCCAACACTTGTAAGAATTTAGTACACATGAACTCTCGTTTCCCTTATTTTATCCTTTAGGCCTCACATTCCATGAGCTGTGTTTCTGACATAGAATAAATTCTAACCCAGAAAACAGCAATTCCTTTCTCTATCCAACACTTACCATTGATAAGTTTTTTACTTTGAAGTAGTTCTTTTTAGCTCCTCATATTAAGTGGCTCGATGCCTTGTCTGGAGCGATTTTCATAAAAGACGTGCAGTGGAATAATAGGTAGAATTATCATCATCATCATCATCATCATAAGTCTCCATGATGTTCGATCAATAGAGTCGATAGTAGCAGTCAAGTCACTTCAACAGGTTGAGAAATCATAATCAGTTTGGGCACAAAAAATGGAGGTGACTATTGAGGTTGTTGGGAAGTTTTGTTATCTTGATTATACCATTGGAGCATAGGAAAGAGTTGTTACTGATGTGATAACAAGAGTTACGGATTGATAGAACACGTTCAGGAAACTTTTGCCATTACTAACCAGCAAAGTATTACCACTGTCGACCAAAGGGAAGAGTTTATCAGGCATGTGTATGCAGTTTGACGATGTATGGCAGTGACAACGTATTGTTTCTCCTTCCACGCCTGCAATTATATGTGTGGCATAGAGAGATACAATGGATGTGTAATGTGAATCTTAAAGCCAGAGTTAGATCCGATTACTTGAGAGAAAGATTAAATCTGGACAGTATAGGGGAGATGTAGGCAGATCAAGAGACTTTATTAGTTTGGTAACATTGAAAGAATGGATGAGAAGTCAGGCATAAGTAGATATTGAGCAGCTGAGATAGTGTAGTTAGAGAAGACAAAGAAAACATTTTTATAGTGAATCAAGATTTGAAGTGGTTATCCATGATTTCATCAATACACCTAATTGCAACACCAATGTATGCAGTTCAGTTTGGAAAGACTCTGACCATACTGACTGCAACATCAAGGCGAGTTGATTGCCAGAATAAGTGGTATTTAAGTGTCTCTTGAAAGACACTATAAAAGCTGTATGCTTTAGGGTTAGGTGCCACCTGGAGTTTCAGGGTGTTTTTTTTTTTTTTTTTTTTTTTTTTCAAGTTAGCTGTATTGAATTTTGAGACGTTAAAAAACGACCCTGGTGTCTAACTCTGTCCCGTGGGGAGGCATAGTAAATAGGTACATCAATGTCAAGATCTGACGTTTTTGTTTTCTTTCCAAAAATCACCAAATTTATCCCCAACATCTTGTATAAAGCATAGTCCTTCTGTTCCAATACTACACTTCACACACACACACACACACACACACATATATATATATATATATATATATATATATATATATATATATATATATATATAGATATATATATAGATATATACTCGGGTTTTTTTATATTCAAAAGTAATGGACTAATGAATTGAACGAGGTTGTTAGATAGTGCTCAATAAAAAGAGCTGATAATACTTGTTTATTGTTATATAAACATGCTCACATCCCGCTGCTACAAATAGCCACTTGTTTCAATCAAACAACAGATATCATCAGGCAGCGACTTGACTATTCAAAAGTTCAATGAATGACTTGTGAGCATGTTCATATAACAATAAACAAGTATTATCGCAGCAGGATGTGAGCATATATATATATTAGATTTTATTCTTATATACTAAAAATTAATGATAATAATAATAGAAATGGGAAGAAATTCTAGAGAGAAACAAGAAAGATAAAAATCAATGATTCTTATTTAAGCAAGTTGACGCTTCTACTGAAATCGAAGCTAAGCATGCGTAACTTGTTTACATTGATTAATATCTGTGCAGTAGTTGTGGTTAGATAAAATGCGTTTTGTTGTTTGTTTTGTTCAAGCAAGAATTAGAAAAACGTAAGAGATTTACTGGAAAATTTACAAGTTTGGCATGCGTTACACAAAAGAACAGACGTAATCAGATTCTGCATGCCATAAAAATTAGATGAAGAAATCTTATCAGCATAGAAGAATGTGTTTTGAATGCATGCAGATCTCTCGATATGGACCAACTACTTCTTAAGTTTGTATTGGAGTATTCCAACTACTGTTTCTCATCTTGAAATGTTATTCTCAAAACGTTTTGGCCAATGCAACCTCCCACCTTCTTCAGGTACATTTTGTTGAATTCGGGAATCTGTATGAAATTTTAAATGGAACTTTTTATTTAATCAACAGAGGTTGCTTGTTCTCGTTCCGTCAGCCGTGACTGAGTAGAAGTCTTAAATAAGTCTTCAGAAGTCTTACAAATTACTTAAGACTTCTACCCGGTCATGGTTGATGAAATGAGAGCAAACTACTTCTATGGACTATACAGATTTTCAAGTCCGACATGATGCATCTGAAGAAGGTTGAAGGCCTCATCAAGAATAACATCCAAGATGAGAAGAGTAGTTCGAATAATACGAATAATCCAAATTATGAATCCTCATCTAAAATTCTAAAGCATATCTCTTGAATACATGGCAAAGAAAAATAGTGAGGATAAAAGAATATAAGATTAAGTCATTGAAAAAGAAATACACGCATCGAAGAAAACATTTCACATTCATTGGGTTTTGGAAGTCGTAGATGGTAAAAGATAATATCACAAAATGAGTAAACGAAACGATTACTTTTTTTTTAAGTGGATCAATGAAGTAGATTCCAGGTGAATTATGGGGGAGTGTCATTTGTTTTTTTATGAGTGAAATATACTCCCACCTGCTTTAAGTATGACTTATTTCAGAGAGTTACTTTGATCAGGAGCAAAGTAAAAAATTACAAAAATTCATGACACTGATTGGGAATGGCCGAAGCATGTACCAAGTACTGAAAGTGTGAGTGCATTGGACTTATGTCTGGCGTCTGTGTTTATAGCCATATGATGTTTATAGCCATATGATGTTTATAGCCATATGATGCTTATAGCCATATGATGTCGGAATGGAGAAAGAAAAAAAATAACTCGTTTCTGAATTTTTGAGATGAGGATTGCTTATTTGTATTATCTGAATTCATCGGACTACTGTTCTCATCCTGAGTGTTGAACTCGGGAATGTTTCTGTCGAACTCGGGAGTTAAGACAGAATTTCGAGCAGAACCCTTTATTTACTGGATGGGGGGTGGTATGCTCTTGTTCGACCAGCCATGACTGGATAGAGGTCCTTAGTAATCTGCAATTGTATTTTTTAGTCGCTCACACTGAGGATTGAACCTTCAGAATACCACTTTTATAATTGATTTTTCCAAGTACTCTAACCACTGCACCACAGGTCCTTCCCAAGTTCGACAAGATACACCTGAAGAAGGTTGGAGATTACATCCACTGAAACGTTGTGAAAATCACGCTCAAGATGAGAACAGCAGTCTGATGAATCCAAATAATACAAAAAACAACTCAATAATATTAATAGATTATGTGCCTATGTGAAAACACAGAAATGTATGAACGTGGACGATCTAATCGTATTTTGAAAAGAGATAGGTGTTATATCTAACACATTTTTGGGGGCGTTAGTGATCGTTGGCGTTGCTCAGTATCATTCATTTCCAATGAATCAGAAGATTATTATTGCCATTTGTTTCCTTGACATCTTTCTAGTTAGAATTATTTCTAGAATAACATTGGACACTTACAAAGGGGATCACGTAAAGGTTGCCAACATCCCCAAGTGAAAGTATTTTAGTGGAACGAACTGGATTCAAACTTAGCACACTCAAATTATCATTCTGCGTTATTAATAGGGCTATGACAACAGCATTTTGTTTTCATTGTTTTGACTCTCAAGTATATATAGTATATATATATCCGACACAGACAATAATTCAACCGAGAACACCATCACTCTACATAAAAGCATATAAAGTATCAATGGATACATACCTGAGAATCAAAACAAGGAAAAGAATACGCTGTTGTCACAGCCATAGTTATTAACGTCATGCTTAACATACTTTGCTCAATGGCATCAAGTTCTTTGTTTCTTTATTTGTTTTACAGCAATTTAAACTTTAAACATGCGTATTACGTAAACCCCTCTCCCTCTTTCCACATTTGCTAACTTCCTTGACGCGTGTCACTTCACATTTTTTTAATGGATCACTGCTTATCAGGGCTGAGAGCTACTCGAGGATAAGACTTGTTATTGTTGTGCATCATTTATTCATTCCGTATGAATCTGGTGATTATTGTTGGTATTTGTTTCCTCGATATATTTTCTTTGTTATAATTTTTTAAAGAAAGACGTTAGGTATTTACAGGATGGACATGAAGATTGCCAACATCCCTAAGTCAAAATGTTTCTGTGGAATGAAATGGATTCGAACTTGGCACACCTAGGTTGTCAGTCCGTGTCATTAACCACCGTTCCCTCCCTAGCGTTAGTGAGGAAGAGGATTGATGATGTTTGACCTTGACAGAAACTAGCAGCACTAAAAGTAAACAATTTGGTATATCATTTGTTGCTTTTTTTTTTTTTTTTTTTTTTTTTTTTACAAATCTGTTCGACTGGATGAAGTGAAGTTTGCGAGTGGGATTCTTTTATATATCTTACAATAAACTCCTTAATAAAATTTTATTTGGGGTGGGATAAATCACCCTTCATCCTGCAGACATAATCATAAACATACCTAGTTGACGTATATTTTTACAATTTTTTTTTTTGGGGGGGGGGAGCTAATAATTTTAATAGTGGGAGGGAGCAGAGGGGTCAGTCAATTCAACTTTTTGTAAAAGTTTGATTTTTGGTACAAAAAAAAAAAAAAAAAAAAAAAATCAAACTTTTGAATTGAAGATGAAAATTTGCTCAGGGTGGAACTCCACTATAAAAGAAAGTAATAGCTTCTTTTATATATCATTTTTAGGTGTGGCTTTAATTTATTAATAAATGTTTTGGAGATCTGGCTGTCTGTATGTGTTCTTGAGTGAAAAATGTTATAATTCTATATCACAATAATACATACAGATGCTTGAAAATTAATAAGTTAACATTAGGAACGACATCCAACCATAAAAGTCCACTTCAATTCTTACTAAGATTATGAGAAATGAAAACAGGAAAAAGTTTACTTTATATCGCCTGCCATTGCCTATGTGCAACCTGAATATAATGTGCAAAAGGCACACTAATTTCGTACCACCAGAACGTAAATATTCCTGACTTGCAGACGCTTTACATAGATGTATTAGTGGTAGCAGTGGCACATATTGTATTAGTGGAATACCACTTCCATGATTATCAAGATAAAAACACATGACAGATGAGGAGTAGAGTTGTGGAAATCAAAGTATAAAAGAGAGTAAAAAAGTGGATCTTGGGTTCACTTTCAGAAGATGCGTAACTCATTTCTCTTATTTTGTTCTTTAATCCTCATATTCCACGAGCAATGTTTCTAGCAGAAAAGAGAAGAATTGATGTTTTCTGAGTTAGAATCGTTTTCATCTAACACTTATCATTGGCAAGTTTTTGACATTGAAATAATTTTTTTTTTTTTTTTTTTTTTGCTCCTTACATCAAGTGGCTCCATGCCTTGTCTGGAGTGATTTTCATAAAAAAGGAAATATTTGACTGAGTTTCTGACCCCACTCCCAAATAAAAAAAATAAAAACGGGAAAGCTTACATATAAATCATAAGATTTATTCGTGCATGAACAGAATTGAAACAAACATTGCAGATTTTTTTTTTTTTTTTTTTTACTTGGTTTGAGAAAACAAAAAGTTTGGAGAAACATTTGATAAAATTGGTAAAATCGTAAAGCCCACTTTTTACATTCATTTCTAAGAAAACACTGGAATCATCTGCTAGCAACGTATAACTCATACTGATGGAAAAATTAATTTGAGTAATTTTGAAGAGAGCAAACAACGCTATGCTGTAAAAAAACAAAAAAAAACTTAGAAATGAAAGAAGAAAAAAGGTGAAACAAAGAGAATAAAAACAGCAAATTTTATTTAAATAAAAGAAAATTCTTACAATTCTGAATTTTTTGTGATGAAGACTGATTGTCCATATTATTTGGATTTCTGTTTTTATCATAAGTGTTATTTGCATAATAACGATCAAGATGAGAACAGATAAAATTCTTGTTTTATGTAAAGTGGATTTCCACAAATTAACTCTTTCATACATATTGTTGTTCAATAACAGCAAATAGAAAAATTGTAATAAATGTTGATTTAACCAGTTTTTGTGGAGGTCAGGAATGTTGAGAAATACGTTTTACCTCCATGATTAGTCATTACAAAGCTTTTCAGAAGTCAACTCAACTTGAAGGCAAGTTGTTCAAGAACAAGTTCGATCACTGTAAAATGTCTAACAAAAATCAATGAATGAAACAGTTGACAAACAAATCACATTCGTGAACACTGTAAATATAATTCACTGTCAGTTTTATTACGTTGCCACTGTGCACATCAATGATTTGGACGGTGGAAAGAAAGGTGAATAATGTAAATAAAAGCAAATGATATGAGAAGCTGTGGGAGGATGAAATGATTAAAAAAGAAACAGAAAACGCTAGAATGGAGAGAGAAAAAAACCCGGAAGAATGGAAAAGAGAGAGAGAGAGAGAGAAAAAAACAGGAGGATGGAGAGAAAGAGAGAGAGAAAAACGTTTCCTCGATATATTTTCTTTGTTATAATTTTTTATAGAAAGACGTTAGGTACTTACAGGATGGACATGAAGATTGCCAACATCCCTAAGTCAAAATGCTTCTGTGGAATGAAATGGATTCGAACTTGGCACACCTAGGTTGTCAGTCCGTGTCATTAACCACTGTTCCTTCCCTAGCATTAATGAGGAAGAGGCGGATGGAGAGAGAGAGAGAGAGAGAGAGAGAGAGGGGAAAAAAACCGGGAAGATGGAGAGAGAGAGAGAGAGAGACGGAAGGATGGAGAGAGAGAAAGAGAAAAAAACAGGAGGATGGAGAGACAGAGAGAAAATAGGAGGATGGAGAGACAGAGAGAAAATAGGAGGATGGAGAGACAGAGAGAGAGAGAGAAAATAGGAGGATGGAGAGAGAGAGAGAGAGAGAAAGAGACACACACACAGAATGGGAGATTGGAGAGAAAGAGAATAGAAAGAGGAAAAGAGTGGAAAGAAAGCGAAGGTCTATCATAACATCACAAGAGTGTTTTATAAATATTTATGTTTGTTAAAAACAGCAGAACTTGTTGATTGCTATTATTTATATACTAAACTCCATGAATTGTGTTTGCTTTCTTGTCACCGGGCACACTTCTTGTGTTATTAAAGAAGAAAATGTATTTACTTGAAAATGAAAAATCATAAAACATGAATCCTGCCTGCCAAATTCTGGATGTTTATAGAAAAGCAGCAGCAGCAGCATCCATACATGATGGCTAAATGATCAACAAAATGTACTAACAACCTAAGTGTGCCAAGTTTGAATCCAGTTCCTTCCACAGAAACACATTCACTTAGAAATGTTAGTAACCTTTATACAGTCTTTTTCATAAGTATCAGATATCTTTCTGGAAGAAAATCTAACTAGAAAGATATTGAGGAAACCTATGCTAACAATAATCAACCGATTCATTCAAAATGATTGATGCTCAACAAAATTAAGAGCAGCAGCAGCAGCCATAACTGTTAGCTGCATTATGTACGAATGTCAAAGTTAAGAAATGTGAATAAATTATGTTTATTTTCACAATCATTCAAGTGACTTGGGGCTTGAATTGTAAATTCATGTATTCTACTACGGAGCCCAAAGGAGGGCAAGACTTTAGTCTAAAGCTTCTGGTCTATGACTGCTGTGGTTTTGTTGGCTGCATTATATCTGACTGTGGAAATAAACATTTAATCGATATAATACTGATCTGATGGGTCATAGGTAATCTGATTTATTACTAAAACTATGAACTTTGCTCGTTTTTACCATGTTCCAGATAACATTGGATGACATCATTTTAGGAGATGAATTTGTTTGTCTCTGAAATTCTTTATTAAAATAGATGGAAGATAATTGGAAAAAGTGGATGATGTATCACAAAGTTACGTCATTTTTTTAATTAGAGAGTACAAGAGAGGAGAGTGTCCAATATCAAGATGAACTTTGCCCCAAAAGAATCTTGCATATGATATGTGGATCTTTGTTATCTTGTATGCTTGTTTATTTCCGTGCACACTGGATGACGTCACATAGAAGACCTAATCCACTAAAACAGGGAAGGTGAAGAGATATCAGAAAGACCTTTTATGACATCATAAATGGATGCCGTTTTATTTTCTAACATGATCCATTAATTAGAAGGTGAGATGCTACATAACATTATAAATGATGAAATAACAAAAATATGATGGTCATGAAAACAGAACAAGATGACCAAAGACAAACCATTTAAATTCTGAATACATTACTAAACACTACGGCTTCTGTATTATTTGAAATTATTCGGACAAATTTTCTCATCTTCGACATTATTCTCACAAGATTTCAGCCAATGTAACATCTGACCTTCTTCATGTGCATCTTGTCAGACTTGAAAACTGGAGAAATTAAATGCTAATAATTCTTAAATACAGGTTCTCCATTAACACGTAAAGCAAATTTAGTCGCTGCCAATTCTAAATCCTCAATCGTTGCATCCGCAAGTGCAACCTTAGAATATGGATCTTGTTTATTTGTCATTGTGCATAGTGAATGGCATCATAAAGTAGGTAGTAGAAATCAGAAGGTCCTTTTTGATATTATAAATGGATGAAGGCATCACTTTGGGATGTCATCCATAAATGATGAAGAACACAAGTTGATTGACTCTCAAGGAGATTATCTCCAGTCAGTTTTTGATTGCATCTCATGAAATTACATCAACTTTGCTAACATACATCAAAGCAACTTGACGCATCATCATCATATACCTTGGCTCTGCAAGAATCGATGATGACAAGGTAATTCTACTGCTGATATTACCAAGTATGTGGGAGAATAGAGAACCTTTCTGCAAAACAAAGAACATAGTTATCTCCCCTAACCAGGCTACATGAGAGACCACTGGTAAATTCAATTCACTGGAAATTTCCTTTGGAGGAAGCCAACTTAGCTCCAACGCCACACCAGGTAATTTATTAAGATTGTCATTATCATTCTTTGTAGGAAGAGAGTAGATTAATTTAATATGTAATTAAACAATTCTGCTTCAATTTTGGCAGCCATGTTGACAACAAATTGTTGGACTAATGGAATAATAATAATCCTTCCGAGTAAAAGATTGGATCTATATTTTTTTATCATAATACAACATGCAAGCAATACTTTACAGGAGGTTTTCTCATTGTTTATGGATGCCAGCCATTTTCTTCACTAAGGAAAACATAAAACGTACTACAAAACAATATAGGAGGGAAAAAAAATAAAACATGTTGACAAACAAAATAATATCACCTCTTTTGTAAGGTCATCCACTGTCTATCCATCTAGTGCGACCGTAGCCATGATTGAACTCACTACACAATTTTGTAGTGTAATTCAAATCTTGTCAGTAACTTGATGCTTTGCCAGGGATATCAAGGGTATTTTTTTTATCATGACGCCATCACTAGACAGGGTGCCTACCACAGCTTAAGAGAGTCTCATCTACCCTCAGGAGAAGGATAGACCGCGCCAGTTTCTCAACCTGGTATTTTTACCTTGCAGTACATACAGCGCCTTGCCATTCCCAAATGGTCACTCATCTGATACTGGCCAGGCTCAATCTTGCTTAACTTCAGTGATCTGGTGAGAACCGGTGTGTCAACGTGATTATGTCATATAATCAATCCACTGTAGATTTGACCAAAATATACTTTGAAAGGTCACGGGTTATATATAAAAAAAAAACAATTTGATTGATGACATTATCCTTTATAATGTCATAGAAGATCCTCCCAGGGTCTTCTACTTTTGTTTTAGTGGAGGACTTAATTTCTGTGTGACATTCAGTGCGTACAGAGAAAAGCAAACAAACAAGATTCACAGAGTTTTAGTAGTATATGAAGAAAAAAAAAACCATCTATATTCTAAGTTCGATGATGATCATTTTTGTCTTTGGTGGTAAAAAAGTATATGGATTATGAGCTAGTTTTCATTTATTTTCAAATTATACATAAAAAAAATACTATTAATAAGGAACCCCGATTATGTAATAGAAAGCTTTAAATCTGTCAAAGTATCAGTTAAGATCCAATTATTTTAAAGCAACTACAAGTGAATATTAAGTTAACATTGAACTTTACAAATATGTAGATGCAATACACTTGTATTTTTACTGGAAGTTTATTTTCTATGCATTCAGTATTAGTGCATAATGAGATGAAATTAATTTTAAGCTATGTTTTCAAAGTTGCAACAAATGTGTTTAAGTTGATTCAAAGTAAAATTTAAATTCAAAGATTAAAAAGAAACAAACAAAAGGCAAAATTTAGATAAAAATGATAAAATTTAAAAAAAAAATATGAGTAATATTTTAAAGATTAAAAAGTCAAAAGAATTTTATACGCATGTAGAATACAGACATGCTTTTTTTAGATAGTATTTTTTAGATAGTATTTTTTAAATAGTATTTTCGAGTTCAATTTATTTTTTTACAGCATCTTTTGTTTATTAACCTGTTAGATGAAAGTACAGAATGGTTGCAAAATACCCTCCCATCCTCATGTTAAGAATGGGTTTCTAATAACATTTTTCAGCATGGTTAGTAAACTGCAAAAATACTTTTCTTATGAACCAAACAGATTAATTTTTGATCTTAACCCCCGAAATAGTTGACAGTTCAAAACAGGATAAAAGCAGTTGTTATTTATTATACTGTATTTCTCAGTCACATAAAAACAACATGGCTGTCTTTTATGACATAAAATTAGGTCTGTAGAAGACAAAGATTTTAGTTAAACTCGAGTTAAAAAATCCCAGCGTTTAATGTGGCAGGAAATGCAGTAACTACTTTGTTTGAAAGTAACCATCACACCACCTCAACTAATTAACAATCAGTTGATAACCAACCAAATGGTGGATTTGGGCTGAAAATAAAAATGTTTTTAAATTCTCAAATTATAAAATGAATCTTGAACCATTTCTACATTTTATAAATGGTGGATATGTCAATCATATCTGAAAGTCAATGAGAATGGATTGTCAATGGATTGCTCTATGATTTTTTTTGTTTGTTTTAAAACATGTCAAGACAAACTGCTTTTCAGTAACTGTTTTTGAAGACGTTCAAGTTTGGCATCAATTTCTGCAATTTCTAATGACTGCTCAAGAATGTGTATTCCGCCATTGTCTCCTGCAGAAAAAAATAAATAAATAAAAACATACGTTGGATAAAATTACAAAATGAAGTCATACATAATAGAAACATGTTTGAAATTCCTCTTTTGTCTGAAAATTGAAATATCTATAAATGAAGAAAGAAAATCTATGTGTATCTGTTTGAAGTTCAGACAAAAATTTTATATCTTCACCTTGTGATAACTGTGGAATCAAGGAAAACAGTTTTTTTTTTTAAATATTTTTGCTTAATCTGGAAAGTTATTATCAGGGTAAATTTTTTAAATTAGGTTTATTGCCCAATTGCATTTTTTTATTATGTTATGCTACTATTGGTTGGAAAGGCCATCTTGAAAGGAACCAACCTAACCTAGATTTCCAGATAAAAGTTTCACTGACTATTTTTGTAAGCTATTTAAAGATCATTCTAGAAAAAACGATCAGATCCTCATTTTAACCCAACTGCTATAAATGGTTTCCTCAAGAAGAAAGACTTCAGCTTTGATGAGCTTCTGAGACTGATATTCAGACCTGAGACAGAAGACTTACACCAAACAGTTGCTAAGGTTATTGGGAAAATGATTGGATCATTTTACCGCTCCAAAAGGTATTTCACTCGTGACACAATCTTCTCCCTGGATTTTATGATGAAGTAATGTCGTTATGTATAGGGAATTGTTGATCAAAGCATTTTTTTTCTATTTTGACAGAGTACAAAACCAATTTTAATGTCTATTGGGTGATGTCCTATTCTCTTCCCTACAAACTTTTTCACAGAAATCAGTTTAATAGTTCAAACTAGTTGAGAGATTGATGCCAATATGTTGTCAATGATCTAATATTTAATCATAAAGTGTTGTGCTTCTTATTGGCAAGGAAAGGGACAGGTTTTCTCTATGTAAGTCAGTAAGCTGAGTAAATCTCCATCAGGAAAAGAAAACTGATCGTTTGTGGAAAGAGAAGGCTTTCTCTTTCTTCTGCTTAAAAATAATGTTGAATTTATTAACATTAAATAACATTAGAATTATAAATGTTCAATAAGGTTTAACATTTCAGGTGAAGGTGTTTATCAGCGACTTGGAGGAACAAAACTTTGTATTCTCAACTTCATCTAGAGAATTGAATAAATTTGGGAGCTGATAGAAATTGCATGTGATACTTTCACATTGCAAGCAGATACTTTCCAATGTGTCTATTCCCTTGTTTCATACGTAATGCCATCTTGCGCTGACTTTACCTAGGTCTGCAGGATGATCTTGTCTAAGATGATGCTACCTCTGTGGATTAAAGAAATGGTTCCATTTGAAGTTCCATGCAGATACCCGAGTTTGACAAGAAACACCCAAAGAAGGTCAAAGGTTACATTGGCTGAGAATGTTGTTCAGATAATTCAAATAAAATGTTGCTCTTTTATTCCAAATCAGTTCTAAATCCTTTTACTATGAACTATGAACATATCCAATTCATAGTAAAATGATTTATCAAGCCCCTTTAAGAATACTTAGTGATAGGTACTGTCTGGGAAGTATAAACTAAGAGGCAGTCAACTAGTGTTTATACAACATTCACAATTTTCAACATTCAAACGCTATGGATTATTTAATATCTGGGCCTGAATTGAGCATTTATTAGTTACTAGCGGGGGTGCTCGGCGTTGCCCGGGTGTTTGGAGATGTAAAAGAAAAGAAAAAAAAGCAGTAGTAGGCAGGCTCGAATCCATAACGCGAAAGCGGAAAAGAAGAAAGTAAAGCTGAGATCTTATCACTGTGCTAAGATGCAAAGTGAAAAGCGTTCAAATTTAGCGATATTAATCAAAACGTTCAGCTTTCCGCCGTTTCATTTATTTGTTTCTCCACGATGTTGGGGAAACCAAGCTCCCCTGAAAAAAAAGGAGAACTCTCAAATCAATAGCAATTGTCTGATATGAAGGGTTTTCCCCAACATTGATCAAACCTAATTGCTTTCAAGACATCCCGGCACGAAAGGCTGCTAACAGCTTTGCTTCGATAATTTTCACTTTATTTATATGAAAAAGATGAACAAACATACGAAAGGACGGAATAGCATGAATTTTATAAAAGCCGATGTAAATAAATGTAGATACAATGTCCGTTCGCAAACCATAAATATTATAATCTAGGGAGTACATAAAAAGTTGTAAAAAAAAATAGTAACCTTCTTGAGACCCCCCCCCCCAAAAAAAAAGCCTTTCTCAGGCATACAAACAAAACTTTTGGACAAACTCAATAACTTTGCCATCCAAATAAACTTCCTCCACATTGGAGTTCTCACAGCATTAACACAATATCAATATTCTATTATCAAAATTCTGATTAAAATCTGTTAAATATTTCATCCAATAGGTCTCAACAATGTCACCATAATTACATTTATTACTAATAATTCCATCTCATATGTTATACACTATTTCTGTAATTTATATTGATCTAGTAACTCACATCAAACCTATGTTACTCTGTAATAGTTATATTTAATAACAATTTATTTTCTTGTAATGTAAACAAATAAGGCTATATGGAGTGATTGATCTGTTTGTTAGTTTACTCGTTGTATAAACTCAGTCATGGACATACGTTTCTTTGAACTAACATCTATTTTCAACACAATATGGAGCAAGGGAGATTACTCTAAAGGAATAGACCTCTTATATTTCAAAACAAAGGGAGATAACTACTGACCAAGGAAATCGCTTTGCTTCATTGGATTACTTGTTCCATGTTCCTGAAAAAGTTAAGAGACTTATCACATCGACAAGCTGGAATTTATTACAACGTTTTACATTAACCCTTTTCGTAACAATTATTTCGCTATATTTCACTGTTCCATCCTGCTAAAATAAAGACTAAAATAAAGGGGATAAAAATATTTGTACACGTGAAAAAAAAAAAGTTATGAAAAATGTTTTCACGGCGACTAACCAATTCAGCTAAATTTTGAAGTTAAATAAATTCATTGAAAAAGTCCTTTAAAAAATAAATATTAGTTTTCTGAGTCTATTTCAAAGATAATTAGTAAAGTCCTAAGATATTAAATTAAATAATAATAATAATAATAATAATAATAATAAAAACGCCTTGTTTGTACAAAAAATAGCTTAATTAGCCCAAATAAGTGAGGAATTCTGCCCTTCGCAAAATCACAACAAACGGAAGTTTTGTAAACATGGATTATACAGAAGCCCAAAATTTCAGACAGTCGAAAGGCTGTCTGAAAATGACATCTTGTAGTTAAAAGGGAGGTACGAGGTGCTGGTTTTCTTTTTTCTCCAGACGTGCATCCATACATTCCTATCCTGAACGTTTGTATCATTTTTATCATTTTTTAACTTAATATTTTTCTATGTTCCTGTTTTTAAATTAAAATGTTTTCTGTTTATTTTTCAACATTATATAAAAATTATGTTATGCCAAAAGTTTCACATTCATGCGAGTGAGGAAAATATTAGAATCTTACATATAAAAATCATACGAAACCTGTAATTAAAAAAAAAAAAAATTTTTTTCAATTATAATTTTTTTGTGTGAAAGTATTAAATAAACAATGCTTAATTCAATGATAATATCGGTAATTTGAGAAATTCATTTTTCTTCGAGTTATATTGAATTCATTAATATGGAATTTAGGGGCTTTTTTTTTTTTGTAATGGTCCTGTGAAGATTAATTTTTAATTGTTTTTAAATTGTTTTTAATTGTTATAATTTATAATGCTTTATTTTCATAAAAAAAAAAAGCGAAAATAAATTCATGCATTCTTATTTTTTATTTTATTTTATTTTTTTTTTTACTACTGAAAACCATAACTTTAGTAAAGGTATTTTTTGTTTAAACAAAATAATATATTTCCACTAAGATTTAAATTAAAATAATGTGTCCATTATATTCCGTGACCATTATTTGATAAATGCTGAAAATTTTATTAAAATTATTTAATTTATTGATTTTTAATGATTTTTTTTTTTTTTTTTTTTTTTTTTTTGTTAAAAGTTTTATACATTTTGAGCATCGGCATTCATTTTGAGCAGAAATATTAAAAACTGTTAACCATGACTAGAAATTACATTATTTTTAATACTTCAATTAAATTTAGTAAAGTAGTAAACCCTAATTATTCTGCGTTATAAGCCTGTCTCTGCTCTATCGTTATTTTAATGGCAACTGCTTAGCTGAGCTCCAATCTATGGTCCACCCTTGCCAAACTTTCACAAAAAAAAAAAAAAAAAAAAAACATGCGACTAGCTACAACCTCTATAAACAATTTCCCCACTGCCTAAATCTAAATGCAAATTCTATAAACGAAGCTTTTTTCCTAGAACTGCCCACCTGTGAACACTGTTCCATTGGCCTGCTTTCCAGCCGACTACAATATGGTAGCCTTCTAATCTAATGTAAACAAGTTCTTAGTGAGCTGTCCCCTTAAATAATCAAATTCTACTCAATTTAAACCATTTATGATTACTGCACTACCACCTTTTATTCATTAACCTTTATCCTCAAGTGGTCTTTGGGCCTTGATAAGTGACTCCCTTGTAAAAAAAAAAACTTCCTATGGATGTTCTTCTAGTTAAGAAATAAAACCAAAATCCTTACCGCGATATTTGTGAATAGGTTTGTTATCTGTGGAAGAATTGCAAAGAGTCAAGAATTAAGGAAAAGAACTCAAAAAACAAATATTGCTGCAAAAAAAAAAAAATCAGGTCATATGCCGATAGAATTTTGGATTTGATATAGCATTATTAGCCAGTATTTGGTTGGTGCAGATCACAACAGTTTACAATGAGAGACGAGTAGATAGATAATTTAACAAATTGTTGATAAAAAACCAAATACATGAAAAATAAAAATTTTCAAACAGTGTGGTTAGGAATTTTGGAAATACAATTTCATGTTAGGACTTTGATAATGATGGAAGTCAATGGCCAATGATCTTTTAAATCAAATAAGGTTTTCAAAGTTATTAGAAATTTCATAAGCAAATAATACTTGCAAAAATATCTAAAGCAGAATACAAAAAACTGTAGAGGACACAAACGATTATCAAAAATATCGCTCATGAAATGTGAGGACACAAATGATTATCAAAAATATCGCTCATGAAATGTGAGGACTCAAATGATTATCAAAAATATCGCTCATGAAATGTGAGGACTCAAATGATTATCAAAAATATCGCTCATGAAATGTGACACAAATGATTATCAAAATTATCGCTCATGAAATGTGAGGACACAAACGATTATCAAAAATATCGCTCATGAAATGTGAGGACACAAACGATTATCAAAAATATCGCTCATGAAATGTGAGGACACAAACGATTATCAAAAATATCGCTCATGAAATGTGAGGACACAAATGATTATCAAAAATATCGCTCATGAAATGTGAGGACACAAACGATTATCAAAAATATCGCTCATGAAATGTGAGGACACAAACGATTATCAAAAATATCGCTCATGAAATGTGAGGACACAAACGATTATCAAAAATATCGCTCATGAAATGTGAGGACACAAACGATTATCAAAAATATCGCTCATGAAATGTGAGGACACAAACGATTATCAAAAATATCGCTCATGAAATGTGAGGACACAAACGATTATCAAAAATATCGCTCATGAAATGTGAGGACACAAACGATTATCAAAAATATCGCTCATGAAATGTGAGGACACAAACGATTATCAAAAATATCGCTCATGAAATGTGAGGACACAAACGATTATCAAAAATATCGCTCATGAAATGTGAGGACACAAACGATTATCAAAAATATCGCTCATGAAATGTGAGGACACAAACGATTATCAAAAATATCGCTCATGAAATGTGAGGACACAAACGATTATCAAAAATATCGCTCATGAAATGTGAGGACACAAACGATTATCAAAAATATCGCTCATGAAATGTGAGGACACAAACGATTATCAAAAATATCGCTCATGAAATGTGAGGACACAAATGATTATCAAAAATATCGCTCATGAAATGTGAGGACAAAAGAACAATATAAGGGAAAGGAGAGTTTCAAAACTACAAAAAAAAAATAAAATAAAAATAAAACCAAGGTTTACTTTCTACTCTTCTTATAATAACTAATATTGTGTAAATCTAGCACCTCCAAATAGCAGTCTTTCTCTCTTTTGTTCTTGAGGTGCCAAATCAAATAAAATCATCAGTGCTTGTTAAGATAGTCGACAGATCAATTTTTTTTAATGTGATTTTAAGCAATAACAGTGCTTATGTTGAAAATAGTAATATATACAAAAATTACAAAAATTCATTGAGTAGAAAATTATTTATAGTTAAGTAATTTTTACAGAAAATTGGACAAAATTGCATTTTGCTGAGATGTGAACACCTTGAAGATTGTGAATATAAGGGACATATCTCTTTTTTTGCTACTTTAGTGGCTTCCAACATATTGCCCATTTTTTTTATCCTAAAATCACAATAGCAGTTCTACTTAATGAGTTTTCATAATTTTTGGATATATTACTATTTTCGATATGACAATTAGGTAAGTACTGTTGCTTTTAAAAAAAAATCGATCTGCTGACTGTCGTAACAAGCACCAAATCATCTTTCAAAGTTAAAAAAAAATCTAAAAGTTAATTCCACAGTATAAATTTTTCACCCTTTTTATATCTATTTTTTAATCCTATTTGTATATCCTACTTTTAGTGGTTTTCACTTACTTTCATTCAATATCATCTGCAGATGACATTTTTTATGGTAAAATATTTGACAGTTGATGGACCAACTGAACCCATGATACTGCATACACAGAGGTCACACAAAATAATTGCAAAAAGTGTTGATTAAATTCAGTAGAATTACTTTAGTAGTCGACCGATTTCTTCTCACAATGCAGCTCATCTATGTCAGTAAGTTTATAAATATACCTTCAATATATATGTTATTCACAGAAAGCTGTTTAGCCATATCACAGTTATTTAGTATAGCTAGATATGGTGAGTGTTTTCAAGCAGAGACTCAAAACCTGACCTCTTGGAAAGCAGTCAGAGTTAAAAAATGCACTATCTTTCAGAAATTGCGTGGTTATAGTCAGCTAACATACTTCCTAATTTTCAGCGTAGCACTACCGGAAGCAATGACAAGGCAAATCAGTTTATTTGCTTTTTTTTTCTTTCATGCCTATAAATTATTTGTTATTTTGATTTCAATAATTTTATTTTTATACTTTCATAAACATATTTATTATATAAATTAAAAAGATACTTATTTTTTTAAATTAAAAAAACAACTTATTTTTATAATTTTATAAGCATATTTCTTATCAAATTTCAAATAAAATAACTTTTTTTTTTATTTCGTTATTAAAAGTGCAAATAAAGACTAATTGTGTTACTTTTATCTGTTATAATTTTGTTAATTTTTATTGTTAACTTTACAATAATGTCCTTTTCTATTTTATTTCAATAAATTGCTTCACAATAGAAATACCGAAGAACAATAAAAACGAAGGAACTGATTTGCCTTGTCACTGCTTCCAATAGCACTCTGCAAATAATTAGGAAGTACGTTAGCTGACTATAAATCAGTTTTTATTGGTTTCAGATACGGTTATTGTCATTTTGATATTGAGATATTATTTATGAAATTCAGCTTTGCCATTATCAAAACATTGACCATAAAAGGATATTATTTCTTGGAGGCCGTGTTTTTGTAGACATTTTTTTCCTGCAAAAGAAAGAAAATTAGGGATGAGAAAACAATGTTGAGTATTAGTTCATACAATTTAAAAGAAAAAAAAAATAGAGCATCAAATCCAAAGGAAAACGAATTTTAAAGTAGAGTTATTTCCCTTAGATTTTTTTTATTGATTACCATGTAAAAAAATAAAAAACGGACAAGGGACAAATATAATCTGTGAGGGTGTATTGAACATGAAAACTTAAAAAAAAAAAATACATGCAGGTTTTGTGCCATTGATCAGAAAAAAAGGGAGCGACTCGCCCAAGTAGATATGGCTTGACAGACCAAAATATGTAAGTGTTTCTGAGAATCTTAGGGATGGGAGTGGAGGTTGTATAAATGCAAATCCTCTACTCTATAATAAAGAGCACTGTGCACTTGTGTGTGCCTGTCCCATCACACTGCACTTAGTAAGTCTGGACGAAGTAGTTTCAAGTACTTAAGGGAATTAAGAAATAAAAATAGAAAGTTAGACACTGTCTGGCATTCAATCTCTATTTCCATAATGAGATGTGTCTTTTTCCTTTATTTCTAAATTGGGGTTTTCTTTCTTATTTCTTTTTTAGCTTCAGTAAATCAGATCTTATATGAATATCAGTACAAACACTAGTGAAAGTTTGTTTTTTTGTCATTTTTGGCAGAAGGTATACACTCATTTTGGAAACAGTTTAACAGTGAAAGTCACGCTTGGAGACACAATAAATTGGACAGTTTAATGAGAGAGGTGACTTTGGCTTTTCGAGTTGTTCATAAGACATGTTTATGCAACAGTTTCGTTATAAAAAAATGAATTTCGTTATAGACCAATGAATTTCGTTATAGACCAATGAATTTCGTTACAGACCAATGAATTTCGTTACAGACCAATGAATTTCGTTATAGACCAATGAATTTCGTTATAGACCAATGAATTTCGTTACAGACCAATGAATTTCGTTACAGACCAATGAATTTTGTTACAGACCAATGAATTTCGTTACAAACCAATGAATTTCATTATAAACCAATGAATTTCATTATAAACCAATGAATTTCATTATAAACCAATGAATTTCGTTATAGACCAATGAATTTCGTTACAGACCAATGAATTTCGTTACAGACCAATGAATTTCGTTACAGACCAATGAATTTCGTTATAGACCAATGAATTTCGTTATAAACCAATGAATTTCATTATAAACCAATAAATTTCGTTATAGACCAATGAATTTCGTTACAGACCAATGAATTTCGTTACAGACCAATGAATTTTGTTACAGATCAATGAATTTCGTTATAAACCAATGAATTTCATTATAAACCAATGAATTTCATTATAGACCAATGAATTTTATTATAAACCAATGAATTCTACAGCACACATTGCAACCTACCATGTAGGTTTAAAATTTGTTTTTGTCGTTACGATCAGCACTAAAAAAAGATGACTCATGGCATGTTATTGCATCGTACACAGGAACACAAGAAGGACCAAAGCAATAATAAGGAACTATTTTTCCTATTAATATCACTAAAAAGAAATAATAGTTTATGTTTTTTATAAAATTGATTTGAATTACAATTTTTTATAAGAACATGATCAATCTGCAGAAATCGGTTATGGTAAAAGAATTAAATACTGGGGTTGTAGCAGTAATGCTATGATGCATGAACAATGTAAAAAGAACAAAAAAAAGTGTTTTACTTTATATATTAGATAATGAAACAAAAAGGGTTTGAACACAAATTATTTCCCTTGTGCAGTTGCATCATTTTTATTCAAACTATTCTTTACTGTTGCTATTTTCAGGTATTAGGTTTGCAAAAAATGTTTTTTTTTTTATATAAGTTGGACATAAAAAAAACATTATTTTTGCACCAACCTAATATGTGTTGACCAATGCACTCTCTGCCCTTCTTAAGGGATATTTTTCTCGGATTTATTATC
This sequence comes from Euprymna scolopes, assembly GCF_053919585.1. NCBI lineage: Eukaryota > Metazoa > Mollusca > Cephalopoda > Sepiida > Sepiolidae > Euprymna > Euprymna scolopes. The sequence continues at coordinate 96,166,415 of NC_136499.1, read as the reverse complement.
CTTGATTATTTATGCATTGTGTTATCCAAAAAGAGAAAAATAGAAAATATTATAAATAATCACTTCTTCATCTCTTAACTGTTATATAGTTTTTATTTACTTGTTCTTTTTCACTGGGTTTTATACACTCTCTCCTCCTTCCTATAATTCCCCCCTTTTCCAATCCACTTGCATCTATCTTAATAGCGTCTTCATAAGGGAAGGCTATTTTTATCATTAAAATTTCTTCTATGTTATTTTCATTCATTTAAACCACAGTGTACATTGGATTTTAATACAGAGGAAAAGCATTAGCTTATACAATACACAAATAATGTTTGATACAGGGGAAAATATCATGGATGAACTATACTTGTTATAAACAGTTCCCATAAGTAATCAAACTTGATTGGTTCAAGTAATCATTTTCAATTCTCTCATTAGTTTCTTCGTTGTTCGTAGCGGAACTTAACACTCCATTGGTTCTACTGAGGTTACAAAATAAGATGTGCACAAGAACCACCGTCATTCGAACCGGGAATCTGTCCAGTACAAAGAAAAGAAAAAAGATATGCAAATTGTGGTTCTGTCGTAATTTAAAGTCTCCATATAAGGACATTGTTTTGTGCAAGAGCGATGGAACATAATTGTGATTTTGTGAATAAGAAGAAGAGAAGGGAAGAGAAGATTGCTTTGCTTATTCAGAGTTATTTTTTGTACATGTCAGTGGGAAGAAAAAGAACGACGGATTTTTTTTTTTGTGCACAAAACAGTATCCGCCAATTAAAAACCTCAATTTCAACTCTTCATCATTCAAGTGACCATCTATTCATTTCATTAATCTTCATCCTTGAATGCATTTTGGCATTGATAAGTAGTGCTTAAGTAATGATGCTAGACATCTAGGTGGACAAAGAAATCATTTCAACAAAAGGGCATACATGGCGACAATTGTAAGAAACAACAAAATAATTATCAAATGTACTAAAAAGTGATTTGAATAAAAATTATGAACTTGATATCTTGCTTAATATCTAGGTCGTATATACCAAAAAATCATTTTGATAATATGAAACACCTGACCAAATGCAAGAACAATAGAATAATTATCAAATGTACTAAAAGGTCAATTGAATAAAATTTATAAACTTGCCAAACAGCAACAAACTTAATCAATTGTCAAAAAGAAGGTCATTTTTGGCAAAAAGTTACACATGTATAATCAAAGTCAGGCCAATCCAGTGAAATGACATATAGCCAAATAAAACACTCTTGGAGTGTGGATACAGTGTGCAAATACCACCCCAAATGGGTGTTTCAGGTGGTCACAAATGGTTATATAATAATTGAAAAGGATATCATTGTTGGTTGACGTTTTGGTCCTAAGAAAATCGTTAACCGTTGAATTCCCATATGTGTATCTCCCTCTTAACAATCAACCTTCTATAACCGTCATCAGCAATAAAAGATATATTGTTATATTTTCATATATCTGTGTATTGCCATTCTTTTAAACACAGCAGGAATACAACAATAATTTTAAAAAACTCCTGAAAAAGGCAGAAGGACACATCAGCTGAAACAAAATATGAATCCATATAATGAGAAGAATTCAAATAAAAACAAAGCAAACTGTGTATTTTAAATGTTTGGTCCAAGCGTAGATTTGGAATCTCATTTACACCAAAAAATGGAAAGGAATGGATTTAGCATGACACCTTATTTGATGTCACTAAAAAAAAAAAAAAAAAAAAATCGAAATGGAATTGCTCTCAGAAAAACACTTTTTTCTATTAAAATATCTAAAGAACACAAGAAAAGCTGGTTGTATAAACAGTTATCATCAGCATCATTGTCATCATCATATTCAGTTGTCATATGTTAGACGGCTTTTAGAAATTGACTTCCAAACTAACCTCTCTTGCCGGGTCTTTATTTATCCCTCTTTCTCTCAAATCCATCTTTATCACTGCCTTCCATGTTTTCTTTAGCCTTCCTCTGTCAACTGACCCTACTACCTTCACTGTTCTACAACTAATAACCTATTCTTTCAATGTGACGAAACCATCAAAGTAGACTTAAAGAAATGGAAGAAAATCAAAAATAAATACTTACAACTTCGGGACTGGAATCATAAACATATTTTGGTTCTGATCGCGCTTTCAGATTATTCGGATGTCTAAAAAAAAAAAAGAAAAAAAAAAGAAAAAGACATTGAAAAAAAGAATTATAACCTCAATATGAATATATTGTTAAATATTATCCAACTGACATTGTTTCATATGTAAACATAATCATAAGTCACTATCTGAAAGCTATCCAACACATGCCAGCCATGTAAAATGGATGTTAAATGGAATATGATCCTATATGTATCTTGAAAAGTCTAAGCTCTAACTGAAAACTAATTTCAAATCTTATCTATGTTTCATGAATAACCTAGGCTGGAGAAAGCCAGCCTAGGTTATTTATGTGCTAACAGTGAAAAATTACATCCCGGGATAACAAAAGAAAAAACACATCTGCTTATGCAAAAGAAAAAATATTTATATATATATATTATATTTCTCTTCATTTGTGTGTGTGTCTGTCCATTCCACTTTATCTTGTAAACTACTGGGCTGAAATTTGGTATGGAACTTTGTTATAACAAAGTGCAGTGAACTAAGTATTATGGTATCTGTTTCGTACACAGTTAGGGATTAATAAGAATTAGTATTAATGCAAAAATGAGCACAAAACTTAATAATATTCAATCAAACTTAATAATATTCAATCATCAATTTTGCACAAGGCACTCATTGTAAGCTGCAACTTTTGCTCATTTAAACAGGATTTTTCCATACTGAAAAATTATTTTGAAAAAACCAAGCACCTGACTAAATGCAAGAAGAATAATATAATTATTAAATGTACCAAAAAGTCAGTTGAATAAAAATAAAAGGAGTGTTTCAAAAGTAATGCTTCCTATTATTTTATTTCACCCGAATGGATCAGATGGAATTGTAAATTGCATTGTTATGATGACTGAACTTATGCATTCACGACCTGAAAGTTTCATTTCTCTGTTGTAGATATTGATGGTGTGAAACTAAGAAAGAAGCCCGTCATGGACGTGCATCAAGAAGCAAAGATGCATCATTGGATTCCTGGCCAAAGTGCATTCAGAATGGTGATAACTATGTAGAAAAAATAAATTCTGGAGCACAAAAGGTCACTCATTTTAATGATACCACTCCTACCTTCATAGCTTTTCAACTTTTGAGCTTAAAAAAATAGGTTTACTTTTGGAACTACCTTTGTATAGATATATATATATATATATATATATATATATAGATGTTGTTTTGTTTTGGTTTTAGTGATATGTTTTGAATGAATTCAATTAATTAATTCAAAACATATCGCTAAAACCAAAACAAAACAACATCTAAGTAAATCGCGATATATCCAGACAGTCGGCGAGATGGTCCAGGGGTAAGGGTTTAGGCTCATTACCGTTGGGTCCCGATTTCGAATCTCGCTAGATACAGCCACTCTGATGAGTCGTAGACGACGAAACACGTGTCAGTGGATAATTACATTTTAAAAATAATATATATATATATGTGTGTGTGTGTGTTATATAAACTGATTTCTAGAAACAAAATACAACAGAAAATAGAATTTTGTGAAGAATTATTCTAAAACATTTCAATTATTCTCACTGATTTTATTGTCTGATGTGCAGAGCTAAACAACGCACAAGTGCAGCTTACCTTGCAGTTGATCTCTGGCAACTCTTGCATGAGAGCCAGGCAAAACTATATTCATTCTTCCTCCAGTCTTTGGTGGAAAGAATGCTGACAACTTAAAGCAGTGATAACGGCTAAAGGGGCTAATCTTAACAAATCAAAATTTTTCTTTTGTATTTTTATACTCAGAAAAACTTGTGTTTACTATAGAAATAAAACCATTAACTTGTTCTATTAAAAATAACATTTTTAAACTCAAAAATAAGTTTTTAGATTGGTATTTCTTGTATATAAGTAAATGACAGTATGCTAAATTCTAGTGATCAAATCTTAATTATTTTCTTACCAAAATTCAAAACAATCCTGTATAACTTTACGATAGTTTTGGGCCTACATAATCAACCTGGAATGAACCTGGAATTTCTAGGATCTTTCATCCATGCAGCTTATCAAAAAACTAAAGATTGGCCCCAGAAAAAAAAAAAACTCACAAGCAAAAATGCACAAAATTTTAGACTTGCATCTTACATATGAGGGGGCATTTCAAAAGTAATGCTCCCTATTATTTTATTCCGCCCGAATGGATCAGATGGGATTGCAGATTGCATTATTGTGATGACTGAACTTCGGTATTCATAACCTAAAAGTTTTATTTCTCTGTTGCAGATATTGATGGTGCAAGACTAAAAAAGCAAACTGTTATAGGTATGCATCAGAAGCAGAGATGCATCGTTGAATTCCTGGAAAAAGTGCATTGAGAATGGTGGTGACTATGTAGAAAAAAAATTCTGGAGCAAAAAAGGTTGCTGTTTTTAATGGTACCATTCCCATCTTTGTAGCTCTTCAACTTTTGGAGTTAAAAAATATAGGTTTTACCTTTGAAACTACTCTTGTCTTTAAGGAAGCAAGGATTTTTCCTGTAGTCAGTTGGCCATATTTTATCTATAATTTATTCTGATGAGCTGCATAGATGGAAAGATCCTGGAAAATGTTTATTCTTGGTTGTTTATGTATGTGCAAAACGGCCGGCAAGTTGCACTGAATTGCTTTAAATTTTGATGAAGAAAAACAGAACAATGATTTGGTCACTGGAATTTAGGGTATTATTGTTTATTTATATATATATTATTTATATATTATTTATACATTATTATATATATTATTTATATATATGCTCTATTGTTAAATGTTAGCATTCATCAAGCGTTTACCTTGAATAGTTTTGGTCAATTTAAAAAGATACATATACAAATATGTTTTTTATACTACAAAACTAAACCAACCATTATGACTTTTGAAATAAATATTCTTTGCAACACAGTTGAGTAACATTCACACTTTTTTTGTAAACTTCATTTAAGAGGTGCATCCATTCAAACTTGTGCACTCAAAAATGCTTAAAATATTTAATAGAGGAAAGAATTGCTCAATCTTAAATTTTGAGTTATATTGATTAATACATTAATAAAAGGATTGGTTAGCATGCGTGTCAATATGTTATGTGCTTGGTAAAATAATAAACTATTGAACTTATCATGAATTATGGAATATGTACTTCAGACAATGTAACGTAACCACATTACTTTCTTTTGGAGATCTCACCAGTTAGCGGATGCCACTAAAATGACACTCCAAAGACAGCAAAAAACATTAAACTTTAAAAGCAATAATATATTAATTGCTTACACCTATACGGAGACAGGTATTCATTTATAAATAGTATAATCTGTTTTTGAAGTGACCAATGAGCTCAATTATGTATGTCAGAAAATATATTTTTATTTCAAATAACATTAAATATTAATTCAATCATCCAACAATACTTGTGGTTACATTAAAAACACTAAAAATCTAGACTGTGGGGCTAAAATGTAGCCAGCGTAACTACTCTTCAGTTGACGATTTGAAAGCGACTATCAAATACCTGAAAGCGACTATTTAGCAAGTGTTAAATAGCCACTTTTAAGCTATCAACTAAGGAGCAGTTACACTTGTTTTAGCCCTATAGGCTTGATTTTGCACATTTCCATAAAATCGCAGGTAGCCATGGTCAATAAAACTAATGCATAATGTTATTTGAAATTTAATATATATAAGACCTACCATATCCAGGTTTAAAGTCACCTTGTCCAAAAAATGCAGACAGTATAGAGACGCAATATCTTTTGTCTTTTTATATAGTTTTCTCCAAACTATTGTTCTCATCTGGAGTGTCATTTTCACAATGTTTCAGTTTATGTAACTTCCGACCTTCTTCAGCTGTATCTTGTTGGACTCAAATGTTTCTGTCGAACTCAGGAACTTTGAACGGAACTCTTTATTTACTTCACATGGGTAGTATGCTCTCATTCTGTCAGTCATGACTGGATAGATGTTCTAAGTAATTCACAATTGTATTTTTTCGCTCGCTACACTGAGAATTGAACCTTCAACATTCAGGAGAATATCACATTGACTTTTCCAAGTACTCTAACCACTGCACCATGGGTTCTTGTGGACAGTTTTAGTATGAATTTTGGGAGGATTCTTAAACCTATTTTTATTTTTAGTTATAAATATCAATATTTATTACTAATTATTATTGTTGGTGTTTTCGCTGTGAAAATGACACTCAAGATGAAAACAGTAGTCCGAAGATTCTAAATAATATGAATAACCAATTCTCATCTCCAAAATTCAGAAAAGTTTTCTCAACTTGGTTATTTTTTTTAACCAATAAACTGATTGATTTATATATGCGTATATGTATAATTGTCAATTATCTATATAATATTCTGCTTGCTCCTTCCTTAGTTAGTCAGTATCTTATGCTTTGAAAAAGGCCAAATACAACTTTTGAAGGTCAAAGTGTTTGTAAAAAAGACCAAATTTGTAAAATTTGGCTTTAAAAAGGTTAATCTGGCAATCCTGGACAAGAATAGGAGTGATCTCCCTTTGTAGCCTAGTTTTCGAATATCATTATAACATTATATATCATCATTGTTGTAACTGTGAGAAAGAACTCAGCAATTTTGACGTATAGTGGTTCTTCAAAGAAAAAAAAATCAGCAAAACATTACATAAAAAAGGGAACTTTTGAAAGAAACAGGGAAAAAAAGAACATTTTCTACCAAAATGTGTTGGACTAAAGGAGTAAAATTAAAGATTGCCACTTACTTACTCTTATTTCATTATTTGTATTGAACTATATAGCACACTATTACTTTCTAAGTATTTATATGTACTTAATTATTTATCTCATTGGATTAGTTTTTTTTATTATTTAAAATACTATCAACACTATTTTCATAGAAATGTTAATAAACTCATATTTGCTGTGGGTAATTGGTTTTCCTGTCCAAAAAACTAAAACAGAAAAATATCAGCTTCATCAAAACATTTGTTGATTCAATATATTTCTCATTCCCTGGAATTTCCACGGGTCCTACTAATAAAGTAATATTGTAATAATTGTCAATTATATTCAATTTACAATAAAAAAGCATGTTAATTAGAATTGATTGAAACCACCTTCAGCTAACCGATAAAACTATCTACTCACCTATGATGCCGTTAGCAGACACTCTCAGAACATGATTCTGCTGTCAATCATACCTAATAACTTCTTGCATATGACAAATAATTTTTAAAGCATCATAAGTAATATTTAACATGATCATTTTACCAATCAAATGGTTGTAGGAAGAATTCAAAGACTTACTTTATTTTGTAAAAGGACGAAACTGAGCCCTCGGATACATTCCCTTCACTCGAGTCAGCGTAGCTTTCAACTGCAAAATATAAAAAAGAAGAAATACAAAAAATCAGACAAGATTTTATTGATCATCAATTTGTTGAATGGCTTTTAGAAATTGAGTCCCAAACTAACCCATCTTTAGCCAGATTTTTATTTATCCGTCTTTCCGTCGACAACTCTCATTCATTCTTTCAATGTGACCATACAAACAAAGTTTCCTATAAACATGGCCTTATATTGTCCAAATTTAATCTTCCATTGATCTAAACTTGTATTTAAGACTCATATCATGCAACATCTCTGTAAGTGAACTATAGGTGTCCATATATATATATACACACACACACACATATTCACACCTGCATCCATACCGATATTAGCATCCACACACATAAGTATATATTATACTTTTTCTTTCTCTCTTTCTTTTATTAACGATTGAAGGTAATAAAACATGATTATAAAATAAGATCAGAATCGTCCATTATAAACAATAGGGAATATTACTACAAGTATTAATACTATTTAATCCAAAGAGAGAGAAGGAGATAGAGTGAACAAGATTAAATTTTTGATTTTGTAATTTTTTTTTTTTTTTAAATTTCTGGCTTTACAAACTCACTTTTTCTGATTCAAATATTCTCAACCAAGCTCATTAGATGACCCAATGCATCACATTGTTTAGTATATACAAGTTCTTAAAGTTAGAAAAAAATGCAGTGAGAATTTAAAACAATGGATTAAAGTGCTGCTCAACACTCCGTCTGATGACATTTCTCAAGGCAGGTCGAAATCATAAATAGAAACATCAGAAGAGGCTGAACATCACAACATGATCGAGATCCTCATATCTGTTCTGTTTGTGTACGTCATAAATTACAGAGTATGAGAGATAAGAGAAGTGAGGGAGAGAGGAGACACAAGGTTGTCATCAAAATTCGTAGATAACCAAGATGATTTATATATATATATATATATATTATATATATAAATAAACGGCTGTCTCTCGGTTTGTCTCCATATTTTCAAACTTTTTTTTTTTTTTTTTTTTTTTTTTTTTTTTACAAAGGAGTCATCACTTATCAAGGCCCAGAAACCACTCGAGGATAAGGGTTAATAAGAGTAAATTGGATTACGGCTCATCAAGAACTTGTTGACGTTGGACTTGAAAATGACTATATTATAGTCAGCCGGAAAGCAGGCAAATGGAAAAGAGTTCCACAGCTAAAAGTCACAGAGCAGCACTAGGAACCTAAAATAATTGGATTTTTTACAAGCCATTCTTTTATTTGTCTTTAGCCAGTTAAAATAGTTTTAAAGGAGGTCAAAAATGGGTAAAAATTGAAAAAAATCTCAATACTCCTTATGTCAAATCTCAAGTCTGTAAGTCGAAAATTGACAGAGTTATTTGATAGGGAAGTGTAGACAAACACATACATAGACATTTTCACTTAGTGCAAAATTTTGCTGAAAATTCAAAGACTCGCGTTTTATTTTTTTATAACCTTCGTTTATTTCCTGGATTTTTTTTCTATTACAGCTGTTTCATTAGTGGGAAGGCAATTTTACGATTTATGTGTCCATAAAAATATCCTGTCCCCACCAAAATGGAAATTCCAAATTAAATCATGTAGAATCACAACAAAATTTATTGTTTGACAAAGGAGTACAAATAATTTTTTAAGTTTTTTTTCCTTAATCCATGGATTTTCAATGAATGGTTCATCTCATCAGAGGAAATGTTTTTAGTAAAATAGATATGAGTAATTATAAATTTTGCTTATTAGCACATAAATTAAAAATTAAATTTGAAATGGTTGAATAAAAGAGGATACTCCATTAGTTGAATGAATGAAGATACAAAAATTGTAAAATCCAAAGCAATGAACACTGGTATAGACCAGAATAATTACGGGTTATTTTTAAAGCATATTCTAGGCTGGAGGATAAAATCTTTTACGATCCAAGTCATACATATGTGGTAATCCATTATTTTCAATGTAGCAGATTGACAAGTTTTTTTGCTTTTTAACTTTTGAATTCAGATGAACATATGTTGGTTCAAACAAAAATTTTATGATCGAAATAAGCACCATGAAAATCAACACACTTTTACCAATGCAAAACAAGTGTATTTATGCAGGGTCGGTTTAGCAACATATGGTTGGACATTGTCATGGAGGGGAATTGGGCCTTTTCTGTTGACTAATGCTGGGTGTTGTTGTCGAAGTTTCTGATGTATTTCATCCATTTGTTGACAGTACTTCTTCCCGTAATGGTTTTGCCTGCATTAAAAAAAGTAATGGATGAGACCAGTCATACATCACAAAACAGCATAATCTTCTTTTGGTGCAACTCTAGCTTTCGGAAGTGTCGTGAAGCTTCATTGGCGACTAACCACCGAGCTGAGTGTCGCCTGTTGTCATAAAGAATCCACTTTTTATCACAAGTTACAACCCAGTTGAGAAACAGGTCGTTCTTGTGTAAAAGGGAAGATGACACTTCATAATAGTGTTTATTTTAGTTGTATAATTCGCGAGGCACCCATTTATCAAGGTTTTCTTTCTAACCTCTCTCAAGTGGTTGGAAATCGTCATATAGATTAAGTCTAATTCAAAAGAAAGTTCTCGAACAGTTGTGCATGGATTGGCTTTAAGGCTCTTAATTGATCATTGTCAACATCTGATGGCTGACCACTATGCTCATCATATTCAAGACTCTTGTCGCCGCCATGAAATTTCTGAAACCACCATTGTGCTGTGCATTCAGTAATGGTTCCTGGGGCAAATGCTTTATTGATATCATGAGTTGTTTCAGCAGCTTTTCGGCCTAGCTTGAATTGAAATAAGAAAATTGTGCAAATTTTTTTCATCTTGTATTCAACATTCTGAAAAGAAGACATATTTGTTTTAAAACGATTGTAATTTAAAGGATTAGATAGAGCGAAAACCTTTTTTAAAATGATATATAAAGTAAAGGAATTATAGCAAAAACTTATTTGAAAATACATCATTTGAAATCAAAAATTTTAAATTCTGCAATAACTTTCTCATTAATCGTTTGAAAAGTCTTTTGAATAACTCGATATTCGTGCAGCATCTCCGATGAGATGAGACATTCATTCAAAATACATGGATTAAGGAAAAAAAAAAAAAAAAAAAAAAAACTTTAAAAATTGTTTGTACCTCTTTGTTAAACAATAAATTTTATTGTAATTCTATATTTAATTTAGAATTTCCATTTATATTATTGCTCTATCTTGCATATTAAACCTTCTTTATCTGCTTGGGATTATCTTATAAATATTGATATATTTTGGGGGGACTTTAGATTTACAGTATTATACAATCTGTAATCCTACAGAAATTCAGTATTTCATTTAATATGTACATACATACATATTAGGTTGGTGCAAAAATATTTTTTGACATATATATATATATATATATCTGATAAAAAAAATTACATTATTTTTGCACCAACCTAATATTATTTGTTTATTAATATTTTTATTTTAATTATAAATAGATAAATAAAATATGGCCGATTTTCTAAGAAAAAAGATCTTCAAGGTGTAGACGCTAATTAACCATATTATTGTTTAAAAGATCAACAAGAAATCTACATAAGTTTAAAAGCGATAAAAATAACATAAAATAATCTAGGATTTTGTGGCGTAATGGATAACGCACGAGACCGTACTAAACATGATCTGAGGTTTGATTTCTAGAAACAGTCAAGTGACGCTGAAGAGGTGTAGGACTCCGAAACATGTCTGTAGATTGTTTTATAAATAAAAATAATAAATAAATAAAATCTGGGCGATTTTATACAAAAAAAGATCTTTAGGGAGAACATGCTAATTAACCGTATTAATTGTCTAGCTGAAAACACTATCAATAATTCCCCCCACTCATTATCTGTGCCTTAACCTAAACGTAGATTCCATGAACAAAGCTTCTTTCTTAGAACTGCACGCCTGTGGAATTGTCTTCTGTTTTCCAGCTAACTACAAAATGGTTGTCTTCAAGTCTAACGTAAACAAGTTCTTGATGAGCCGTTCCACTTGTTAACAAATTTACTGAATTTCGATTACTATATTGTCCAATTTCTACTGTACACTCTTTAACCCTTATCCTCGAGTGGCCTCTTGGCCTTGATAAGTGGTGATGCCTATGTAAAAAAAAAAAAAAAAAAAAAAAAAAACGTATTATCGTTAAAAAAATCAACATGAAATCTGCATACATAGGGTCTCCAAAAGCAGATAATTTGTTTAAAAACCTGTCTTGTGCTTCAAACTTCAGCATTGACTCATTTATCATTTTGAATCGTACTCATTGTGATTTTTACCTGAAGATCTTGGAGATTATTCACGTTCATTTGAAGAGACATTCTCTTTGTAAACAGAAGAAATATCTCTTAGGTTTGTAATGTGATTAGCTTCTACGAGATTCTATCATTGTACAGTGATCATATGCAGGTTTATTTTATATAGTGTCTTCCAATTTTTTTTTGTTAGCACATTATTATTTTATTTTAAACATTTCTCCCTCTAGGTCTAATGTTGTTTTTAAAAATAAAATAAATCTCTTGATCCAGCTCTAGAAGAGTAAAGGTGAAACTGGTCAGCTAACCTCCCATTTTTTTTTTTTTTTTTTTTTTTTTTAATCATGAATATCAAAACTTGTTTTTCCCTCATAATTGCAAGATATATATATATATATATATATATATATATACATACATATGCATTAAAAAGATTCAAAAGATCACATGCACTTTGCATTATATATATATATATATATATATATATATATATATATATATATTCTTGCATCTTTATTGTCAGACTTACCTGATCTTTGTAATCGATGCATTTTGGGTGAAGATTTAGTTTTCCGCTCAAAGCTGTTACGTTTCCCACCATGATTCCATTGCCTGTAAAATATTTTTTTTCGAGAAACAGAAGTTCATGCGATAATACTTAAAAAGTAAATATGCCCATTAAGAGAAAGGGAATTTGAGATATTCAAAAGACAAGTGTGGAAGGTGGTTGCCTATTGATGTCTTCAATATTGTCATTGAAGTCACCAAATACATGTACTTGTGTGCTAATATCGAGGAAGAGTGCTGTATCTATGCTGTCAGAGACTTTGTTTATTAGGTACAGTCCTGGTTTGAGGGAGAACGGTTAAGAAAATAAATTATGTTGCATGTTAAGTCTAAAGCACATAAAGGCCTGGTTGTTTGATTCTAGTTTTGTTTCTCAAGTCAACAGGAGCGTGTTTCGAATATAGACTCCAAGTCCATGCATGTCTGTCTGAGTCCTTACGGCAAAGCGGGAGATAACCAGGCATGTTAATATGGTTAGAGGGGAAGCACAGAAATAAGAACCTGCGATTTTTTAAAAATCTATAACAGTGTAGTAAATAATGGGCAATCAACAACAATATTGAAGGAGTTATAACTCACATTATACATCCATTGTATCAGTTTCATATCATTTCTCTCCATGCAACGCATGTCTTCAATACTTACTGGCTAGGTTTCACTTTCATACACCATTAAAATGTGTACATATGCTTGGATCCAAATGGTTGGATCATTCTACCGCTTCACTAAGTATCTCACTGCCGATGCAATCCTCTATCTGTATAAGAGCCAAGTAAATCCTAAAATGGAGTACTGTTGCCAGATCTGGGCAGGAGTTGCTCGGTGCACCTTATCCTGCTGGCTTTAAAACCTGATGCACATTTTTCTTCCTTGCAATCTCTTCCCACAGAGGAGACATTGTGAACCTGTCTTTGCTCTATCATTTTTATGGCAAGTGCTCATCTGAGCTCCAATCTATGGTTCCTCCCTTGTCGGAATTTCACAAAAAACACTTGACTAGCTACAACCACTATCTACAATTTCCCCACTCTAGTCTATGTCTAAATCTAAATGCAGATTCCATAAACAAAGCTTATTTTCTAGAATTGCTTGCCTGTAGAACAATGTTCCACTGGCCTGCTTCCTGGCCAACTACAATATTGTAGCCTTCAAGTCCAATGTAAACAAGTTCTTGTTGAATCCTCCCTTTAAATAATCAAATTCTATTCAACTTAAACCATTAACAATAAGTACACTTCCACCTTACATTCATTAACCCTTATCCTTGAGTGGCCTTCAGGCCTTGATAAGTGATAAGACCTTGTAAAAAAAAGTATGCTTTATAAATTCTTCCCTTAGTCAACAGTGATAATCCTCTGCTAGTAAGTAATGTCAAAATTCTCTCAACTTACTCCATCCATTCTTGCAACCACACAAGCACCTTCTCCATCTTGTGCTCCATTGGTATCACCAAGGCAACAAAACTTCTGAACACCAACCAACCAAATATACTTGTCTATGACCATTAACAGATGTCTCAGAAACATTCTAAACATCAGATGGCCAAAGACTATCTCCAATGGACAACTGTGGGACAAAACCAACCAAACCCCAATGGAGGTCGAGATCAAAAAACGAAAATGGAACTGGATTGGCCACACCTTGTGGAAGCGTGCATCCAACATCACAAGGTAGGCTCTTGAATGGAACCTGCAAGGCAAGTGTAAAATTGGTTGCCCAAGGCAGACATGGAAAAGAAGCATTGAGACCGAGATCAGGTTGCCGGAATGACATGGGCCAAACTGAAGAGGACCAGTCAGAATTGGGTCTGTTGGAAGAGCGTCGTTGCGACCCTATGTTCCCCAAGGAATCAAGAAGTATAAACTAACTAAACTATGACCATTAAACTACATGCACATCCGGTCAGACTAAGCTCATATCTAAGACTATTAAACTACCTGTAGATCCTGCAAATTCCTAAACCCGTGTTGATGAGCCTTAAACTACCTGCACACATTAAAATATCAAACAATACTTACTTTCTATTCTTTATTTCTTCTATTTTTCTTTCTTTGTTCTTGATATAAGCTGTAGGATCAAATCGACCATTTTTAGCTAAAGATAAAAATAAAAAGAACATAAAATATTTCCCTCCAAAAATATCACTTGTTTCATTCATTTTTTGGTTTTTGGTTTTTTGTCCAATTTTATTTTTTTTGATTATTAGATTCAGATTTTCAGATTTGTTTTTTTTGTTTTTTTTCAGGAACGTTTTTGTCACATTTCCTAATTTTGTGTGAATTCCAATCGAACCATTGATTTAAAATTACTGAAAACATAAAATATCAGTAGTGTTAAGTCAATGTGAAATATATATTTTTTTCTGCTTTGAATTATTTTAATATGTATTATTTTTTTCAATAAATGTATCATTTTTTTACTACTTAAAATTTATTGAAAATAAATTATTTAAAATTGATATTTACTGTATAGATAACTATAGTCATTAATATAATAATCTTCCTCTTATAAGTGTTGATAGAAGTACTTATTCATGTAAGAGATTAAAACCTATTTCCTAATATCACTAAGGAAAAATTGAAACTCGATTTGGGTAAAGTATCCTTTTCATAAAATTAATTCAAAATATATTTTTTTATAAGTGTGACCCAGTTCATGGTAATTTGTGGCTAAACAGAATATTTAATTGACCTGCAGGAGTCCCACTGTTATGTATGTTCGTCAGTCTTTTTTTTTTTCTTTTTGTAATAAGAGAGAAAAAAGAAGGCAAAGCAAAATAGAAAAAACAAGAAAAGTGAAAGAAAAAGTGAAAGAGAAATAAAATCCAGCCAAATAGTCATGAAAAAATAAATCGCTAACGATTTGGCAGACATCAGGTTTTTATTAAAAAAAACAAAAACAAAAGGAACTAGATTTAAAAAAAAAAACAAAAAAAAAATTATCAAACTCACATCCATGGAAAGCTCTAGAGATTGAAGTGGAAATCTACTTTTCTGCATCAATAAAAATAAATAAGTGCAAAACACACCGAATATCTCTTAATAAATGCTTTTATCCACTAGATTATGTGTACATAAATTTTACAGGTTATCAATTACAAAGATAACTGAAGAAGGCTGGAGTGTACAAAAAAAAAAAAAAAAAAAATCAATCTATATACCTATAAAGTTAAGTTTTTTTAGCGCTGGCAATGTATATTAAAAACCTACTTTTTCTATTTAAAAATTATTAAACTCATAAACTAATATACTCAGTCATGGACATGCAAGCGACTACATGAAGGTTTACTAATTTGCATATTTCTTTAAAAAACAAATATTAATTATTTATGGTTCATTATTGGATGATTGCTTTCATTTTCTTTTTTTTACATAAGCATCATCACTTATTAAGGCCAAGAGGCCACTCGAGGATAAGGGTTAAAGAGTGTACAGTAGAAATTGGACAATATAGTAATCATTAGTAATGGAAATTCAGTAAATTTGTTAAGTGGAATGGCTCATCAAGAACTTGTTTACATTAGACTTGAAGACAACCATATTGTAGTCAGCTGGAAAACAAGACAATTCCACAGGCATGCAGTTCTAAGAAAGAAGCTTTGTTCATGGAATCTACATTTAGGTTTAGGCACAGATAATGAGTGGGGGGAATTATTGATAGTGTTTTCAGCAAGACGAGTGTTTCTTGTGAAAGTTTGGCGAGGGGGGACCATAGAGTGAAAATAACGATACAGCAGAGACAAACTCGCAACATCTCTTCTGTGAAATAGAAGTTGCAGGGAAGAGAAAAGGATATCTCCTATGAGGCTACGAAGTCTATTTTGAACTCTATCAAGGCAGAACAAGTTCTTTCTAGCAGCTCCTGCCCGGATGTGGCAACAGTATTCCATCCTTGGACGTACCCGGCTCTTATATAGATAGAGAATTGCATCAGCAGTGAAATATCTACTGGATCAATAGAAGGACCCCACCATTTTTTCAGCAGCCTTGGCAACAGATTTGATGTACCTGTTCCATTTAAGATCATGAGTAAAGGTCAAGCCCAGAAGCCCGTCAAAACCTGACGTCTCCTCAAGACGAGAGCCATTGATTTCAACTGATGCCAGATGGGGATCATTTCACTAATATGCTGAATTCAATCTATGCATAGTTTCTACATTCTGCATAAGTGCATAGAATTTATGATGAAAATGTTCTAGCACATGAGATATATATATATATGTGTGTGTGTGTATGTATATATATATATATATATATATATATATATATATATATATAATCGAAAAATCTTATTGAGAACTTAATCAAATTAAAAAAAAAAACATCATAAACCTGTTAGGAAAGTATACAAAATTTTAATTATCCGACAAGGAGTACAAATAAACAAGAAAGACCTTACTCTGCAAAGTTTCGAAAAATGCAATTCTTCTCAGAGAAAAGAGGTATGCAAAATATATGATAAATTTTGTAGCTTATTGCATTAAAGGAAACTACAAATATAAAATTAATTATACTTGCATCAAAAAAGTTATTAAACAGTTAGTGACAGTTTATAGGGATTCAAAGAGATTAAGAAAGCGGGAAAAAGGGAGAAAATGGATATGGTAAAAATCTAATGTATAAGACAATAAAATCCAGAACAGGATAAATCCAAAATGAATCCATTGAAAATCCATTGGTAATCCATAAGAAATGGGAAAACAGAATTATAGATGCCAAGGGTAAATTAAAGCTTCCAGAAAAAAAAAACATCAGATCATGGAGAAGCGAAATTCCAGTTTTTTTTATAAAATATTTTTTTTAAATATAACAGATAAAGCAAATAAATGGAAGTGTTAAAATGAAGATTCAAAAAATAGCAATAAAATATCGAAATTGAAATTGAAAAATGGAGTGGTAAGATAAAGATGGGAAAAATGAAAAAGACAGAACAGAGAAGAGGAAGAAAAAATATTAAGAAGCTGAAAAAAGGGGGGGAAGCAAAATAGACATAGCGGAGAGAAAAGGAGAGTAGAAAAGGGAAAGGGACAGATAGAGAATCATCTTTATGAATCTATTTTTAAAACAGATAAATACAGACAGGAAGATAATTGAGTGGAGACGATAATTCAGATTTATTTCATTTAAATTTGGAATGTTAAAATGTGTGGGAGGTTTACTGATCATAAGTAATGGTTTAATAATTTAAGTGACTTTGTCGATATGTATTTGAAAAGTCTCTACCAAACTCAGCTCCAAATATTTGGTCTACAGAATTGAAATTTGATATATAGGGTATTTGGATCTGTAGCACACTTTCAATTTGGTTTTTAGCCAGCAAAAAATACTGCTAAGTATGTCAACATTTTGAAAACAAAACAATTGACCTTGGCCGGGTGAGTTGAATAAAATAGTACTCCTGCTGTATCTTTTATGCATGTGCAACATTCATGGCTCCAAGTCACTTAACCTTTTATATCCGTCTGTTAGTGGTTCAGATGCTAACAACACTGGAGAGATAAATAACAACTAAGGCTGAAATGCTAAACGTTCTGGTTTCGATTCTAGCGGATGATACCCAACTCATTTTTTTTATAACTTTTGAAATCATTACAGTATATTGGATAATAATCAATAGAAAAATAAGAAATCTGTACAATAGAACATCGGGATACGGCATTAATCCGTTCCGAAGTTGAGATTGTAAGGTAAAAAAAAAAATTTTTTTTAAATAAAATAAAAAAAATCGCTGTATGGTGGAACCAAAGCAAAATTTTATACAGTACATATTAAAAGTTAGTAATAAAATACAAAAAGTATACATACAAAATATTGTATGTTTGTATATATACAAAAAGTATATAATACACATGTATATAATCAAATAACATTATAAATAACACCATAAGGCAGGACAAATATCGTAACCAGGGGCCAGAAAAACATTGTATTCCACATCGTACCTAAAAAAAACATATCCCAGGGCCATCGTATTCCGGATTTCTACTGCATTAATTAAAATATAATATTTATGTGTATTTTATGACTTGGCAGACTGCTAGTGCTTAAATAAAATATGTTTCTGAATTTTTGAGATAAAGATTGATAATTCATATTATTTGGATTAGTCAGACTTTGCAAGGACCTATGGAACAGTGGATAAAGAACTTGGTAAAATTCAGTAGCAAGTTACACTCTTCTGGAGGTTAAAGGCTCAATCGTCAGGGTGGGGACACTCAAAATACAATTGCAAATTATTTATGACTGACAAAACATGACCAGGTTACTCCCGGAGATCAAATAAAGAGTTTCATTCAATATTCTGTGTAGATTCCCTGGTTCAATAGAAATAATTCCCAAGTTCGACAAGATACTCCTGATAAAGTTCGGAGGTTGTGTTAACCAAAACATTGTGAAAACACTAAAGATGAGAAAAGCAGTCGGAATCATCAAAAAAAAAAAAAAAAAAAAAAATATGACTTAAATAAAATTTCATAAATAAACTGTTTGTTACCTTAGTGGAGAAATTAATTTAATTTTCTAAAAAAGATTTTATTTCATTTGTTAATTTAAGGCGGAATTTATCAATGTATCAACTGGATTTGGAAAAATGCGAAAATAAAAGTAAAACAAATACAAATATAAAAATGTAAAAACTTAAATAAAATCATTGAATTGCTTACTGCACGGAGATGGAGTTCGACTTCGAACAAAACTATTCTTTTTCGATCCGGAAGAATTGGTACTATGCCTGGAACTCATCAGTGAACTATCATACCGAGAATAATGGCGGTCCTTGGTACGCGTTTCTCGGGAGCTGGACCTTTCTCTATGTAATCCTGGTCGTTCTCGTGAAAGTGATCGTTCACGAGAAGATGACCGATCTCGTAAAGTCTGTCGACTGATGCTTTCCAAAGAGGATGAATGATCACGTCGAAAAGGTCGGGCTGGTCTACCTTGCCTGGAAGAGGGTAAAAACAATATTTTCAAAAACCATCTGTATTTTGTTGAAAGAATCATTAGAAAATAGTTGAACTTGCATTTTGTTTTGTTGTTTTTTTGTTTGTTTTTTTTTACCTTTTTCTAAGTACATTTGAATAATGAAGCTACCAAGATTGTCAAGAAGATTTGTAACCTTGGTGATACCATTGGTGCACAGGGTGTGTGCAGAACAGAAGACCCTGATAGTAAGGCTATGTTGAAAGAATGAATAAGAGTGCTTCAGTTAGTAAATGTATATATAGTAAAGATATAAGAATGAACTTCTGAAAAGGAGGGATAAAAAGGCCTACTTAAAGATAGGTTACTTTGGAAGTCAAAATTGTTCAACTCATACCATTATGCAAAACAGATGTTAAAGCAAATATGACGATAATGATATAAGATTTTAAAAGTCAAATCTAATTATTACAGTATCATTTGGCAATTTAATTATTTATTGAATCCAATTGTTATGAAACTATGACTAATTTTGTTAGGGTCATGCTTTAATTTCTGTTTATAAAATTATTAATGGAAAATAGCTTCAAAAGTTTTCAATCAATCACATCATCATATTCGGTTTAACGTCTGTTTTACATGCTGAACTTGCTCCATCCACTTAACTTTTACAATCACATTAGCATCAGCTCTTCCTTGCACAACCAAGATAATAAAAATATCTGAACACTCTCCAAAGCCTTTCTAATTGAATAATACAAAATTATTTTTAATTTGAGGTCCTACTACATCCATCATTATCACAATAACTTAACCTTTAAGTATCAATCGATCATACAGGCGATGATTTATAATAATCAAAAAGGTTGACATTAGGGTAAAGTTGTCGCTTACACCTAAAATAGTTATCTACCCTTGACATAAGGTTAGTTTGAGAGACAAACAAGCACTAACATTATTATTTCACAGCCAGCAGATTCCAAGTCAACACGTAAATTTATTTAATGTGTTAGAATTCATACTTCATCCATTGATAATTTTTGGATACCAATAACAGCGATTATTTTCAAACATAACATTCGAATAGACAAAGCTCATTGAAAAAAAAATTACCGTTTGTAAACAGCCAGTTCATTTGTTAATGTTTTCACTCGAATTTTCAGTTGTCTTTCTGATGAACGTAAATCTTTCACCTGTTAAACAAATATTAATTAGAATTCAGAGAAAGAAGTAAAATGGACGACATTGCTCTTCTATGGAAAATTCTCACCAACATTTGTTCATAAGTATTAATTTCATTGTAATCATTATTTTTTTAACACACAAAGTATCTCTTTATTAGTGATTCATTAATTCATTACTAGTAGAGTTACTTTACACATACATTGTAAAAGAAAGACAAATTTATAAATTTTTACATTTTTTTCATACTGCTAGACATATACAAAATGCACCCCCATTCGCATTAAGTGTTCTTATTCGTTATTTTGATTAGTACCAATTACTTTTGGCTACTATCAGTTACTTTTGATTACTATCAATTAAAGCACTAATTTTTCAGCATTTTAAATGTTTAAAATTATGAAAAAAAAAAAAATTGTTCAATTTCAGGCATGTTTTGTTAAATAATAGATAATCCCTCTGATTTTTTTTGTCTAAAATAATTATATTTTTACCTGTCTGGATTTCTAGCAACAGAATCATTTTATATTAAATTTACATAAACTTATCTACTTTCCACATTCTAAAAATTAAAAAGTATCTTTAAAGTTCTTTATTTAAAGAATCAACATAGAAATCTGACATTAAAACCTAATCTTCTAACTGTCCTCATTCAGAGGCAAATAAATAGGAACTGATGTTTTTTTGTTTTTAAAGCTGAAAATTTTCTGCTTACATTACAAGTAAAAAAATAAAAAAAACAGGACAAAAGTTATAACCTCAATTTGTAGTTCTCGTAATTCCTGCGATTTCTTCCGTTGCTGTCGTTGATGTGATGATTTTTCTTTCATCAAGTCATTCTCCAATTTTTTGATGACTTCCTTCAACAAACATATTTCTTTTTTATGCGACAGATTTTTTCTTTCCTGGTAGAGTTCTGAAGATGTTGTGCCAATTTCTTTGTCTTTTTGCAGAGAATCATACCTAAACAAAATAATTTATGGAAGACCAAAGAAAATATAAAAAATGAACAGTTGATAGCCTTTGCATGGATTTTTTCTTTGTTTTTTTTTTTTTTTTAATTCTAGTTCTTGTTGTTATTTGGAAGCATTGAAAAGTTTTAACAGCAAATAATGTTGTATTCTGATACAAACGATCCAACAGATTTTTTTAACACGTCAGCTTAAATTCTTCAACTTTTTATCCACTAGAAAGTGGAAAATCCCTTTTTACTTAATCTAATGACAAAATGAAATTCTTTCTCTTCATTATTCTAACACTCCCATCATCAGATACATATGTAGTTCTGACAGAATCAATCTTTAGTGTTTCAAAAGTACAAAGTACAGACTGGCAAATATGTAGAACATGCCTTTGTTATGTCTACTATGGCAAATGTGATGAGCTAGAATCTGGATCTAACATTGGAAACAGTTTAGTATGAAGCTAAGTAATAAATCAGTTGTTAGTATGCTTGTATTTTCTAAAAAAAAAAAAAGTTTGTAATAAAACTTATACTAAAATGTTGAAAAGATAACATTTATTCATTACTTACTCTTTTCGTAGTTTTTCAAAATCTGCCAATTTATTATTTTTCATCTAAATAAAAAAAAAATTTTAATTACATATCTAGATGTTGACAAAGTTATAAGCAAAAAAAATAAAAAAATTAAAATAAAACAGGAAAGATTAACGCAGAATCAAACTTCTGTTACGCTCATTCAATATTTTGTTTCAGTTACAAAACTTTGTCAAAAATAAGCATTTTATTCTCACTTCACTTTTACCCATCATTTACTTCCTAAAACTTTTCTCACCTCCTATACACATTATTTTTCCACTTTCTCTTTCTTTTTCTCTCCCCACCCAACATTCCTCCTTACTTCCCTTTTTTTTAACAACCTCCTCTTCTGCTGCATACTAACTACTCAATCTTTCACCAACTATTTTTCAACATACCCAACATTCTAATTACTAATAACACCACTTTCACTCCAACCATCACACATACCTTAACTTTATCCACTCACCTCCCTGCTACTACCATTTTCAATCTGACTTCTGTTCAATGAATGTTTATGTTGGATAAAGTTTTGTAACTGAAACAAAATCTTTCTGTTAAATTCAGGATGAAGTTTGAGAATTTTCAATTTGAATTGATTAGTTACTGAATTTGATAAATATTGATTTTGTTAATGGAAATTTAAAATAAATATGCAAAACTTTGGTTGTGTTTACTAATGCACACGCAATAATAAAAACAATGATTTTAGATTAAGAATTAATCTCGATTAGATTCTCTTCTAATCATAACTTAAATAGCAGTTAAACTTTTACGTAGAAATCTCCTTCCTACTTATTTCACACCACTTTTCCCTTAATTTTATTCATTGCGAACCATTATCCTCATCTTTTTCTTAGTTGTTTCACGACATTTCGGCCAACTATTCCTCTGGCCTTCATCAGGTGGTAACCGCGACGGATAGTAACTCTGAATCTCCTGACTGCATCCCCTGCAATTACTGCCTTCCATAGTTGATGTCGTCTCACCACATTTTGGCCAAGTAAGCCTCTGGCCGGCTTTGGGTAAGATTGAAACTGCTATCTTCAGACAATTCTCACATGGAACCATAGAGATTCAATGTGTATCAACTGTGCCACAGGCCTTGAAGGGTGATCAAAGTTGAATTTTTTGGTCTTATAAATTCATGTTTATTATCTTCCATGGTCGGGTCCGTATCGAATGGTATATGTTATTTAATTGGAATTCATTATTGAGATGAGTAATAATGAATTCCAATTAAATAATATACACTTTTCTATTACCCATTAATCAAATGCTTTCTGACATTTTGAAATCTTACTCTCTACTCCTTATGATTCAGTTCGTTTTCTGTCTTCAAATGCCACTCTGTACACCCTTGTTTAATCATTTGCTTCCAAGTTTTTCTTAGCGACCAATCTTCTTGCAATTCAAGACATCCATGCTTCTGCAATGATTTACCCACGAGAATGCATGCTCCACATAACCATATTAGTGAAACCGATTTGTCCTTAAGATAATGTCTATGCTGAGCAAATGTGCTTTCAGTAAAACATCCAGTTTTGTGTGTTGGGTTTGGTGGAGTATAGGGATGCATATAGTGATAGCACTTTGCCAAATTCACGAACTGCATCCTAAGGAAACCATGGGTCATACCTGGTTCTCATACATACTGTAAATTTTTCATGTGTAATCCAAAGTGTCATAACCTGGTGAACCGTCTCAGTTAGAAGGTTAAACCTCATCAAAGTACCTGCTGCCTTGTAGGTTTTCTCTGTGGAATAGCAAAGGCTATACTCACTGCTTTCAACTATGGTTGGGGATATGAAAGGCATCCAACCATAAAAGCACACACTATATAAAAAAGACAGAAAAAAAATAAATAAATCAGTTTAATTTTTTTCTTTTTGTATGAGCAGCCATGTTTGTTTTGTTTTTTTTAACTTTGCTTTGATTGCTTTGTTTTACAGCAAATCAACCCTTTTCAGATTATTTATTAACAAATCCAATAATTTTAAGAGTTTTTAAGCTTCAAGTTCTTTATATATTTAAATTGTTATTCATGATGTTGGTTTATTAGTTAGAAAAAACATGGTTTTTGTTTTTAGCTTTGCAGAACATGATTGAGTTTTGAAAAAGGAAAGGAAACAAAAACAACAGGAAGCTGGTATCTTCAGATAACCTAATCTGGTAGCACAAACTTTGGGGTTCAGTGTGCCACTTGGCACAGGTGTCATAGGTTGGCCATCCTTGTACTAACATAACTGTGATAATAGAGAGAACTTACAAAATTCAAGACGACTTCAAGGAGTTGCTTGTCAGACAACCATTTACAATAAGCTAAGAACACATGCTCAGAGTTGCGGGTCTTTATAAGTGTTAGTAATTTGAATATGTGGACTCCGACACATTTTAAAAGAGAAGATATGAAAACATTAAGGTAAACCAAAAATGCTGTGGATATGAGCTGACAAGTATAAAAATTAGTGCAGTTGGATGTTGGGTTTTGTTGTATTCATATTGTTCTAGTGTTATCTGAATAGGAGTTCCTCCCAAATTTTAGATTGTAATGGAGACCTTATTGTGCTATAAAGTATTTTGCAACTTTTTATAATAACCAACTGACCTAATGACATATAGTCATGCCCTCTAGCGAATCCTTGTCACAGCTGACAGAATTGTAGTCATTCTACTCAATTAAAGTGAGAGATACGGACATATGTTTGATATTACCAGATATAATTTTAAAATATTAAAAAAAATTTTTTAAATCACCTCTTCTTTAAGTTTTTTGATTTCCATTCGAAGCGAGACGATCGTTTCTTGTAAAGATTTGGCATTTGATTTTTCTTTAAAATGCAGTGGAAGAGGATAATGAATTCTGTGAAGAGAAAAAAAACATTTTTTGAAATTTTTCTTTGTTTTTAATTAAAAAATATAAAGACTGTCGTGAGCTCATGAATTGAAATTTATTGATTGAAAACACAGTAGATTAGTGCTGTGATGAGCATGCAGGCGGTGAGACACATAATATGAAGAAATAAATAGATGGAAACGATTCTATAGGGATCAATAATAAAAAATTATTTAAGAATTTTACGACTGAAGAAATTACTTTGAATGAAGAGAGATTAATTGTTTGTTGCAAAGCTGATTTCAGTAGAATCCTCCATTTTGAACTTCCCTCTGACCTATGAAGGAGCAAATAATCCTGCCTAAATCTATTTCACCAAGGGCAGATCAATCATACTTAAAAATGTATCTTAGCGTTTTAGAGATAGTTTTAAGGTACAAAGAATTAGGTCTCTCTAAACATAGATATTCTCGATACATTAAAACAGGATTCTGTATTGCTTTTTGGCATTCATAATATGACACGGCCTTGATATAATTCTACGATCAAAAAAAAAAAAACTTTTGAGATTTGTTTTAATCATGTATTTTCGTAATCATATTTCTGTAATTTTTCAGTCATCAATAAAGAAGGGTATTAAACCCTTTACTCACCTATCAAACTCCACTGTGTAAATTAAGATTAAGTATCGCCTGGACTTAAGGTTTGTTGGACGGCCAGTGTTTCCCATCAATGTAGCCGTCATTCCTTTTGCTCCTGAACGACGTTGCCGCAGCAAGTCGAGGTCAGAATATGTCAACAAATCCATTGTAACAGTGTCACTTTTCTAGAATGGGGAAGAAAAAAAAAAAAAGAAAATTACGGCACTAATCTTGAGTGAGTTTAACTGGCTTCCTTTGAAGGAGGAAGTTTCATGGGAGTATGAAATTCAAAAGCGGTTCTCAGTCGCATGTATATTCCCCTTAGGGAAGATGATGACGTTAGGTTTTTGTAACTCTTGCAGAAAGGTGTCAATGTCCTCCTACATACAGCGCTTGGAATTCCCAAATTAGTCACCCATCTAGTACTGAACAGACTTAATGTTGCTTAACTTCGGTGATCTAATGAGATCCAAGTTGTCAATGTGATTATGCCATATTTTCTAGAATGTAATTTGATAATTCAGTTCCAGTTAATCTGCTGCATGGCATACCAACCTTTTTTTAGAGTTATTGAAGACTGGAAGACAACTGCTATTGTAAACAAGTTTTGTATTAGGTTGATGCATAATTATTCCTGCTTTTATTAAACAAAAACAAGAAATTGGTTTGTTTACTGAAAATAATTTTCTCTTTTCAGAATGCGTATCGAAAATCATAACCACATTCGTCATATTGTGCTTTATTTACCACTTTGAGAAAGGTCGGAATGAAGCAGTCATTTCACGATCAGAATGAACATTTTCATAAATAAACACTCAACAAAAGCCAAGTTAAAAGATTATTCTGGAGCTTCAAATGATATGCACCTCACAGACGATGAAGGAAGAGATTGAAAATCAAATTTCAAACGATCAGGCATTTTTGGACGCTGATGAAAGCTTGACAAGAATTTTGGCCCAAGAATTTAATGTGGACCATTCGACTATAATTCGTCTCAAAAAGTATGGCAAAGTATGGATCAATGGATGGGTTAGCACTTTATGATCTCTGCTAATAACACAGCTGGATGTGTCCAATTTTTTTTTTTTTTTTTTTACATGTGTCACTACTTATCAAGGCTTGAAAGCCACTTGAGGATAAGGGTTAATGAGTGTACAGTCACTAAGACAACAGCATATTAATAGTTAGTGGTGGAAATGGGATAGAAATGAATTATTGAGGGGGGATCAACAAGAACTTGTTTACATTGGACTTGAAGACGACCATATTGTAGTAAGCTGGAAAGCAAGCCAGTAGAACAGAGTTCCAAAGGGAGGCAGTTCTAGGAAAAAAATCTCTGTTCATGGAATTTGCATTTAGATTTAGGCACAGATAGAGAGTGGGGGGGGACTTTTGATAGTAATTGTAGCTAGACAAGTGTTTATCATGAAAGTTAGACAAGAAGGAACTCTAGATTGAAGCTCAGATGAACATTGCCATGAAAATAACAATAAAGCAGAGACAGGCTTGCAATGTCTCTTCTGTGGGGAAAAAGGTTGCAGGGAAGAAAAAAATGGCATCCCCTATTAGATTTCAAAGCCAGTTTGATGAAAATTTTGAAGAAAAAGCCACAACAATTATGCACCAACTGAATATTTTTATTCATAGCTGTGAAGGGATTAACACCTTTCCTAATTGAGTTACAATATAAATGAATACAAGAGAGCTGATAGGGTTTGGACATAGCTGATTTCATAATCCAAGTCAATATCCATTACACAACTGGTGATCGTCCTCTCCATTATATTAGTAGTCTTTCCGAGGATGTCGAGGAATGACATATAGTTGCAATATTTGATGTGGAACAGGTATGTTAAAAAGGAGTCATATTTGCAAAGAATGCATCTTTGATGCTCTGTTCATGGAATCTGCATTTAGATTCAGGCACAGACAGAGAGTGGCAGAAACTGTTGTAAGAGTATTTCCACCAGAAATTAGTTTTTCACATCAGATGACAAAAAATAAATAAATAAAGTACAACATTTTGGATTATTTCATCTACTATTCTCATCTCCGTTGCTTTTTTTTTTTTAAAATGTTTCAGCCAACATAACTTCTGACCTTCTTCAAGTGTAGCTTTTCAAACTCAGAAACCTATACGGAATTTTAAACTTAATCCTTTATTTTACTTCATGGAGGTAGATTGTTCTTGTTTTGTCAACTACAATCAAGTAAAAGTGTTAATTACTATTCTATTCTTAGTTATGGCCTGTATTAAGAATTGAATTTCAGAAATATTGTCACTCAGAACTGATTGTTAATCAATGCCTTTATCTGTTATACCTTGGGTCAATAATGACCAAGCCGAGTAATCTTAAATAATTGAAATAATACAATTTATCAATCCTTATCTTACATTCGAAAATAGTATAAATGGTTTTAATGAATATAAATTTGAAGCTATAAAAGTAAAGAATTGCTATTTGGGGTTTTAGCGAATACGAATGGCTGGGAGTATCTGGTAAAATATATATATATATATATATATATATATATATATATGACAAAAATCTATATTCCAAATTTCAAGATGTCGACCATCTTACCATTTATTTCTTCAAGTACGTTGAAATGCACAATTCTTGACAGCACCTGTTTTTTAGCGCAGAATCATTTCTGTAATTATTATGTCATTTTTTTTTTTTAAATTTATTCCACCTACATTCATCAGAAGAAAAAGAACTCAACTTTAAAAGAAAATAAAAGAATATGGTCATGATTACAAAATCCAAAATTGGAAAATAAGTTGCAATTATTTTTTAATTTGTTTAAAATTTAATGTAGAATCACCAACATTAAATTTACATGAATTATATTCATGTTGATAAACATTAACATAAAAATTTTTTTTATATCTTATTAATTTATTATTTATAATTAGTCTATATTTATTTACTTAAATTGAAAAATAATTGCAAACTGTCTTCCAATTTCAAATTTTGTAATCATGCCCTTATTCCTTTATTTTCTTTTAAAGTTGGTAAGTTCCTTTTCTTTTGATAAGTTAAGGATGAAATAAATAAAAAAAAAATTCACATAATAATTGCATGAATGACTCTGCACTACAAAACAGGTGCTGTTAAGAAGTGTTCATTTCAAAGTACTTAAAGAAATAAATGGTAAGATGGTCAACATCTTGAAATTTGGAATATAGACTTTTGTCATTTATTTATATATGCTCTGTAGTTATATTGAGCTTCATAAATTAAAGGATCGGTATACATAAAAAGTCAAATATGATTAACCTTTTATGACCTGAATTATGATGTAAATGATTAAAAAGATATTTATTGTTAATTTTAGTTAGTTTAAAGGGTAATAATACTATGATTGTCTTCAACGGGAAAAATTATGAAGCTCAATAGTTAAATTGAGCTGAGAATTTTTGCATTTCATAAACTTAACTTGATTATTATCCATAGCGCTCGAAAAAAGTGCGTTTATGACAACAAACGAAATCCCCCACTCTCTCAGACAGATGATGGCATACTGAATGTAAGCAATGAATAGTAGCAATCTGGGGATCTCTGGCATCTACCTACATACTGAACTAATATGTACAAACCATGTTTGAATCAATTCCCACTTTATTTATGCTGTTATATTCATTTATTTACGATTGAACGAATTAGTTCAACCAGGTAATAAAGGGTTAAATAAACATATATAAACATATATATATATATATATATATATATATAAATGGGTTAAGAAATTCCAACGAGAGAAAGATGTATATTTAAATAAGGGGGTGGTCACCAACAATGTGTATTTTTTAACATTATTTTATTATTTCGGGTCTTGGTTTTTCATTGAAAATTATGCTTAGATCATTGTAATAATGTTTTTTAAATCATTGAAATCGTTTTTAACGCGTTTCAGATGTTCTGTGAAACGTCCTCTTCAGAAATTATTTAAAGTGCTTAGAATATATTCAAAATGTGTTGGAGATGTAAAAAGAGCATTTTCGTAGTTCATTTGAAATGTTTCCAATAGATGGAAACATGTAAGTGAATCTACTTTTCATTGAAATGTTCAATTTTTATTACTGTTTTATTGGGCTGTGGTCACTCCTGTCTTATGTTTCTCTCTCTCACTCTCCATTTCTGCTTGTGTTTTTATTTTTATTTATTTATTTTTATTTTTTTCCTTTAGTGTAAGATGTGTGTGTGTGTATTTTCTTTTATTAGTTTGAAGAATGTGTGTACTATTTTATAGTATTACACACAACACAAACAACACAGAACAATTTACACAGATAACAAAAAATCTTATCCTCCTCAATCAGAACGACAAACTAAACAACATACTTAAAACAACAAAAATAATAAAAAGCAAACGCCAACCCAAAAACTTAAAACACATCCTAACTTCCTCAAAACTCGTTCCACACACTACAAAAGGGGTTACAAAATGTAACAAACCGCGATGTGGAGTATGGGGCATAATAATAGAAGGAAACACATTCAAAAACCCAACACAAACATTCAAAATAAAAAAGGATCTAAATTGCACCTCCAGAAATGTAGTATATGCACTAAGATGCACAGCATGCAACAAATCCTACATAGGCGCCACCAAAAATTTCAGCAATAGAGTGGCCTTACATAAGAGCAACATCAAAATTGCAGGTAACAGACACCTCTATGTTTCAAAACACGTACACACATGCAGTAGAAATAGCTTCAAAATAAAGCCAATCTTCCAAACAGACAATTATTTTTTATTTACTTACACAGGAAAAACTTCATAACAAGATTCACTCCTGAACTAAACAGAGCCTAATATCAACACACAAAAACATGAAATGCAAGGCATACTCGCATGCACATACATATACACACCCTCACATAAATCAGAACCGACACATTAAAACACATACACACAAGCGCATACAACCACACACAGACATAACACCCCTGTCTCTAATACAACACACTGAACAATACCAACCCTATTTAACCTCGAAACCAATAACACTAGGAAACACCTAGAACCATAGTGTAATATCTGTTCCAACATCTCGCTCCCCCTTCAGTCAGTGGAGGAGAAATCTCTCATGACTGAGATAACTATCATCCCTTCTATCATCCTCCCTCCCATACCTATATCCCTCCAAGTGGCCCCTCCCCTCTGGGGAACGAGATCTTCCCCACACTAGGAATCGATCCTGGGTCTGGCTATACCCACATGGGGAGACAAATAAATAGAAACATTAAAAAAATCCCCTATATATATTTATAAATACACCTCTTTATCTAAACAAACATAATCTAAAGAATACCCGAACAGTCTAAGACTGAAACGAAAAATCACAATACTAAAATCTAAGAATCCAAAAAATAAATATCGAAATTGAATGAAAGCACCCCTACCCTTATTTCAGAGGAGCTGGTTCCCCTCCCCCTCCTCACACATACACATTAGTAAAAACCTTGGATCACAGTTACCTTCCTAGGGAAGCAAATAACTTCATAATACTATAAAATAGTACACACATTCTTCAAACTAATAAACGAAAATGCACACACACACACACACATCCTACACTGAAGGAAAAATAAATAAATAAATAAATAAAAATAAAAACACAAGCAGAAATGGAGAGTGAGAGAGAGAAACATAAGACAGGAGTGACCACAGCCCAATAAAACAGTAATAAAAATTGAACATTTCAATGAAAAGTAGATTCACTTACACGTTTCTATCTCTTGGAAACATTTCAAATGAACTACGAAAATGCTCTTTTTACATCTCCAACACATCTTGAATATATTCTAAGCATTTTAAATAATTTCTGAAGAGGACGCTTCACAGAACGTCTGAAACGCGTTAAAAACGATTTCAAAATACGGAATAATAAAATAATGTTAAAAAATACACATTGTTGGTGACCACCCCCTTATTTAAATGTATATATATATATATATATATATATATATATATAAGCCTGAGGAATCCTAGAGTGGATGAAACGCCGAATATTCAGTGTAGCTTAATCGCCATATATATTTTATAAATTACTAACTAGCTCTACCTACGTATTGAGCACTTTTGAAGTAAATACTTAAAGTTCACGCATAAATCTATACTTTCGTATATTAATTTTATGTGAGTAAATGAAGTAGTTATATATATATATATATATATATATATATATATATTATATATTCTTAAAAGAAGCAACATGCTTTGTCTAGCCAGTCAGCTATGCATACTAGCCGAGGTTCATAATTCTGAAAAACTAACTTAAAACACTAGACCAGACTCAGCAAAATCATTTAAGTTTTCCTGGTTAGATAGTCAAGGATAGACAAGGCAACACTGCATCATATGATCCTCCTCTCTACATTTGCAGATAGTTGGAGGAGTTTTGTAGCCTCATCTGGCTATAGCAGCTTTTGATCGCTCCATTCCTGTTTTCAGGTAGATGAGTATTTTCCACTGGACCCATGGTACTTCAGAAGGGGATGCCTACATGCCAACATGAGGAGAGAACGATTTTCTAACTTTCTGGTCGACAGCCATAGTTTGATTTCTTCCTAAGATATTGTTAGGGGTAGGGCATAGCTGAGCTAAGGAAAATTCTCCTTCACTTGAATTGTTGGGCTGGGATTTATCTCCGTGAAGGATAAACGGTTCATCACTAGTACCTCTTTTGATTATAAAGTTCTATTAATCCATTTATCATTATCTCATTCCTAATTCGAATAAATAAAATATAAATAAAATAATAGAAAGTAGAAAAAAAGAAAAAAAAAAGAAAAGTTAATATTTTGAATTAGGAACGTTGAAATTGTAGGAATTTTATAAAATAATGAAAATATTTTAAACCAACCTGTAGAATTGCTGTTTTCAACATATTAGAGAAAATAGAGAACTGTTTAAAATTTCCAGTTTTATGAGTAAGACTTTCAATATCTAAAATAAAAAGGAAAAAAGAAAATTAATGATTTATGTGGCTATATATAAAATTGATATCTATGTATAACATTATCTTATTGGATACAGTTTGTGTGATTTGTAAAATAAAAATCAATTAATTAAAAATTTATTTAAGAAAATGTAACAAACAAATTTATGTTTTAAAATCCTATTTAAAAAAAATAATATATTGGTAAAAAATAAAACAGCCAGCACCTCTGGCTCTTAGCTTCTTATACCTGGGTGCCCGGATGTTTGTAGGTGCGTGTTGAGCAAAAATAAGTTGTAGTAGGAATGCAGGCTCAAACACATGAAAGTGGAGGTTTGTGTAAGGATGTTGGTTGAGTGCAAAAAAAGGGAGGGGGGGAGTAGGCAGGCAAGCTCGAAAATGTACCGCGAAGGAGGAAAAGAAAGTGAAAAAAAAAAGTGACGCGTTAGCTGTTGCACCCATTGCCAAACCGGAAGTGACATAGGTTTAAATTAAGGCTAGGCAATCGAAAAGCGGTGATGACTTCCAAAAATATTGACGAAAAAAGTGACCCCTTCCTGTAGAAAAGTGTCCAGTTGAGGGTGAAGAAATTAATGTTTGTGGCCAATTTTTCGATATTTGTTGCCCAGAGGGTCAAGCTTCAAAATGATACCAATCTTGTGAAAATCAGTCGCCTATGGCAAAAATTTTTGCGAGACATGCATACATGCATACATTTAAACAGACAGGTGATATTTATATTATAGATAACCTTTGTGGAAATTTCACATGGATAACCTTTTAGGATTTAATAACTCTTTCTATGGATGTGCAGTGCAAACGCAAACATTACAATATTATCCTAACACACTGTTCAAGCTAAAACATACTTATCTATCTGATTAATATAATTTCAGAATATATCTAGTTATTGAAATCTATCTCCAAAATCGTTGTTGGAGTTTCTGGCATATTTCCATTCTATGGGCATGTGGCACGAACGTAAACCCCACAATATTATTGTCCCATCGTTGGGCAGAACAAATATTATATGTTGAATTATCTGCAAAATATTATAAAATTTCATTTTAGTAAATTAGACATAAGGCCATTAAAAGTGTGGGTACTGGAGCTTTGTTTGTCATCATCTACAAAGGCCAAGAAAATGTAATTTTGC
This sequence comes from Euprymna scolopes, assembly GCF_053919585.1. Taxonomy (NCBI): domain Eukaryota; kingdom Metazoa; phylum Mollusca; class Cephalopoda; order Sepiida; family Sepiolidae; genus Euprymna; species Euprymna scolopes. Next base: position 96,132,849 of record NC_136499.1, on the reverse strand, counting down.
TTGAGTTTCATGTTTGCCACAACATCAGATGAAATTTAACAAAAAAGTAATGCCTTTCTTGTATTTCATCTTTTTAAAAAAAGGTGGAATGTACAAAAATAAAATTGCTTTAGAGTATTATTATATAGACTTATAAGAAAACATGTGGAAGTATTTATACAATTTAAATTTCAAATTTTCCCAAATCTGATCAATTTTTTACTAAACTGTTTTTTATATATATTTCTTCGTTAAATTATTTTACCTGTTATTAATTTTCAAACTACCCCCACCCCAAATGAAATGTAATTAAATTAAACTTAAAATATTACATCAGACCAACAGAGACCAAGTTACCCCCCTGTCTGTTTTGTTGGAATTATAAATAATAATCATTTTTAATACCTACAAACACTAATGTTTCAACCTTCCGGAATCATCAATGCAGGAAGTTACCATTGCCATCAGTCATGGGATTCAAAGCCCACAACAAAGCCGTCTCTAATTGCAAGGAACATAATCCCAGAGCCATCGTCAATTACAAAGATATTCAAGTGAATTTAAACATTTATAAAGGCATAAACATTATTAAATGTTGATCTACAGTGATCAAGCGACTGGGAAGTCATGATCTTGCATGTAAACCAACTTTTCTTTTAGAGACAGTACTCAATTGCTAAGAAACATACTTCTTAAAGGAGCAATATATATATATATGTGTGTTGCTGTCATTTGGTGTAGGCTACACAGCAACACCACTTAATAAATATAATCTGTTAATCACTGGACAAAAACTTACTGACCAGTGTGTCTAGTATTTTGAAGTAGGCATTAATTTTGTAGGATCTCAAGTGGCCCATATTCTCAGCACGTATCTAAAAAGACATTATTGAAAATATTTCAGCCAATCTATTTCATTATCTTTTCTCTTAGCTAAATATTATCCCATTACAGGCCTGCCTTCTATAGCATGCATCTATGCAGTCCACTAAAAATGCAGCAATGTGCATGTTAAGAGATTAAGAAAATAAAAAATTCTGTAAAAAGTTTTAAGTTTACAATTAGGACTATATAACAGGATATTACATCACAGACAGGAAGTCACTAGCGAAATGTAGCAAATAAAGTCTACAGTAGTGAAGACAAGTACACCAGATAAAAAAAAAATTATACTTACAGTCAACATCAAAAGTTCCCTCCCAATGATCGAAGGTCAGTTTGTCTTCAACCTCAACAGTAAAACTCTCTCTATCTTTGTCAGATGTCATGAAGATGACATACTCGATGCCTCGGAAAGAAAACTGTCCACTGGCATTCAAATTTTCCTCATCTGCTGCCATGGTTCCTTGATAATTGGTTTACCTTTGAGAGGGAGAAAAAGTATAGAAAGAGGAGTTGAAAAACAAACAAAAATAAAATAAAATAAAAAGCACAGAAAATGATCCAAAAGACAAAATAGGATGAATTTTCTTGCCAGATTATCAAAGTCAGACCCAAACAGCATTTAAACTGTCTTATGAAAGATCAATAACCAAACGCATTTATTGCAATGCAAACTTTGCACTGAGAAAATGGGACCAAGAATTTAATACTGTTAAAATGAATAAATATGTGTTTTATCATGTCTGGACATTTATGTATATGACAACAAAAAGTGGCAGATGACATCCATGAAGCAACAAAAATGCAATTTATTTAAATCACAGATGTAAGGGATAATGTAATGAAAATTAGGGCTTTGTAGAAAGTGTGGGTGCAATTTTATTATAGTGTGTCTTTGAAAAAATTTATTAAAAACATTGACATACTTACATATCATGCCAAAATTAATATAAATTACAAAAATTATGAAAAATGGTCCAGTAGAAAAATAATTATATGTAAAAAGAATTGAAACCTTGAAATCAGGGGGAGATAACTGCTTTCAAGTTTGCCATCTTGCTTATTCTTGATAGTACTACCACGGCTACCGAGAGTAAAGAAGGCCGATGCACATGACAGCGTGACCTCACTATCAGATTTACTTGTAGGGATATGATCTAGGCTATCAGCAGCAGTTTCGTCTAGTTTTCAGTTTGCTGTCTAACATGGTGTATTCTTGCATTGTTACAAATTGCTGGGGAAATTATCTAAAAGCCCTCAAAGTAAATATATTTTCTCAATTTGGATACGTGCCAGTAGAAGGGAAAATTTTATTCCAACCAAATATAGTAAAGTAAGTAATGTTATTTGTTAATAATTAAACGTGTATTTAATTAGAACTGTATTCAAGTACTTTCATAACGTTTGATAACATTGCTAATATAAATTACAGAACCAATACTATTTATTGCTAATACAGCAAATATTATGTTGATATATTTAACTGTTTATTTTCTTATAAGGCTAGTATTTGTAGAAATGACTGAGACTTATATTTATTATAAGGCTAAAAAGTCTATCAGGAAGATTGAAAATTTAAATTAATTTTGTTTTAGGTTTTAACATTAAAAACAAATAATTTTTACATGAGGATAACTGTCAAAATGTTTTTTTAATAATAAATAAAATCTTTCATTGAGTATGTCCAAATATTTAAAAGTTCTATATTTTTTTCTAAAGTCGGTTTGAAAATTATTCACCACGTGGCTTAATGAAATTAGCCGTGACTGAGCGTTATATATTAAAATTGATTGTTTCTTTTTAGAATTATAAATAAATAATTTTTATATGAGAATATTTTTCAAAATGTTTTTTTTTAATAATAAATAAAACCTTTCATTGAGTATGTCCAAATATTTGAAAGTTCGGGTTTGTTTTACTGTACACATAGGTTCGAAAAAGTTGTCACAAAACAAATATAGAACAAATAAATGTTATCAAAGGCAAGATAAGTTACTTTTCTACCCAACTGGATATGTTTTTAGTTTTTATATTTAATGTAACATGTTTATTCAGCTCTAAAAAACATATAGTGTTTACCGATGTATTGGAAAATTCAAAATGGCGTCCGACTCTCTCTCAGAGACGGTAAGTTTGGGAAAACGAGTTATAAATAAAAACCAGTCAAAATACTGTTAAAAACCTGCCAAATATATGTCAGCCTATGTCATGGTAACATATATTGAGCGAGTTTCTAACAGTATTTTGTCTGTTTTTTATTTATAACTCATTTTCCCAAACTTACCACCTCAAAGAGAGAGTCGGCTGCCATTCAAAATTTTCCAATACATCGAGCTGAATAAACATGTTACATTAAATATAAACATTAAAAACATATCCAGTTAGGTAGAAAAGTAACTTATCTTGCCTTTGATAACATTTTATTCTATATTTGTTTTGTGACAACTTTTTCGAATCTATGTGTACAGTAAAACAAATCTGAAAGTTCTATATTTTTTTCTGAAGTCGGTTTGAAAATTATTCACCACGCAGCTATTAATGAAATTAGCCGTGACTGAGCGTTATATATTAAAATTGTTTCTTTTTAGAATTATAAACAAATAATTTTTACATGAGAATATTTGTCAAAAATATATATTTTTTTAAATTTATTTACTTGCCTCCCCACGAGGGCACAGTTAGACACAAGATCGGGTTTTAATGTGGGAAAATTTAGCTCCCCAAAAAGGGGCACTCTGGATAGGAACAAAAATAAAATAAAAATTGTCTCAGTCATGAAGGATTTCTCCTCCACTGACCGAGGACAGAACAAATGAAGTGTAGCATCAGAACAGATACTACACTGTGATTATTATTGTAAATGTTTGTTTACTATCTTTTCTTAGATTTTAGCAATAGTTTACATTATGGTATGAATGTTTTCTTTAATTATGTTTTTAGGTATGTGAACATCATTTTCGGCCTGAGGATGTAATAAAGGAGAAGTCAAGATTCGATGATAAAACGTTGTGAACTAAACACGCAAGATGAGAACATTAGTCCGAATAATCTCTAAAGTTCCAAAAAATAACATTCAACCCATGTGATTTTTCTCTAAATTAAATTAAAAAAATATATTTCTGCACTAGTAACTTTTATTGTTTGTTTGTATTTAAATTATTTGTTTATTTCAATTTTTTGTATTTCATCGTTTGTTTTCATTCTTATAATTATTTATCGATGGTTTTCACTTTTAAAATTATTAATCGTTGGTGTTTAATATGTTTTTAAATTCTTTGTTTCCTAACTTCATAATTCAGTTTTATCAGTATTAAATTGTATATTGCTTCAAAATTACTTAATTTTATATAGATATTTATATTTTATATTGAATAAAGTTCAGTTTCAGTATTAATCGAACTGTGTTTCCTTTTTCTTTTTAAAAATGTTTTATTGCTCTTTTTCAAATGGCTCTCATATAGTACTGACAGTCTGACAAATCTTACCTACATTGCCTGCATGCATTTTTCAGTTAACAGGTCTTCTTACTCTCGGTGGCCGTCATACTACACTTTTTTTTTCTGAAAATTAGCTTTAGCAAGTCTTCTTCTGGACAATGTTTCATAAATTTTGGAATTTATACTAATTTTGACATGACACGTAAGTATGTAATAATGATTTTCCCTTGAAATGCTTTTGAAAATACATGATTGGGTGGGACAACACACTATAGTAAAGTTGCATTTTTTTTTTTTTTAAATTTTCTTCCTTTGAAGATTGTAATGCTGGGTATGAGGCAGCCAAACCAGCTGCCAACATTCCCCTGCGTTTTATTGAAACCAACCGAAAGCTCTTTTTAGTATCCTCATTGTTCCCTTAAGTACAATTGTCTGGATCTCTTTTGCACTTGGTTCACCAGGAATATTAGTTAGGTAGGACTTCAGGTTCTTCTTCTTAAGCCCCGTGGCACTAATAATAACTGGTATGATTGATATCTCCCTAAGATTCTAGTTTCTTTTCATATCATACATGAGACCTTGATATTTGGTCTGTTTCTCCCTTTCAGCTCTGTTCAGACGTCCATCATTAGGGACAATAACTTTAACCAAGGTTGTAACTATCTCTGACTTATTCCATATAACTATGTCAAGTTTCACAGCAGCATTTTCAAGGTAGGTGGCTATAGGGATTACATGGTCATAATGTATGGTATGTAAGTCATTTCCAACTGTTCTTTCAGGTTGGTGTTCCCAGGATTTGCCGCTACACTGGATGTTTACATCAAAGTATGTGCGCATGTGGATTTGTATGTATGATTCTTGTAATGATAAAAGAAAACTTAGCCGAGTTGATGTAACTATTTTCTTTCTTATTTAATTTTTTTTTTTTTTTTTACATTTCTTCTACATTTTTTTTTTTTTCTTGCATCTTTTTTTTCTATTGGATTTATGTTGCTTTTTTTATTTTTGTTTAACATATAATCAAATCTTTCTTGGAGTTCATATATAACAGAAAACGTATGGCAACTATATGCAAGTACAGAGTTGGGAGTTAAAGGATGTCACAGTAAGAAAAAAAAAAAAAGGACTATAAAAAGAAATGAGAGCACGTTAGAAAAGCGATCACGTGAGAGATGTCACAGCCATAACAGCAAGTCATGTGTAGCAGGAGAATGAGAAAATAAATGTCGTCGTTGCATGAAAAAGCAACTTTGACTTATCCTTTGTCTTTGTGTCCTTTGCAACTGAAACTACGTGTCGGGTCTACATGTGCAAACATGTGGATAAAGTTATACTTTATCGTTGCTCTTTCTGATTCTTGTAAAATCAGTTCTCTCTATCGCTCTAAACACTTTCTCACACGTGAGGCTATCGTCTACAAATCTACTATCAGACCATATATGGAGTACTGTTGTCATATTTGGGTTGGTGAATCCCATTTCAAGGTTCTTGATAAACTGCATAAGCATATCTGTAATTTGATTGGTCCCACACTTTCTTCTTCACTGCAACCTCTCTCTCTCTCTCACAGACGTGATGTTGCTAGTCTCAGTCATTTCTACAAATACTATTATGGCATGTGTTCCTCTAAATTGTCTGATCTATTCCCTGCTTCCTTTGTTCCAGCTTGTTTGACTCGTTGGTCCAGTGGTCTCCATCAATTCATCGTTTTAATACCTCATTGTAAGACAGCTTCCTATTCAAGTAGCATCTTTTCAAGAACTGCAAGGTTGTGGGACTTTCTTCCTGTTTGCTGTTTTCCTTTTACCTTTTTCAAGACTAAAGCCAATAGGCCAATATCCAATTACAGACCCATTCTGTAAAAGTGTCATTGGACACTTTAAAAATAGTAAATTAGATTTTTATTTAACGACAAAAAAAAAAATAAATAAATAAAAAATAAAATGATAAGTGGTGACTCCTTTATAGAAAAATGAATGTACAGTAGTCAATGTGACAATATAATTGTTAGTAGTGGAAATTTGGTAAATAGGATTACTTAAGGGGAACGGCTCATCAAGAACTTGTTTACGTTAGACTTGAAGACAACCATATTGTAGTCAGCTGGAAAGAGTTCCACAGGCGTACAGTGTAGTTCTAAGAAAGAAGCTTTGTTTATGAAATATACATTTAGATTAAGAGTGGTGAAAATTGATAGTGGTTTTAGCTAGACAACTGTTTTCGTGAAAATTTAGCAAAGGAGGGGCATAGATTGGAGCTCAGACGAGCACTTGCCATGAAAATAACAATAAAATGTAAGATCCACATTTACTTTTAATCAAATATTCGAGGTAGGGGATATTCTAACGAACCCTATAGTACAATGGAACAAAAAAAAACATGTTGGAAGGGAGACAATTAGGAATAACAAACGAGAGGAAACATTAAAATAGTTTATCTTGATTAAATCTGTTTCTTGATAATTAAAAAGCATAAATTAAATTGAATTGAATTTATTTCTGAATTGATTTGATTTTTTTTTTGGGGGGGGGAAGAAGGGGGTAATTGATATTGGCAGAAAATATGATCGCATAGACAAGTTAAAACAGGTTCTCTTTAGTTCGCTTAGAAACGGATGTTTTTCTATGGAAGAACAACTTTGTAATAATTTTCTATTCACGAATCGTTTGGTAATTCTCCCCCCACCCCACCCGACAAAAGGAGGGTAGACCCAGGACCTGTAAATTCACCCTTGTCCGTCCGTTCGTTTCAATAACTACGCTTTGGAATTTTTTTTGAAATTTTGCACAAACATTGCACATGATACGAGTAAAAAAAGTAACAGAACGGATTTTCCGGGAAAACTCTGGATTGCCCCCCCCCCCCCTTAGGGATGCCTTTCAGGTTAAAATGGCTAAAATTGACACTTTTGTACTTATTAAAAAAAAAATAAAAAAATGATGCCCTGGATTTTTATAAAACTTTCTAAAAGTTGTAATCAACTGATTTCTATGTAATTTTGTTTGTCTATACTTTGCGATAACTCTTGGGTGGGCCCCAGGACTCTATTAGGGCTAATAAAACGCTCCATTTTAGGGACTATTATTTGTCCAAAATTTTCTGTGTATGTCTATTTAGCAGTTTTGCATGGTGCTGAACTTAAATTGAAATATGTTAAGGTCTTAGGGACTTCAGGGGATAAATGAGGGAGGGGCAAATGATGGACTTGTTTCTTTTTTTTTTTTTTTGCATAGTGCAGAACTCAAATTCGCATATGTTAAGGCCTAAAACTGCACTGTTTGTTCATTTTCTCCTGGGGACTTTTGGGGCTAAATGAGGGGGGGGGGGAGGTCAAATGCCTCATTCACTGTGCACTCATGGGGGACCAGGCATGCTTCATTTGTTTAACAAATTTTATTTCAGTATTTAATTTATGTATTTCTGTTTTATTAAATGCTAGCTTTTTTCTCGTCCATAAATGTTTATTTATCTACCGAGCTGATCTTAAATATTGTATACTCAATCCATTATATTATCCTTTTCAGTCCCCACCCCTTAATTCCGGCTTCCATCTTATCTCGCAATTACTTATAACGTCACCAACTAACTTCGGAAGAACCCCCCCCTTCCGCTTTTCTTTTATATCGTAAGTTTCTTAAAATGTGACTAGCTAAAGTTCAGAATAAAATCACGCTTTTCTTTTAACAGTTAATTTAAAAAAAAAAATCTTCTGAACGCTGTTAAAACTTAAATTCTTCACTACAGTTTGCATTTTGGAGACGGAAGTGTTTTTGTTGAGATAAGTGATTTCAATATTAATTCGTACTTTTTATTTTTAGATTCAAATATTAATAACTACATTTTATTTCAGTATTCAATTTATGTATTTCTGTTTTATTAAATGCTAGCTTTTTTTCTCGTCCATAAATGTTTATTTATCTACTGAGTTGATTGCAAAAATAGATTACGAAATTGTACTCATTTTTAGTTCGTTAGAGGGGAATCTATCACCATACTTTCCCTTAAACACGTCTGTTGGACTTTTATTAAGTAGAATACTTAATAATTTTTTTTTATTTATTTATTTTTTTTAATGGAGAGTAGAAAACGCATTGTGGATGCGTTATCGGCAGCTCCTGTTACTCTCGCTTCTTATTTGTCCCTCAGTCCTCATTTTTTAATGAGTGATTTTTCTGACAAAGGGAGAAGAAATAGCTGTTTTCTAGGTTGGCAGTATTTTGCGCGAACAGTTGGCAGAGATGGCGGAAATTTTCTGTTTCTATGTCTATCCTTGTAGCCATGTCACTAGTAAGGGTGCTGGAGGTAAACGTTTTGTCTGGGCTGACGTTATCCGCCTGATAGTCAGGGACCCGAACCTTGGATTAACCACTAAGGAGGCTGTCCTATCAGCAGGTGCAAAGTACTGGGGCTGCTGTATTGCAATTTGGTGAATGGATTCTGGACCATGCAGTAGCTCCTGGTGGGGCCTCTCGATGCCATACTAGTGGGTAATTGTTACGGCTTTACCTTATTAGCTACAAATAAAAAAAAAAATTCTTCGTTTCTTTTTCTCTCTTAGTTTCCCCTCTCTGTCCTGCTCTAAGTAAATCTGACGACCTAGTCCACCAATTCCAAAATTTCATCATGACAAGTTTCAAGAAAAAATACACGATTAAACCCGGTTCTCCAACTTCCAACATAGACCCCTACTACCATGTCTCCTTCTCCAACATCAGGGGTCTACGTTCTAACCTTCCAGAGGTTGAAACCCAATTACAGGAGACTAAACCAGACCTTTTATTTTTAAGTGAAACTGGCATTGGACAGGCTATTTCCCTAGAAGAGTTCGCAATTAAAGGATACTCTAACTTAACTTCTAAATCTGACCCCCAAGATCGCCATGGGCATGGAATATGTGCCTATATTAAAGATAGCTTTTCATGTGGTAGGGACATCTCCAGGGAAGATCCTAACTTACCCTATATGTGCTTCAGGGTTGCTTTAGCTCACACTACTGCATTTATATTTACTCTCTATCGCCCCCACAACAGCGGAGTTACTATCTTTCAAAGCATATCTGAGAAAATTGACCAAGTCCTATCTGCTTATCCTTCAGCTAACATTCACATATGTGGAGACTTCAATGTTCACAATGTGGAATGATTGACCCACTCAAACAAGACCGATGATGAGGGGAGGTTCTGTCATGATTTCTCCATTGCCTATGACCTCACTCAGATTGTTCAGGAACCCACCCGTGTGCCCGATAATGACGGCCAGTATGCGAGCCTACTAGACCTTTTTCTCACAACTTGCCCTGAACTATGTTCAGTTTCTGTTCTGTCGCCTCTTGGATCTTCCGACCACTCTGTTGTATCAATAAGAATAAAAATGAAATGTAATATGTCCCCAGACGTACCTCTCCATCGTACAGTATATTGATACACTAAGGCTGACTGGGATAGCTTCCGTACATTTATATCTGATCTACCTCTGCATTCCATGTTTAAAAAGGATGTGTCCTCTATAGTATTAGACCTGACGGAATGGTTAATTGTAGGTATTGACCGTTTCATATCCTCGAAAAAGTTTCAGCAAAAACCTAACAGCCAGCCATGGTTCTCTCCAGAATGTACTGGTGCTATTGCGCACAGAAATCACTTTTTCCACTGTTTCCAACGTAATAGATGTATGGAAACTAAAGCCGCTTTCAGGACTGCCAGCAACCATTGTAAGAAAGTAATAAAGAACGCAAGAGAGTTGTATGCTCAATCTGTTAAGTCCAAAGTAGCTGAGCAGCCGCTTGGTTCCCACCAGTTTTGGCAAATAGCAAACAGAATCCTGAACAGAAGCGTGTGCTCCATCCCAACTATTATCAATGAACCTGAGGTAATCTCGTCAGCATCAGACAAAGTCAAACTCTTTGTCAAGAACTTTGCAGCGAATTCTACCCTTTGCGACCAAGGCCGCCAACCCCCAATATTTCCTCCTGTATCAGAAAACACGCTATGTGATATACGTATATCTGTACATGATGTTGCCAAGCTAATCAAAAACCTTGAATCCAGTAAAGCAACTGGCCCTGATGGTATTCCAATTATAGTACTCAAAAAACTTCAACCTGAACTAGCACCCATACTTACAAAACTGTTTAAACGTTGTCTTAAGGAGAATAGTTTCCCATCTCCCTGGAAAATTTCATCAGTATGCCCTGTATTTAAGAATTCAGGTGATCGCTCATCCCCCTACAGGCCAATAAGTCTCCTGTGCGTCATGAGTAAGTTGCTGGAATCTGTGTTAAATACAGAAGTAATCAACCATCTCAACAAAAATAATCTTCTTAGTGACACTCAATATGGTTTCCGTTCTGCTAGATCTACAGCAGATGTGCTTACAGTTATATCTCATAGGATTAGCAAATCTCTCGACGGAGGCAACCTTTCTAGGGCAATTGCTCTTGACATATCTAAGGCCTTTGATAGGGTATGGCATAAAGGTTTACTTCATAAGATCTCTAGCTATGGTATAGCTGGAAATGCCTTCTCAATTATTAAATCATTTCTTTCTGATAGGTTCATAAGAGTAGTAGTTGAGGGGTAAAAATCAGAAGCTCACAGTATTAATGCTGGTGTCCCTCAGGGGTCCATCCTGGGCCCAACTCTTTTCCTGATCTACATTAATGATCTTCCAAATCACATCCTTTCATCATTTGTAGACATTTATGCTGACGACACTACCATTTATAATAGCACATCTAAGACAGTAAACGACCAAGTTCTCTCCAATTCTCTCTCTGATCTTGAGCACGTAGTACAATGGGGAAAGGAGTGGCTGGTTACTTTTAATGCATCTAAAACCAAGCTTCTCTCTTTACATCATCAACATTCTGATCCACATCTGGCATCAATTGAAATGAATGGCTCTCGTCTTCAGGAGGCCTCAAGTTTTGACAAGCTTCTGGGCTTGACCATTACTCCTGATCTTAAATGGAACACGTACATCAAATCTGTTGCCAAGGCCGCTGGAAAAATGGTGGGATCTTTCTATCGATCCGGTAAATATCTCACTGCTGATGCTATTCTCTATCTATATAAGAGCCAGGTACGTCCAAGGATGGAATACTGTTGCCACATCTGGGCAGGAGCTGCTAGAAAGGACTTGTCCTGCTTGATAGAGTTCAAAATAGACTTCGTAGCCTCGTAGGAGATGTCCTTTTCTCTTTCTTGCAACCTCTATCTCACAGAAGAGATGTTGCGAGTTTGTCTCTGATGTGTCGTTATTTTCATGGAAAGTGTTCGACTGAGTTTCAATCTATGGTCCCCCCCCCCGCCAAACTTTCACAAGAAACACTCGTCTAGCTGTAAACACTATCAATAATTCCCCCCACTCCTTATCTGTGCCTAAACTTAACGTAGATTCCATGAACAAAGCTTCTTTCTTAGAACTGCACGCCTGTGGAATTGTCTTCCGTTTTCCTGCTTTTCGGCTGACTACAATATGGTTGTGTTCAAGTCTAACGTAAATAAGTTCTTGATGAGCCGTTCCATATAAGTTACCAAATTTTCATTACTAATGATTACTATATTGTCCAATTTCTACTGTACACTCTTTAACCCTTATCCTTGAGTGGCCTCTTGGCCTTGATAATGTGGTGATGCCTATGTAACAAAAAAAAAAAAAAAAAAAAAAAAATTTTTTTTATATAAATTTTTTATATAAATTTACAAAAACAGAATTGGAAATTATACAAATTTTAATTTAATTTAATTGCTGTTTTTTAACTAAATTGGTACTTATGTATTTATTGTATCACCCTGAAATAATGACGCTATTTAGAAAGCCATTCTTAACATGGGGAGGTTCTTCGTTATTGTAGCGAAATTTGAAAATTGAAATATTGAATTTTAAGTGAAACCAATGGTATTGGTGCTTGTTCACTTTTGCCACAGCGCTATTTTAAATAGTTTTTTTCAGGTTATATTCAAGTTGTTGGAATTTTTTTTGTATCAATAATAGTGCACCCCCCCCCCGTTTACTTTTATTATTTTTTATCTGGTTCTTGTATTTGATTTTTTGAATTTCGTATCTTTTATGATTCTTAGTTTCGTACATTTGGGGTTTGTATGAAACTCCCTTTAATTTGAGAAAAGGGAAATGCTAGCTTCTTGATGACGTCACGAGCCCAGCGCGAGATTCGCCCCCTTTTGAAATTCCGGCGATGAGGATATTGGATGTTCGTTTCATTGCCTGGCGCTGAAAACAAAATGGAATTTTGACGAGCCTCCTTCAAAGAAGAAGGCCTGGCAAGAATACCCCGGACACGCGATGAGGCAAACTTATGAAGACATTATATGTGGCTACAGTTTGCACGTATTTGGAAGGAGTTTCATTTTTTAAAAAGACCTTATATTACGTGGCTACGGTCTGCACGTAATTGGAGGGAGTATAATGATTTAAAAGAACTAAGAGATAAAAAAGAAAAAGGCACGTGCCTGACTGGCTTTACATTTGTGAGTACGCTCCTAAAATTTATTACATATGAGAGTGTGATAAGGAACTACTATTTTGAATCATAATATTGTTTGTTCATGAATACGACATTTTAATATGAGAACCAGTATTATTTTTTTCATTATGTTACCTTGGCGTTCTTTGAATTTAATGCCTGCAAAGGGAAAAATTTGCAACTAATTTTATTGTAAATAAAATCTCTTCTTCGTTTTGAAACAAGACCTTTATATTTCAGTCTTTACCCCCCCCCTCCTTTTATTTCATGCTTTTTTTTTTCAGGCTAGTTACTTTCGCGTCAAATTTATCTGGAAACAAGATAAATTTCCGACAATGCTTCACAATATCTTTATTTTTATTATTAAATTGTTAGGTGGAAGCACAGAATAGTTACAAAACACCCTCTCCCCATGATAAGAATTGCTTTCAAAATCATTATTTCAGCATGGTGGAATAAATGCACAAGTACCATGGTATCTACTGAATTGTCATGTTGCAGTAATGAAAATGTCAAAAAATTACGAAAAACGATAAAATAAAAAATTATGAATGAAAATAGTTTTAACAAAAATTTCAAGTTTGTATACAAATAAAAAGCATTAAAGGGAAATAAGTCAGTCCATCTTATTGCTATTAGTGGTGGGTGGATGTCACACAATCATCTATTTGTACAACGTACATGTTTTATGTAATAATGCAGTAATATTTATCTAATTTGTTGTCGGATTTCGCTACAACAATAAAGAACACATGGGGAGGGTATTTTGTAACTAATCTGGGCGGACCTGAACGAGAATAATCACCTCCCCTATACTTTTTATAGTATGCTTGGCGAACCTGAACAAACTTTCGCCCTTCGGACCTCAATGAGTTACCCTCACTCCTTGCTGTAAAAATAATTCCTTTTCATGTTTTTTTATTTTTTCTGCGGATTATCGTCGATAACAGACTTAACTTTCATATTAGCAAAAAAATATGCATCGGCGCCGATGTTGTACGCAGTTCGTTGAGCGAGCATTCATTATTCTTAAAAGGAAAGTAATTTTGGCGTGTGCGGCTTTTTTTTTTTTTTTTTAATTATTATTTTGGCTTAAACTTTGCGCTTGTTTTTGGGGTGGGGTGGGGGGGGTATGGATAAAAATTTCAATTTGGCTTGAACTTTGCGATTTTCGGATTATTTTGCTATTCATTACCGGATTTAATGGTGCGGGAGATATTGGCACAAGCTCCAAACATTTAAAAACACTTAAAACATTGGGAGAGGCACTTAAACCATTAACAAAATCACGGTAACATAAGTGCATAAGCCCCAAAATTGTTTTTGTTTTCATTTTGTTTGTTTGTTAAATCCGGCTAAAAAAATTTTTAAATAAGTAAAATAATCCGAAAATCGCAAAGTTATAGCCAAATTGAAATTTTAACTTTTATATTTGAATAAAAAATAAGGTATTTGATACTCAATGGGCGTTGAGTTCCATGGCGACCAGCAGAAAAATTTAATGGGTAAATGTTTACTTTAACTACAACAGAATACCGACCTATAATAATTTCTTTTTTTTTTTTTTTTAAGGTTTTCGGGGTTGCTGACAACGAATCTGGTATTTAAACCCGTCGCAAATTTACCGTTTGCATGGTATTAATCCCTGAACCCTAGCACTATTTTGTGCCAACTCACCGCCATCGTTTATGATTCTTAGATGATGCGTTCGCGCATGGACGCGCGTAGTAAGGTGACTTGTCACATCGCGGAAGAATTTTTTAGCTGACATTTAAAACAACAAGAAAGTTTTCAAAAACAAAAAAATGTGGTTCATTTTTCTGTGTTACGTAGTTTTCGATGCTTTTTTAATTGATCTAAAAAAGCAAGTTTTCCCGAACGGAAGCCTTTTTATTTTTCGTTTTTTTTTTTTTGAAGGGGGGTGGGGAGTTTCAATTATAAAACTTGTACAACATTTAACAGGTGTTTCTGCAGTTTAATTTACCGTTTTCCGTAGCTTCTGCAGTTTAAGTTACTTACGGAAAAACAGTAAATTAGACTGCAGAAGCCGCACCTGTTAAATGTTGTATTGTTGTACAAGTTTTATAATTGGAAAAAAAAAAAAATTAAAAAAAAAAAAAACGAAAAATAAAAATGCTTTTGTAGACCGTTCGTGAAAACTTAATTTTTTAGGTCAATTAAAAAACCATCAAAACCTACGTAACACAGAAAAATGAAACATTTTTTTTTTTTTTTTGAGAACTTTGTTATTTTAAATGTCTGCTAAAAAATTCTTCCGCGATGTGACAAGTCACCTTACTACGCGCGTCCATGCGCGAACGCATCATGTAAGAATAGCATAAACGATGGCGGTGAGTTGGCACAAAATAGTGCTAGGGTTCAGGGGTTAATACCATGCAAACGGTAAATTTGCGACGGGTTTGAATATCAGATTCGTTGTCAGCGACCCCAAAAACCTATTAAAAAAATAAAATAAAAATAATTTATAGGTCGGTGTTCTGTTGTAGTTTACCCGTTAATTTTTTTTTTTTTATGGTCGCCATGGAACTCAACGCCCAAGGAGCACCAGGTATTTTTTTTATGACCTGTCCCAGTGGCCCCAGCGTAGTATAAACACCCCATGTTAAGAACAGCTTTCGGAATAAACACCCTCCCAACTCCATGTTAAGAACTACTTTCGAGGTTGAGAGGGTGTTTATTCCGAAAGCCGTTCTTAACATGGGGTGTTTATACTACGCTGGGGCAGGTCGCAAAAATTCAAAAATAATTATTAAAACAAAAAGTCGTTTTCTCGTCGAGCAGTTTTTTTTATTCAAGAAAATAAAAGGTACTTCTAAAGGTTTTTGTTCGCCACACGTGCTAATCTGGACTTGCACCAATTTTCCTGTTAATAATTACCTATAACTATAATCTCCGGCAAAAAAAAAAAAAAAAAAAAAAAGGCACTTGACGAAGAGTGTGGGTGGACCCTACGCCAACGTTTCCTTTCCAAGAACACAGCTACAGCTCCCTTACAAGACATGCGCAGAAGGTTTTCAGTAGTCTATTTAGCCATTGAATTACATCAAGTACAAATTGGAATCACCAGCTAACTTATACCGAACTTCTAATCTAAATTCTATATCTAAACTAAATTTCGGGTTTGTATTACTGTACACATAGATTCGAAAAAGTTGTCAAAAAAAAAAAAAAAAAAATATATAACAAATAAATATTATCAAAGGCAAGATCAGTTACTTTTCTACCTAACTGGATATGTTTTTAGTGTTTTTATTAAATGTAACATGTTTATTCAGCTCGAAAAACATACAGTGTTTACCGATGTATTAGAAAATCAAAAATGGCGCCCGACTCTCCCTTTGACACGGTAATAGGGTTTTCGAGGTTGGGTATGTTTATTCCGAAAGCCGTTCTTAACATGGGAGGTTGAGGTGTTTATACTACGCTAGGTTGGTTCGTAAAAAAAAAAAAGAAAAGAAAGAAAGAAAAATAATAATAAATAAAATAAAAAATACCAACTTCAGAATGCCGGTTAAACTTAGGAGAAGGATTCTCGTTCGTCCGCCCTATTCTGTACTTTCACTTAACAATTAAAAAAAAAACTCCCTTGTTTCACGATATATTTCCCTTATTTGATCTGTCGCCTTTTTTTTTTTTTTTTTTTTTTTTTTTTGAACAGACATCACAAATATCTGTTTAATTAATCATAAATAATTAATGTTATCGTTAACATAGGTTTTTTTTGTTTGTTGTTTTTTTCTTTCGCGTTCTTCCCAGGTTAAAAAAAAAGTTCGTTTTTGTTTTCGGTTAAAAAAAAAAACAAAAAAACTTTCTTGCAAAATACAATTATTATTAGCATTTTTGACTAACCTTTAAATCAATTCTAATCTTGTAGGGTATTATTATTCCGCTCTTTCGATTAGCATAAAATACACTTCTCCATGAAAACGTGTTGTGTTCGCTTTTGAAGACAGCGCCATTGGATACAAATAAACAACACCATGAGATCCACCAATCAACCACCACTTGCAAATATATGGAAGCACAGATAAGTAATAATAATGTTTTTTTAATGTTAATTTTCTTAAAAATTTTCTTGAAAATAATATGTTGGCAGAATGCTAAAAAAAAGGGGGGTATTAGTTGAAAAAATGATTACCAAATTTATCTTCTAATCATGCCTGCTTTTCTATTTTTTGATAAAGCAAATTAACGATCGTTTATATTTATGTAAATATTAATTTCTCTGATTATTTTGCAAATAAACTGTTTTCTGATAAATACAGTAGAACGCCGGGATATGACATTAAAAATTAGCAACAAAATACAGTACAGTATATAATACACATGTATATAATCAAATAACGTTATAAATGAATTTAGGAAAACTCGTCCCGGGAAAACTCGTCTCCGGAAAACTCGACCCCGGAAAACTCGTCCCCTTTCGCTAGGTAGGAAAACTGGTCCCTTATTGAATAAATATCGATTGAAAACACATTTTATGATCGTTCTTGAAGGAGATATTGTTTTTTAAAATAGACTATAGCCCCCATATTATTTTTTTAAAATAATTTTACTTGTTTAACGTTTTTTTTTTTTTTTTTTTAATAAAATCGATTTTCTAAGTGTCCGTTTTCTACCTAACTGGCTAAGTTCTTAGTGGTTTCACTATTTATTGCGTTCATAAACGAAACCGCATTTTTTTTTTTTTTTGTATTAATATAAAAAGAATTTACTGTTGTTTATAAAAGGGTAAAATCGATTTTTCTACCTCGCCGACTATGTTGTTTAATTTATTTGGAATCGTTTATTCGGCAAAGAAAAAACACAGAAGACAAACAAAAAACATGTCGAGTGTTACGTGAGAACGAGAAATAATGTCCGGTATATCACATCTTAGGAGTCTTTATAATCGCTAAAAAATAGAAAATTAAAGAAATTACTGAGGGAAATTTGGTTTTAAAAAGAAAATAATAAATTTTAATATTTTTTTAAATATAATTTAGAGAGAGGGGGGTAAAAACTATATCTCCCTCTGAAAAACAACCAACAAAAAGTGAAATTAAGAAGATTCTTGATAAACGATAGCGGAGTTTTCAATAAAATTGATTAATAAATTCATGGCAATCTCCAAAAATACCGTTAGGGCTTACAACATGGCCGCCAGAAGAGTCACGTGATCCGGTTGATCCAAAACATGAATCGCCATATTACGAACCCGGAAAACGCAAATTTAAAGCAAACTTTGACAAACAAGCATAATAATTAAGTACAAAAACAGTTTTTCAATATCATAATAATAAATAATTTATTTAGAATGGTCATTTAATTTTTTGTTGAGAAACAATCACCGTTTGTTTGTTTTTTAAAACAGTGTTTATAAAAAATATTTTATTCAGAGTTTTTCATAAAAATGGTATTTAAAACAAGGTGTTTATTTTTTTTTAAGATGTAATGTTATAAAAATATGATGTAAAAAAAAACAGTTTATATTTTTAATTTTCATTTTATAAATTTAGACAGAATAGATGGAGGCGACGCAACAAATTAGCTCACAAAATTTATTTGAGCCGACTCTTTCACGCCACATAAATTCATTTAATTATGAAGTGAAGTGAAGAGAGCCCTTGATGTACCGAATTGACGTATTTTCAATAAGTTGAGTATTTATAGTCGCGTCGTTAGACTCCACAAAATTTCTTTCGTGGACAACAACATCGTGGCTGTAAATACCAAAGTCAATGTCTGCTACGGTTGCATAAGCGCTCCACCCATCGCTTATTATACGAGTCCCGGGTAAGATCCATTGGCGAATTATAGGGACCAGAGTTTCACGTTTTCTGTCTGGAACCTCGATCAAAAGGCAATTCTTAGAGCCTCGTTCGATGGCGCCGAACACCCAAAGGCTACGTCGGACAGTTCCTCTGTGATATTTCCGAGGGTAAAAATGGCTTTCATCAATTTCAACCTCTTTTGGGGTCCAGGTCTCATCTACACCCCCCAATTGAATTGGGTTTTGTTCAATGTACTGAGTGCACACTTCCCTCAAAAAGTTGCACCAGTCGCTTACTGTGTTGGCACTCACCTCACTTTCTGTTGCCATAGTTTTTTGTGGAAAATCCATGCTCCACATATACATAATTATTACAATGGTTCTTAGATTGAGGTTGCTTCTTTGAAAAAAAGAGTTCGTTCTAATTGTATTACGATATCCATCGTTTCGGCAACGCCATCTCCAACCATCCTTGGATTCGGAATATCGAGCCAACACGCATGGTGACCCACAAATTTGACAATTGCATGAATTGGCTATCAGACGTCTCTGTGCAAGCCATGTCAATATGTGCACGTCATCTGGCATTGCTAACATTAGCCGAGACAATGTCATAGTTTCGCCAAGTATAGCGTTATTGTCATGAACACGAGGAACGAGGAACAAGGAACAAGGGTGATACGTTAAGGGCCATTGATATTTTTGTAATTCTCTGAGGTAGGTAGCAGTTCCAATTTCAGGAATCGTCGTGGTTCAATTCCAGGAATTGTCATGGTTCAACTGCGTTCCGTCGACCAACCACTTGTTTGTTCTGAATAAAATACTTTTTATAAACACTGTTTTAACTAAAAACAACCTAAGATTGTTTCTCAAAGTTTGCCTATTTTTATAACAACATTATATCAACAAAAAATTAAATGCAAACAAATTGTGATTGTTTGTCAAAGTTTGCCTTCAAGGCTGCGTTTTCCATTTGCACGATTCATGTTTTGGATCAACCGGATCACGTGACTCTTCTGGCGGCCATGTTGTAAGCCCTAACGGTATTTTTGGAGATTACCAATTTATTTAGTGATTACTTTTTCTCTTAATGATTGATTTAAGAATTTTGAAGTAAAAATTAAAAAAATTAAAAATGAGTTAACGAGAGATTGTTAGCACATGGCATCTCCCGCGCCAAAAAAATATTTCGCTTTTAATTTATTAGTTAATTTTTGCAAAATTTAACAGGACGACAATAAATGTTGATAATTGATAAAATTATAATTTTAAATAACGCATGAGTGTATTTGGTATGAGAGAAAACAAAAACATAACACAAAAAAACTATCATAATTTAAAAAACAAAACAAAAAAGTAATGAAGAATCGAAAATCGCTCCCTGTTTTTTAATTTTTTGGTTTTATTTTTTATTATTGTTTTTATGACTCCAAAAAACATCGTTAAAATAAGAACAAAAAAAGAATTGTAATTAACTTTGTATGAACATAATAAACGCTTTAAAATAAGTGAAACCACTAAGAACTTAGCCAGTTAGGTAGAAAACGGACACTTAGAAAATCGATTTTATTGAAAAAAACAAAAAACATTAAACAAGTAAAAATATTAAAAAAAAATATTATGGGGGGCTATAGTCTATTTTAAAAAACAATATCTCCTTCAAGAACGACCATAAAATGTGTTTTCAATCGATATTTATTCAATAAGGGACCAGTTTTCCTACCTAGCGAAAGGGGACGAGTTTTCCGGGGTCGAGTTTTCCGGAGACGAGTTTTCCCGGGACGAGTTTTCTGGGCACCTTATAAATAACACCGTAAGGCGGGGCAAATACCGTAACCAGGGACCGGAAAACCATCGTATTCCACATCGTAAATGTTAAAAACCCGTATCCTAAGGCCACAATATCCCGGGGTTCTACTGTATTTTCTTTCTTGGTTCGTTTGGATTTTTTTAAGAGGGGGGGGGCCTTGCCACCTGGACTTAGGGTTAGTGGTAGTGTTCAGCTATATAATATTTTGTTTTGTAAGAAAAAATAATAAAATCAAATGGTGTTTATTAAAAATTAGATTGAAAAATATTACACGTCTAACATCAGAATAGTGGCGTGTCTAAAATAGTATATTGCCAAAAAAAAGAAGTGTTTTTTATATGATGGTGTCAGAGAAGGAGAGGCGTTGCCACCTCTACTTTGAATTAAAAGAAATCCTCTCTTAACCTACACCGAATACTAAGTCAGAGTAGCAAGTCCCCAACAAAATCTTTTGTAAAACCACACATAATTGCCCCACCAAAATATTGTTAACTGCCCTAAAAAGCAGCTCAGTAAATTTGTTTTACATGAAATTAATATTCGAAACTGATCCCCTACTTTAAATTTTAAAATAATTTTTTTCCAAATGTTCAAATGTAATTACCTAAAAAAAAGTAGAATCACAGATAGGAAACATACAAGAATAAGCAGCTAACAAAATATGGTTATAGACTTTCACATAGTTCATGTCTGGCACAAGGTTGAAATGCAACATTAGGGTAGGTAAAAAAGGTAATAATAATGATACTAATATGATGCTAACGAAGATGATGACAGTGACAAGGATGATGATGATGATGATGATGATATCTGTCTTTGTTACAGTAGTAGTACTTCTAAGAAAGAACATATCAAAGAATTTACATGATGATGCTGATCATGTGTATTGCGGCATAACAGCATCATCATCGTCATCGTCAACGTCATCATTGGGTTTTTGATCCCTCCTGGAGGAGAAACTCCTTCTTGGTGTCAAGAATCCTTCCCTAGTGTCTGTCATTCGGGGGTTGTACCATAGTTGTCACACTGAGCATTCTGGGTTAGCAATGTTATTTGTCCAAAGCTAGGTATGATATACAGCTTCTGGTATTCCAAAATAATCACCCATCTAGTATTGACCAGGCTGAACGTTGCTTAACTTCAGTGACCAGTGTGACAATGTAATTATGTTGTATATGCATATGCAATAACACATAAAAGAAAAGCATTTATAAACCTGATGGTTGGGAGATTCAAAAGAAGTAAAGCATCATATTAACCATCATCGTATTTGATTTAACGTTTATTTTATATGTTGACTTGCATTAGACAGTTTTAAGAAATTGAATTGAGTAATGTGGTTAAATAATCAAGTGTTAACTATTCTACACTTTCCTTGATGGATTGTTAACTATGCTGCACTTCCAACTAAAAATTTATGGATTAAATTCAACATACTGCAGTCAAAACACATTACTTCAAATTCAACACTGTTATAGTGTTACTTCTGGCACCAGATTGGTTGGTTTGTTGTTTTTGTTTTACGGCATATCGACCCTTTCCAGGTTATTTAATGCCGAATCCAGTTATTTTGAAGAAAATTTTTTTAATAGAATATATATTTTTTTTCAAGTCGGTTTCTATTTAACCCATAGTTGGGACCCTAAGAGGTACTAACCACTCTGGGTCAGTGTGGACCTGGGAGCAATGGCAATTAAAGGGTGACTCCACACCTCTGAAAGCTCACAAGCTGAGCCTCACCATCTGATATAGTTTCAGGTCATATCCAGGACCTCTGGCACCAGATGTTATATCGTTGTCAGAAGGTATTGTATCTCAATACCCGATAACGACAGTCGCAATAACAAATTTAGCATATGGTAACAAGAAAGACAGAGTATTAAGTTAAATATTTATTGAAAAGAAATGAAATGGTTGAAAATGTCTCGTCATTAGGATTTCTGAGAAGAAGAAAATATCAAAGTCCTTGTTATTAAAGTTTGTTGTTGCCATCGGTGGGTGAACAGACACTGCTACTATGAGAAGAAATGGCAAAGACATTCAAGTTAGCTGCTGCTGTTAGAGGAGAGTAAAACATACGAGTCATTGCATCACCTTCGCCAGCTGAAGCAGCGAGCCCTTATATATTGTGCGCGTGAACGTAGTTGTAGACACATAGTTCAGGTGTGAAGAATAAAAAACTTTTGCTATCAGATGTGTCTTAATGATACGATTAGCCGTGCCATAGGAAAATGTTCGTTTCCTTGATTCCGCGTTAGTTTTATTTCTATTTAAACCTGGTGTGTCTGTGAATGAAGTTAGACTAAGTTTGTCACTTGTGGCTCTTTTATAAATAATTTTTATCACATATTTCCTTAGAAGGATGAAATTGACCACAGCACTCAGATCTGTTGAAATCTGGCCTTCTCTCTCTTAGTGTAGCTATTTCCTTAGGCAATGTGCGATAATTCTTTGCTGTAATGAACTGTGTACCGTAATGGAAAGACACTGTTGTCAAAACTTGTTACTCCAAAATTCGACACACTGTTGTCAAAACTTCTACTCCAAAATTCAATACACTGTTGTCAAAACTTGCTACTCCAAAACTCGACACACTGATGTCAAAACTTGCTATTTGCATCTTATTTAAAAGTTCCTGTCATGCAACCATGTGGTTAACAAAATCTCTGCCATGTCAATGCATGCTTAAAAGTCTCTCTCTCTCTCTCTCTCTCTCTCTCTCTCTCTCTCTCTCTCTCTCTCTCTCTCTCTTTGGCCCTGTCGGTGGAGCATTAGAATACGCTGACTACCCCCCTGCAGAAGGTAAAAGTCCCTCAATGGGGGTCCTAGATATGACCTTAAATTATATCCAGTGGTGAGGCCTCAGCTTGTGGGCTTTGGGGAGTGTGGAGCCACCCTTTAATTACCATTGCTCCCAGGTCCACTCTGATCTGGAGTGGTAGTACCTATTAGGGTCCCAAATATGGGTTAAATAGAAACCGACGTGAAAACAACAAATATATTCTATTAAAAAAATTTTTCTTCAAAATCTTTGGATTCGACATCAAATAACCCGAAAAGGGTTGATATGCCGTAAAACAAAAACAACCAACCAATTCTCTCTCTCTTTCTCTCTCTCTCTGCCACATGCTTTTTTCCTCTCTGCTTTTTTCTTTCCTCTTTCATTGATCTCACTGTGACAACACACTTGCGCTGTGACTTAGTCATTTGCATACGTGTCAGTGGCTTTGTTACAATGGCACAAGTGTACTTTAGCTAACCAGTAAGATCATTTTCAGAAGAGTTTTACAAGGGAAAAGAGGAGACAATCCAAAAATTAATGATTTTAGGCTTTTAAGACTTTTATTATTTTTTTAATTTATCTTTTTCAAAAAAAGTTATAAAGTCAACTTTTTCAAATGAAGTTACTGAAAAAACAAAAACAATTGCCAATATTTCAAAACATTCTATTTGATGTATTTTACATTAAAACAATTATATTTTCCCAAAGAAAGCTTTATAAGAAAACACATTCCATCCATTTTATTACATTCTAAATTTAATGTTATATTATATTTGTGCATTTAAAACTTTATTTATATTAAATTAATTATTTCGAAATATAGAATGTTACTTTTTTTCTAGTAAATTTTAAAAAATAATAATTTAAAATATTGCTCTTCATCCTATAATATTTAAAAAATTTAAATTTATTCAATTCAATGTTTTCGTTAGTAATATTTACTGTTTGTTTTTATTTAACTTGTTTTAAATTACGATAAAATTTTGGTTGGAAAATCATTAAATTTCGTATTGTCTCCTCTTTTTCCTAGGATAACTCTTCCAAAATTGAAAACAAACTTGTGCCTGTGTAAGTGAAAGAATTATCTATTCTTATGTTAAACTAGTACTCAGAAATTATCTGCCTCTGATACAGGAAGTACTGGGGAGTTATCTGTCCTTGGTACAGGAAATAATGGTGAGTTATCTGCCGTTTATGACTATATAATAACGATGGAAGCAGCCATTTGTTTTTGGTGAGTATAACTCAGCAATGAACTGTAGAGCAATGTCTTTCATAGTTTACAGTGGTGAAAAAGATTACAACGATGAAAAAGGAAAAATTTCTGGGAATAGATGAAATAACATCTGAAGTGATTAAAGCAGGCATGGAAGCAATGATCAAGATGTTTGAAAAAAAAAATCAGTATAAATGTTTGGAATAGAAAAATAAATCATCTATGAACTAGTGCCGGATGTGTAATCAGAGTTTTTTTTTCTGTCTGTTTCGATTTACTCAAAACCGCACACACCTCGTCTTCTCATGTATCATTCTCTTCTTCATCTTCTACTTCTTGCTCTTTTTCTTCTTCTCAGTCGTCAGAAGCGTCGTCTTTGTCTTGACTATGTTTTTCCTTCTCCCTTCTTGCTCACAGTGACCCGTTTTTATGCTAAGCTGAACTCTCGTGTGTGCGAGAGAACACGAGATTTTGCGTGATTACTTGGCAATATTAACCGGCCGCCGCCATCTTGCCATTTTTCTTTGGATGTGCCCGCTTTGCAGAGTGCACACCTCGAGCGTTTGTCAGGTAAGCCCGTCTGTTCGCAATTTATTACACAGGATGCTCGTGACACCTATTCATAAAAAAGGCAGGAAAACTTGATCAAACAAATGACAATGTCCTTGCAATTGTATCAATTCCTTCTAAGGCTTTTGTGAGAGCTTCTGGATTTTCACTGGAGCCCTGTTAGTTGGATTGCGCCAAAATACTATTTGATGTGAAACCTGTCCACCATGTTTGGCCCTGCAAGGAATTGCTTTGACATTAGTATCATGTTGCCACTGACGCTACCATCATAAAAAAAAGAATTTGACTTTATTGGGGGTGGGGGATAATTAAACAGAGTTCTACACAAACAGAAAAGAGAGAGAGTGGAAGATAGTCTATTATGACATCACAATGTTTTTTTTTTTAACAGAGAAAGAGAGAAGGGAAGAGAGAAAAAGAGAGAGAGGAATGAAAGAGAAAAAAGGTAAGAGGAGGAGGATAGGTAAGAGATAGGGCACTGGGGCAAGAGAACATAGAAAGGAAGAGAGATGACAGAGAAGAGGGGGGGAAGGTAGAGAAGGGAGTGAAGAAGAGAAAAAAGAGAAGAAAGAGGAAAATAGAAAAGAGAGAGAAACAGGAAGGAAAAGAAACGATTATATATCCTTGGCAATCTGCAGATAAAAATACTTATAACTTTCTTCCAAGAAATTTATTCTATTTTTAATCTGGGAAATTCCGAAATCCTCATCCAGGATGTAAGTAATAAACTTTTGACTTTCTCTGAAGTAGGTTGCATTTTAAGAACTGGACAGCAATGAATGTTTAGTTCTTTTTTATTTTTAATGTTTTCTTTTGCTTCTGTTTTGCTTTAGTAACACAAAACAAGACAAGGACAAATACTTAAACGCAAATGGAATGAATATGGAGGGCCTTCAAACGCAAAACCATTTCTTACAGGATGGGGAAAAAAATATCACACAGAAATTTAAAGGTTAGATTTTGCACGCACAATTACACACATAGATACAAATATAATTACACATGAAAAGACACGCATACACACATACACTGAAATAATAGAAAAAGGTGCAACTCTCTAGTTTTTCCTATTGTCGATTTTTTTTTATATGTTAATATGATATTCAGTTTCTTATTTATAGTGAAATGTGTTCAGTATTTCTCTCTCTCTCTCTATATATATATATATATATATAATATTTATATATATATATATAAGCTTTGTCTTCTCTCTTTTAGAAAGGGTTAATTTATTGCTAATTACGGGGGAATGCAGCCGAGGCTGCTCAGGCATATTTGTAGGCCAGAGTGCACTCTCTATAGTATGCTAGCTTTTCAAACCCATCTAACCTTGTGTTCATCCTTCTAAGGAAATAAATGAAAGTTTTTTTATAAATAAATAAATGACACTAAATATGAAAAACAGTAAACTGCACTTTTAATTATACATATTAAATACAGAAAGATAGTGATAGCAATAAATCATAAAGGCAGATAATTCTTAATAGAAAATCGTAAAATATTTTTTTATTGGCTTTTGATTACCTATGAATTATTACAACTTGCTAATTCTGTCCCTGAAACTGTTATCTTAAAAGAAAAAACACACTTGAGTTATCTGCCTCTTTGGTCATCAGTGCAAACTACATGCAAACATAACTGGCAAAAGCTGGGATTGAAAGATGCTTATGTTTGTGATGTAATTGTACCTATTTACAATACCTCCCCATGGGACAGAGTTAGACACCACGGTCGTTTTTTAACGTGGAGAAAAGGTACAAAAATTAAAAATTGTGATGCTAATGCAGAGAGTGATCTGCGCTATTTTTTAAATCGTATTTCGATGATTGATTAAAGTTTTATGATGTTTTTTTTTATTCAATTATAAGGTTAAAGTACAGAATAGGTACAAAACACCCTCCCTTCCCCATGTTAAGAATGGCTTTTTAAATAATGTTATTATTTCAGCACGGATCACTCTCTGCATGAGTACCAGAATTGTCTCAGTTGTGAAGGATTTCTATTCCACTGAAAGAGAACAAGAAATGGAAGTGCAGCATCTGAAGAACAGATGGTATTTATTTGCTCCCCCACCGAGCAAATTAGGCACAAGGCCGATTTTTAATGTGAGGAGTGAAGGGAGGGGGAAGGGAAAAAGGGGACCAGCTCCCGAGAGGTGGGAAATGGGAGCTGGTTAATGGTCAGGCATGTAGGGTTGCCCCCACATCTGGTCTTTGCTAGTCATAGCTGGTCTTTGCTAGTCATAGCTTGCAGCATCTGAAGAACAGATGGTATTTATTTGCTCCCCCACTGAGCAAATTAGGCACAAGGCCGTTTTTAATGTGAGGTAAAAACCAGCTCCCCTAAAAGTAGGCAAAAAGGGGGCACTCTGGTTACCAAAAATAATAATTGTCCCAGTATAGAGGGTTTCCCCTCCATTGACTGGTACAAATTATCTTAAGTGCAGCATCTGCCGGAACAGATGGTGTTTATTTGCTCCCCCACCGAGCAAATTAGGCACAAGGCCGATTTTTAATGTGAGGAGTGAAGGGAGGGGGAAGGGAAAAAGGGGACCAGCTCCCGAGAGGTGGGAAATGGGAGCTGGTTAATGGTCAGGCATGTGGGGTTGCCCCCACATCTGGTCTTTGCTAGTCATAGCTAGTCATAGCTAGTCATAGCTTGCAGTATCTGCCGGAACAGATGGTATTTATTTACTCCCCCACTGAGCAAATTAGGCACAAGGCCGTTTTTAATGTGAGGTAAAAACCAGCTCCCCTTAAAGTAGGCAAAAAGGGGGCACTCTGGTTACCAAAAATAATAATTGTCCCAGTATAGAGGGTTTCCCCTCCATTGACTGGTACAAATTATCTTAAGTGCAGTATCTGCCGGAACAGATGGTATTTATTTGCTCCCCCACTGAGCAAATTAGGCACAAGGCCGTTTTTAATGTGAGGTAAAAACCAGCTCCCCTAAAAGGGGTCACTCTGGTTACCAAAAATAATAATTGTCCCAGTATAGAGGGTTTCCCCTCCATTGACTGGTACAAATTATCTTAAGTGCAGTATCTGCCGGAACAGATGGTATTTATTTGCTCCCCCACCGAGCAAATTAGGCACAAGGCCGATTTTTAATGTGAGGAGTGAAGGGAGGGGGAAGGGAAAAAGGGGACCAGCTCCCGAGAGGTGGGAAATGGGAGCTGGTTAATGGTTAGGCATGTGGGGCTGCCCCCACATCTGGTCTTTGCCAGTCATAGCTAGTCATAGCCTGCAGCATCTGCCGGAACAGATGGTATTTATTTGCTCCCCCACCGAGCAAATTAGGCACAAGGCCGATTTTTAATGTGAGGAGTGAAGGGGAAATGTGGACCAACTCCCCGGGGAGTAGGGGAGCTGGATAGTGACAATTGGTATGAAGGGTTGCCCCTACATTGACCAAGGTCTTATATGTGGGGTCGCCCCCACATATGGTCTTTGCTTGCAGTATCTGCCGGAACAGATGGTATTTATTTGCTCCCCCACCGAGCAAATTAGGCACAAGGCCAATTTTTAATGTGAGGAGTGAAGGGAGGGGGAAGGGAAAAAGGGGACCAGCTCCCGAGAGGTGGGAAATGGGAGCTGGTTAAAGGTCAGGCATGTGGGGTTGCCCCCACATCTGGTCTTTGCTAGTCATAGCTAGTCATAGCTTGCAGTATCTGCCGGAACAGATGGTATTTATTTGCTCCCCCACCGAGCAAATTAGGCACAAGGCCAATTTTTAATGTGAGGAGTGAAGGGAGGGGGAAGGGAAAAAGGGGACCAGCTCCCGAGAGGTGGGAAATGGGAGCTGGTTAAAGGTCAGACATGTGGGGTTGCCCCCACATCTGGTCTTTGCTAGTCATAGCTTGCAGTATCTGCCGGAACAGATACTACACTTTGATCTTGGCCAAATTGCAGCTGCACGACATATCTGTTATGTTTGTATGTGAACTATCTTGTGTTATGCTGAGTTCTATTTTGCTTCTCTATAGTGGTAAAAAAATATCAGCTGTCATGATGGCAAAGGAGCAGTTGTTGAGAAAGAGCACACTGTGGGCCTTATTTTCCACCCGCATATAGTGAATGATGAGAGTAAAAGAAATTGGCCACAGCACTCAAATCCTTCGACTGTTGTCTCTTCCAGCATCAATCAAACAGGTTTGAAATCAAGTGGCTTTTGTCAAAAACAAAATGTGGTATTGTAACATTACTGTTGGGGTGGCACCTCTACAGATTCTGACGATGGACTATTCCTGACGTCATTTCTGGCAACCAGTTTCTGCAATCAAGCAGTCTGGACCATAGACTGAGTTGTAACCTTACTTCGTCCTTCCAGTTGAGCAGAGTCCCACTCGACCAATATACGTTTCTGTATTTTCTATTAATATATATTTCATTTTACTGTTTCCAAGCCTTCCCATTGTTTCAACATTTAAACCGCAACAGTTACCCAACACATTATAGCCTCACCTACAAAGCAGACAAAGAATAGAAAAGAACTTCAACTCGCTTTTTTTGTTGTACAACAACTAATATTTTCTCATTCTCTTGCCACAGGTGACGTCTCATTACGCCTGTGACATCACCCATGTGATGGTCTTCTTGAATGTTCTCTCGAACGTCATCCATGTCTCTAATATTCTCGAATGTGTTCTCTCCTTTTTATAGTCTTCTTTTTCCTTACCATGATGTCCTTTCGCTCACAGCTTGATTGTTGCATATAGCCGTCTGAGCTATATGGCAGTATCAAAGAGTTTCATTCTTGCCTGCCCGCTTCTAGCAAAAAATGAGAGTAGGATAGTATGTTTTGTTGTGACAAAATCTACTTGGGAACAGAATAATATTTTTCAACAACTCTCTGAATGGGAATTGGAGTTGCACCTTCACACAGGTGTCCTAATGCTTACATAATTATATAAGTACAGCCTTTTAGACATTATCCTTGAGAGCCTAAGGGGTTTGTTAGGTCAACCTGGCATGAGAGTGTCTTTTTTAAACCCTGAATAAATATTCAAAATCTCCTAGTATTTGCGGCCCAAATATGATCTCCTCAGTATGAATAACCCATGAGGAACGATGCACCTTCTCCAAATGATGTTATGGCAAGTAACATGAAGCTGGATAATCCACCAAACTACATGAATTTTTGGGCCCCCGACAAAAGGAGGGTGGACGTGTAAATTCACCCTTGTCTGTTTGTCTGTTCGTCGGTCCACACTTTTCTTAATAACTATGCCTTGGAATTTGTAAAAGTTTTGCACAAACATTAAACATGATATGAGTAAAAAAGTAACAGAACGGATTTTCTGGGAAAACTCCGGTTTCCCTCCCTAGGGGTGTCTTTCGGGTTCAAATGGCTAAAATTGACACTTTTGTGCTTATTAAAAAAAATTGATGGCTTGGATTTTTATAAAACTTTCTGAAAAGCTGTAACTAACTGATTTCTACATAATTTTCTTTGTCTATACTTCGCAATAACTCTTGGGTGTGCCACAGGGGCTCTTTTAGGGCTAATAAAAACACTCCATTTTTGGGACTATTTTATCACATTTGTCCAAAATTTTCTGTGTATGTCTATTTAGCAGTTTTGCATGGTGCTGAATGCAAATTTAAATATGTTAAGGCCTTAGCGACTTTTGGTGCTGGTGGGGGTGGGGGTGACCACATGATGAACTTAGTCATTTCTTTTTTTGCATAGTACAGAACTCAAATTTACATATGTTAAGGCCTAAAACTGGACCGTTTCTTTATTTTCACCAGGATTTGACATCCTCTGGGGACTTTTGGGGGCTTAATGAGGAGGGGGGGGGCAAATGCTGAACTTAATCATTTTTTTTTATGCCTCATTCACTGTGCACACACGGGGGACCATGCATGCTTCACTTGTTGTCCTGGAATCAAGTACATTAAGAAACCACAAGAAAAATACACTCGAACATATTAAGATGTTCGATTAGGGAGAGGAAAATTATGTTCCTAGTTTATTTACTAACTCCGTGTTTGAAATGTAAAGGAAAGCTTTAATGAAATACTCGAATATCTATGTATCTCATGTGGAAATGAAGTGTTAGCCACCAGAAATGGGCCCCCCCCTTGATTTTTGACAACTGAAGTAAAACTGAAAAAAAAAAAAAGAGCAGCAAAACAGAACTCAGCATAACACAAGATACTGCACACACAAACAAAACAGGTATCTCATGCAACTGTTACAATTACACCATTACAAGCAAAAGCAGTAGTTCAGTTGTCAGTTATGTTTGCATGTAGTTTGCACTGATAAAGGCATATTTGACCACCCATGAAATTGCTTCAGAGTCGAAGTAGCTTACTCTTTTTTTTTTTTTTTTTAATTTTTATGTTCTTATTCACCCTAGGAAGGGTATATCGCCCCTTCGACATAAGAGTCTACCATGTGGAAACATGACTTCAGGGGCGCTGAAGAAGGAAGTTGAGCAGTAAGATGTTTGTTCACATTACATTTAAACTTCTGCACGTTAGTGTAGTCAGAGAAGCAGCAAACAGAGAGAGAATCCCAAAGTCTAGTAGTTTGATCGAAGAAATTATTCGAATAGATAGTTTTCTGGCATCTAGGGACCTTTAAGTGAAGGGGTGGGATTTTACTGTTTGTTGGATTAGTTGGGAGTTGGGAGTACTTACATTGAGGAGGAAACAAGTGGTACGCGTTCAACAGAGCACACTTCATTAAAGTACTTGTAAAACAGGCACAAGGATGCAAACTTATAGTGATGGGACAGGAGTTGGTTGGTATTGCAGACCCTATTAGATAGACTCTTTTTTGGACTATGTCTAAGAGCAAGACACTAGTGGTAGATGCAACAGCACAGATGTGGCAACAATATTCCATGCATGTGTGAATGATGGCTTTGTAGAAATATAGGATACTGTTAGGTGTGGATAGTTTTCTAGCACGTTAGAGGGAGTCTATCTTCTTTGTAGCAGCCTTGGCAATGTCCTCAATCTATTTGTTTCAATTCATGTTGCCTAAAAGTGTTAAGTCGAGGAGCTTGAACGATAAGTTCTCTAATCTGTTGTTAAGCATAATCCCAGCTTTATTAAAGGTAATCAGGAAGGATCTTATTAAAGATTCACAGCCGGGAATCTCATATGACAGCATGAAAGAACAAGGTTCTTTGATGTATACCATTGTCAGTGGATTACTATATTCAAACACTCGTGAATGCTCAGGGATTGGTTACCCAGCCAGTTCTTTCGTCATATGAAGGAATTCATGGAGGATGCGCCAGCCGACAGTGTTCAACTGTGGCAATTACTTGTATCTTAGTTACTGTTCAACGTTCAGGCCTTAGTTGCCCATATGATGGAAAATGAAAAGGTTGAACAGTGTTATTGGATTGGAAGAGAAGAAACTACTTGCACAAGCAGCAGTGTATCTATTTGACGTGTCAGATGCAAGAGACGGGGGAAAGAAAAAGGTGTGAAAAACTTTAGTTTGTAGAGGAATTCTTTTTATATCTGCATATGAGTGGAGTAGCTTTAAGAAAGACTAATCAGGGAGGACAAATAGCTGAATGCTTCACAGCTGAGGGCAAAATTCAGAGCTGAAAGTTATTGTTGTGGTCAAGTAAAGTGGAGTTCTATCAGTTTTCCTTGCAGGACTATTGAAATCGGTTGGTGTGAATTACGGTGTTAGTGAAGAGGAATTCCACCAGTTTTCTTTTTGAGTTTACATGGATATACAAGGAGAACTCCTCTTATGACAAATTTTAGTGCTGCAGCAAAGATTTTGTAGGTTGCTGCAAAGTACAATCATTATTTATTTATCCTTTTTGAGAAAAGTATCATTGTTTTGTAAGGGTAGACTAGTCGTTTTTACCAACCATTTTTTTAACTATTTTTTTGAAAGGTTAGACCAGTCGTTTTTACCAACTTTTTTTTTTTTTAATATCTTTTGTGACAAGAATCTCATTTTTATAGGCGTTTTTATCAACCATTTTTACAGTCGTTTTTATCAACCATTTTTTTTTAAAATCTTTTTTGAAAGGGAAGACCAGTAGTTTTTATCAACCATTTTTTAATATTTTTTTTTTTATAAGAGTATCATATTTTGTAGAGGTAGGCGAGTGGTTTTTACCAATCATTTATTTTTTTTTAAATATCTTTTTTGAGAAATATATCATTTTTTTGTAGGGATAGACAGTCGTTTTTATCAACCATTTTTTAAAATTATCTTTTTTGACAAGAGTATCATTTTTTGTAGGGAAGGTCGGTGATTTTTACCAATCATTTTTTTTTTTAAACTACTACAGTTCTGATACTTGTCTCGTGATATAATTTGTGTTTGTTTTTGGCTGAGAATTTCCATAAAGTAGTGAATTCTCTACATAACATTAAAACAATTTGGTTTTGTGATCTGTAAACACGCGGGTGCTTCTGTAGATTGGTAATCTTTTAAAGCAACACATTTCAGGTGAAAACATTATTACATACTTACGTGTCATGTCAAAATTTATATAGATTCCAAAAGTCCCGAAAAATGATCCAGTGGAAAAATAATTGTAAGTAAAAATAGAATTTATTGAATCATCAAATTTCATTGTACGCTTTTGTGCGACCAATTCAGTATGACAAATTGATTTATCTCCCTTGACTTCAATTAACTTAAATTAAGGCCCACCATTTTTAAACAACGTAATTGTGGATGATTTTATTTTTAAATACAGCTAGCACATCTTCTACTGGATCATTTTTAGTAATTTTTTGAATTTATACTAATTTCAACATGACACACATGTACGTAATAATTAGGGATGGGACGATTCCAATATTTTTTCCGATTCCGATACAATTACTGATTCCGATTATTTATAAATCTCTAAATATTTAACTATACAGTTGCTGTTGTTCCTGATTATGGTAAAAACACATGCTAAATGTGCAGATGTTTTCTCAAACGTAAAAAATACATTTGTGGGGGATGATCCATCAATTTTAGTTTTACTAATAGTTTAAAATCAATAGATATTCACTATTTTAGTATTACTATCAGTAGTAGAATATTTTTCTTTATAGAAAATCAAATAAAAAAGCCAATTAAAAGAATTGTTTTTGGCATCGGAAAATAGGCACAAATTTTTCAGATTCCAATACCCCCCAAAAGTTCTGATTTTTCCGATTCCCAATTTCAATTCAGATTAATCGTCTCAACACTAGTAATAATGTTTTCACCCGAAATGCATCGGTTTAAAGATCACCCGTCTACACAAGTACTAACACTTGTCCTCTGAATGCATGTGCTCTTTACCCCGATGAATGCTTTTGGCTCTACATCAAGCACTGCCAGAAACGATGCCTAAATAAACTTCATACACACTAGTTTGCCCATGCAACAGAAAATAGTAAACGAGAACAGCTCCTTAATTCCTTCACCTGACTTGTATAGATTCTGTTTGAAGAAAATAAATAAAAAATACTAAAGCAAAGAAAAAAAATTAATGAAATTGATGCTGGGTGATCATTTTACTTTAAATTTATATGGAAAATTATCCCTCAGCTCTGAAATCTAAAATATTTTATACCAATTTAAAATAATTTCACATCTATGTAGAAAACTGGTAAATGTGACTATCGGAATACCCTGGCCAAGGCAAAGCAGACGATTTTTTTAGCGGTGATTTGGCAAATCACCGCTAAAAAAAGAAAATATCGTCTGCGTCCATCAAACTTAAACACCAAACCAGAACTCGTAAACGAAATGAAACGAAATTTGTTTTCATTATTACCAGAAAAGATGTCTTTCCCCTGTTATTATTTTGCTAAGACAGAATTTCGTTATCTTTTTTTACTCAAATGTTTCGTTATCTTTCTTACTAAAATCAAATAAAATTATTGGTAATTCTTTCATTTTTTTCCATGCGTACCTATTTTACCCTGTCATTATTTTAGTAAGAACGAATTACTATTTCGTTATCTTTCTTACTAAAATGAAATAAAACGAAAGTAAATATCTTTTTCGTAATAGGCCAAGAAGTAAGCACAGCAGTCAGTACAGTACAGATAGCACCAAGCACCACTCATCAAAAATCACTTTGGTTCAAATTCTGTAGAAGCTATCAACATTCTAAAGTGTTTTACACGTATTGCTTATTGAGGTGGAATTTGACAATACTAGTGGAATGTTACATTTTCACCCAATTTGTTGTTGTTGTTCGTTCTAATTCGAAAATGGTAAATCCCTAGCGATATGATCGGTAACTGTAGACGTAAAGCACACACACACACAAGTCGTGGTGGTGGTAGTCTTCCTGTGGTGCTCAAAAAGTAAATATCCCTGTCGGTGTTTACAGGTTGTTAATGTTCGGACATTTTGCAATATAGATAACAAAACGAAAAAGTGTGTGGGGGAGGGCGAATATATAACAAATAAATGTTACCAAAGGCAAGATAAATTACTTTTTTTTTTTTTTTTTTTTTTTTTTTACATATTTGGATAAGTTTGTTTGTTTTTTTTAAAACTTATTTTAAAGCGTTATTTACTTTGAAACACAAATAGTATTGAGTCTTTAGTTAGAATAAGAAGAAAAATATGGCTAACATTAGACGGTCACGGTCATCTAGAGAGTTTCGATAATCGATCAAAAATCGAAAATTAAGTAAAACACTGGTAGAAAAACACGGTGACATTTATTGGGTAGATTTCTACGAGTATTTTGTTTATTTTTCAATTTTTGGGTCTCCGTGCAGAGGTATTATGGCAGTCATCATGCATGCATGCATTTTTCGTTAACGGAGTGAATACGCGGTTTTTTTTTTTTTTTGAACCGAAAACGCTTTAAAATAAGTTAAACACAGAAATCTTATCTTATCTAGGTAGCATTTATTTGTTATATATTTATCTTTTGATACCTTTTTCGTTTTGCTGTCCTGTCCGCTTGTGCGAAACCAGTCTTCGGCTTCATACAAGTGACTGATTTGTGACCTAACCCCACATTAAAACTCGACCTTGTGTCAGATCCGGTCTTCGTCGTGGGGAAATTGACAACTCAAACTTATTACTTACTACGATAGTCACAAGTGGGACGTCGTCGAACGGAGCTTAGCACACTGGTTTGTGGTTTGCAAACCAGATGTAAAAAGCGATTTACTTTCCCCATTCGTTGTACTAAAACTATGGAAAACACAAAACTTTTATAAACAATAATGAAATTTGTTTTTCCAGTGTAGAAATGCGATATGGATAAAAACAGAAAACAAGGTAAGGATAAAAATAAACAAAAAAGAAAAACTTGTTTTAGTTGTCAAACTTCTTTTGAATCACGACGTTTTTTTGCGGACCTCTGGGCGAGAATCACCCCCGCCTCTAATTTTTATAGTATATTTTAATATATAGTATAGTTTCCGAGGTTTGGGGTGTTTATTCCGAAAGCCGTTCTTGATTGGGAGGGGGTGCGCCGGTTGCGGTTATACTACGCTGGGTTCGGTCGTAAAAATATACCAAATATACCGGTTAAAATGGGGGGGGGGGTCGCGTTCAGGTCCGCCGATCAATCTTTATTTTCAATTATTTGTTATTTCCTTGAAATTCTATGCAACGGTCAACGGTGCTTATTGGGCGAATTCATAAAATTTACAAAGTTACCACCCTCGGCTGAACCCCACAATCCGGAAATAAACTAATATTACTTTTTAGGTGATTCCGTGTGCATATTTAAAAATTTGGCAGGAACCCCCCCCCCCCAAAAAAAAAAAAAAACACTTGCAGTTTCGTATATCAATTTAACAAATTTAACGTGAATTGATGGACAATTTCCGGGTCATTCTAACTTTTTAAGTCGGTGGGACCACATTGGTTTTACCACTAACCTTAAGTCCGGCTGGCATGGTCGTAAAACCACATGTAATCGTCTAAAAAAACACAGGATCTTTATCTCTGAAGATTTTCCAACTTTATTTAATTGAGGGACTAAATTTAAAAACCCCATGCTTAGAATCATCTGGCTTTTTATTTGTTTATTTATTTAGTACTTGTTTAGTTAAAGACATTAAAAGATGAAAATATTGAAAACAAATTACTCGTATATTGTAAGTTCTCATAAAAAATTTAGCTTAATTTGATCAATTATTTTATTTTATAGAGGAAAATCAAATTTTAATAAGGTCGATATCGTGTCCCGCCATCTTGCCCATTTGGCGGACGAAGAGGGAGGGCGCCAAGGGAGATAACTCCATCACTGCTTAAAATTTGTAAAAATTTGACGAGATTATTTTGAAACGTGGACAGAAAAAAATACCTAGATAAATATTTTATTTATTTATTTATTTTATTTTTTTTACTTAATAAACTACTTACTACTGAGTTTCTCTGTCCTTTTTTAATCCCTTTTTCATTTTACCCTTTTTTAAAACTTTTTTCGTTTTAAAGGCACCTCTCCTTGTCCGCGAAATAGGCGAGATGGCCGGGATACGATCGCTCTCATTAAAATTTGATTTTCCTCTGTAAAAAAAAATTAAAAAAATACTTGATCCAAGTGAATTTTTGGTAAATATGAAGAATTACTCTACCCTCGAAAATTCCCTTAAAATTACCACTCTAATAGGTTTTCGGGGTCGCTGAAAACGAAAATAACGTTTAAAATTACGGCAAACGAGTAGTTTCCAAGATATGAAGAAATGTTAGTTTAAAAAAAAATAGGGGATCCCCCGGAATCACATTTCTATATTAATTTAACGTAAAATGAGCACCCATTTTGTGGCCACGATTTTTTTTTGGGGGGGGGGCTTTCTTTCCACCCTCGGAAAATCCTTTAAAATTACCACAAGCGTTTAAAATTCCAAGAAACAAGTAGTTTTCAAGATATGAAAAAATGCACTCACTTTATGGTCACCATTTTCTTTTTTCTTTGGGGGGGGGGGGGCTGCCGGTTTGGTTTTCGTTCTTTTTTGGAGGGGGATATTCAATTATAGAACTTGTATAGTTTTTTAACAGGTGCTTATGCAGTTTAATTAACCGTTTTAACGTAAGTAACGCGCCGACATTAACGGAGCAGAACTGTTTAATATTTTATAAAAATTCTGTTTACATTTGGTGGGAGGCGGTGGAGGAGGGGCGGGGAGTGTTGTGCCGTGGTAACCACTGCATAAGCACCTGTTAAAAAACTATACAAGTTCTATAATTGAATGAATATCCCCCTCTAAAAAAAAGAACGAAAAACAAACCGGCAGCCCCCCCCCCCCACTAAAAAATGTGACCATAAAGTGAGTGCATTTCTTCATATTTTGGAAACTACTTATTTCCTGGAATTTTAAAAGAGTGGTTATTTTAAAGGATTTTCCGAGGGTGGAAAGAAAATCCCCCCCCCCGAAAAATTTTACGTTAAATTATTATAGAAAAGTGATCCCCCACTTTTTTAAAACTAACATTTCTTCATATCTTGGAAACTACTCGTTTGCTGTAATTTTAAATGTTAATTTCGTTTTCAGTGACTCCGAAAACCTATAAGAGTGGTAATTTTAAAGGAATTTTCGAGGGCGGAGTAATTCTTCATATTTACTGAATTTTTTTTTTTTTTTTTTTGCATAATGGGTATATACAGCATAATTTTTTTTTTTTTTTTTACGATGTTTTCATTTTTTAATGTCTTGATTAAACTGAACAAGTGACATTTATTTTTAGTTTTCTAATTGTAAACTATTTCAGTCATTTCCGGGAGTGACTCTAGATTCTCCATCAATACTCGGAACTGTCTCCATTAACTGAAATCGTTTTGGTGCTAATTCCTTACAAGTTGCTAATTGATTATGGATTTTTAAAAATTAAATTTAATTTTTAAATCAAATCAAGAAGGGACAGTTCTCGATCAGTGAAGGAGAAATCCTTCCAAACTGAGGTGCTTTTACTCGGTGAAAGGGGGCTGGATTTTCTCCACATTAAAGACCGACTCTGTTCTCATAGAGAGGTAAGTAAATAAGGACAATGGCCAGTGATGTTTTTTTTTTGTTTTTTTTAACACATGACTGCATAAACGATATATTTATTATGCGTAAAAAATCTTTTGTCTAGTTTTGTTTTCATCATCCAAAAATATTTTGTTGAAAAGAATTTCGAAAGTTAAGAATTTGAGGCGATTCTGGTTTCAGGTAAAATCCCCCATTTTCTGAGATATCATTAGTTATCTATATATTAATACCAAAGTAAATTTCTCACATCTCAATTTCCTCCCTTCAGAGGCAAAAGAATCCACAAACACAAAAGCCATACCTTTCAAACTCAAAATTTATTCAAATGTAACAGCAATGAAAGTTTATTGGTTTAGGTATTGTCCGTTTGCAAAACGATGGCCCGATTTGCCCCCATACGCATGGAGCCTTTAGTTTGAATTTCTATTGTAGGAATGTTAGTTCGTTGTTCCTCATAAGGATTCATGAATGTTCATTGTAAACTCGGCAGGAGTGATGGCGCCTATAATTAGGCATAATGTGAGCCCCTTGAGACTCAAGATGAATTGAGATAAGATCCAATATTTGGTAAACTAGTGGGGTGTACCCGGCGTTGCCCTGGTTTTTAGAGGCGTGTGTGGTTGGGGGGGTAAAATGAAAACAAAGCGAAGTCATAAATAAATATTATAAAAACAAACAATGTTAAAACTATTAAAAAAGAAATCATGTAAAAAAAAACAATTAAAAAAAATGAACGTGTGTTTGAAAAATCCCCAAAAAGTTTGAGGGGAGGAGGTTGAACTCAAATCATTGAGGTGAAAGCGCCAAAAAAAAAAAAGTGATGAATTAACTAAAAAGTGAATTAGGTCAAATATCAATTCCGCAGTGAAG
The DNA here is from genome assembly GCF_053919585.1 of Euprymna scolopes. Classification (NCBI taxonomy): domain Eukaryota; kingdom Metazoa; phylum Mollusca; class Cephalopoda; order Sepiida; family Sepiolidae; genus Euprymna; species Euprymna scolopes. Next base: position 96,093,114 of record NC_136499.1, on the reverse strand, counting down.
TTTGTTTTGATTTAGTTTCAGTAGTCACATCACACTTGAATTCTAAATGAATGTTTTTGTTTTCTCGAATTCTAAATGAATTTATTTATTTTAATTTAAGTGTAATGCAAGTGATATCGTTGCATTGTAATCTTTGTGTAAAAATAAATGTTGAATTGAAAGTACTAATAAATAAAGGTCATAGTTAGATTTCACGGTTAGTCGTTAAAACCGGAAGTAAAATCCGGTTAGTCTCGCAGATTGCATCCTACACTAACAAAAAAAAAGCAAAAAGAAAACAATAATAGTAATTGCATTTTCGCGTTTTTTATTTTTTATTTTTTTATTTCTATTTTATTATGGAAAAAACAAAGCATAAATCAGGGAAAAAAGATTTAAAAAAAAAAAAAAAAAGGCATAAGTAACCTTGTATGATTCCAAACCGGTGTTTCCTCATAGTGTTCCCTGTGGACACATCCGCTGCGGTGTAAATGGGGAGAGAGGAAAGGAGGAATCTAATAGAGAGAAAAGATGTTGCAACTTCCATTGAATCTAAGAGATTTTGGCAGTGGACTCTCACCGGAAAAAATATAGGAATGTACCATTGTCGAGAAACTGTAGAGGTAATAGGCCTATAGCAAACCTTAGATAATGTGCTACAGTCTGTATACATTACATTTGCATGTAATGTCATGATTTTTAATCCTATTAAGGTCAAAGTTGGAGGGGAAAAAATGAGTTCATTTTATTTATATAGAAGAAGAAGATAGATAGAAGATAGATTATTTATATAGATAGAGATAAGCATGCAGAACAGTTCTTGAATGTCATCCTCAATTAGGATATATTCAGCAGCATAAGTAGTTTCTGCTTGTAGAGATGTGGACCTTCGTTCAACAACTGTTTGGTGTTCATGAAGGAATTGTCTTAGCTCCCTCTAGTGGGAGCCGCTGGGTTTTTGAGTCTATCCCGATGCCGCTGTCTAGACTGAAAGAGAAAGCATGATACAAAAGCACGCTAAGTCAATCACCTGACACATTCAAATTCAAACCAATGACAGCCAACCACTAATGCGTGGGCGGACAAACAAGAAAAGATGGCTGCCGTATATGGAATTTTAGCACAATACATGTGTCACGGTTTCTAGATTAAAAATCATTCAATCAGGAGATCTTATTTATTAAAAAGTAAGATAGAGGGTGATAACATACTACGAACATTAAATTATTAGTACATGGATATACTAATTTAATGTTCGTAGTAGGTTATTACCTTCTATCCTCCCTTTTTATAAATCTCCCGATCACCGAAGATGCTGTAGGGAATATGGGCAAAGAACACATGTTAAGATAGACACCAGAGACTTACTTCCCTTGGGACACGCTCAGACACACAAAGTCCCGGCCTTGACAAGAGAATTCACATTTTTATCCCTCGTGGAAACTATGCCCACTTGAGACTGAGTAGAATTTTAACCACTTCTAGAGTACAGAATTATTGTTGTTTTATATTGTAACACTACTTTATTCTTTACGTTTGTCAATTCGTAATAAATGTGTGTTTATGTACTGTATGTATCTGTGAATTTTTTTTATTTTATTTATTTATTTTTTTTCTCCAAAATACCAGCCTATTTAACTCCAAACTATTTCAGCTTAATAGGGGACAAGTTCGACCTAAAATTAATACCAGAATTCAATGGCTCGACCCTGGTATTTGACTGGGTGGAACTGCATTGCCTGTTGTCTGGCGTGAAGAGCATTGAACACGTGAATCCTCTACGTCTGTCTGGCGGGGCTTTCACAGTGTATCAACAGCTTAGTCCTGAGAGAATCAAGGCAGCACTATACAAGGCGTTTGCTATCGACCCCACCACTGCTTGGGAGCAATTTAAGGCAAGAACCTTATGTCCAGGTGAAACTGTTGACATGTATCTAACCAAGCTGACAAAGTTGACTCTGTGTTGTCGATGTGCTGCTTGAGTGAGCCTTGGTATGCAAATTTCTGGCAGGGCTCCCAACCGGATCAAAGCAACTCCTGTGAGCTAGCTCAAGCATAACTTTGTTGTCCCTTAATGATCTGGTAGACCGGACCAGGATCGTAATGAAGAATACCTATGAGATTAGAGAACTGGTAGTCGCTGCTGCACAGTCCACACTGAATGATGATAGACCATCTCAGGGGCCCGGCCCGTGGTGAAGTCGTATGTTATAGGTGCAATGACCAGGGTCACAGTGTGAGAAACTGCCGGTGGTGACTGGCAGCTGTTCACTGCTACTAGTGTAATGAGACTGGTCATATTGTCTGGGATTGTGTAGGAAACAGGGTCGGGGACAAGGTGCCAGCATCAACCTCTTCCCACAGCCGAAATTAGATGAGGCGCTTCCGACCATTTAGGTCTATATCAACGAGACATTGTGCTCAGCACTCCTCGATGGTGGGTGCTTCCACACCATAGTCTGCGCAGACCTCTGCTGCACTTGGAAGAAGAAGAATGTCAGGATGACCACCATCAGTGGAGAGACACAGATATGTTATAGAGTGGGCACTGTGAACATTCACACAAGAACTGGAACGTCAAAGTGCTGGTAACGCTAAAAAAAACCACTGTGCTTTGACCGGCTTCTAGGCTATGATGCCATCAGAGCTCTAGGTGGTGTTCACATAATGCGCTGCACTGAGGATTGACCAGCCAGACTTTGGTGTCGAATTTGACCAGCAGCAGAAGGCTTAGACCACCACATGGAAGTGGTCGGAAAACCAAGAACCAGCCAAATTGCAGAATGGAGTAGCCGAGTACTATGTGCCCAACTAAATGAGGCCTGCATGAAGAGGAACTCCACGGATGGATCAAGGATGGCTGGTTAATTCACTACCCCTATGAGAAACTTGGACCTCCCAAAGGCCTGATCCCGCTGATGACAGTTGCTCAGCACAACAAAGCAAAGGTGAGGCCAGTGATGGTCTACCACAAACTAAACATGCATGTTGATGCATTGCTAGCAGATGCTGATATTTATGCCAGCAAGCTCCAAGAGTGGCGCCAGCAGCGTTCCAATGTGTACCTGTTGGATCTAAGAAAAGCGTATCTGCAGGTCCTGATCAGCGAGATAATGTAGCCATTTCAGACGATGATCTTTGCCAGCAGAAGGTTCTGCCCTACTACACTAGGCTTCAGGCTGAACGTGGCACCCCATAGAAGATGCCAGCTTCGACCTCTTCCCACAGCAGAAATTAGACGAGGTGCTTCTGACCATTTAGGTCTATATCAATGTCACAGGAAGATAGAGGAGACATCGGCATACCTTGATGACATATATGTGAACAAAAACATTGTCGTCATCATGTGTAAGGTCCAAAATGGCCAAGTTTGGTTTGATTTGCAATCAAATCAAGAAGTGACAGTTCTTGATCAGTGAAGGAGAAATGCTTTCAGACTGAGGTTTGAGGATGACGCCCATGTCTTGGGCCTGAACATTCGACAGGAACGAGGGATCTTGAAGTGAGAGTGCGGAAGTGCAGTTCCTGAAGTGCTTGATGTCTTCACGATGCGAGCTGTATTCTCCCTGTAGAAAACTTGTGGGGGCACCTACCAGTGCGTGAATTGACTCATACCACAACAGGCGCCATAAAGAGGAGGACAAGCACAGTCACCAAAGGCTGGGATGATGAAAGAGCAGATGATCTGCTGGTTCGCATGGTGAAGGAGACCATCGCAAATGTAAAGCAGGACGACCTCACCAAAGGAGACTGCTGCATGCAGAGAGACGAATTGAATTTGTGGGTGGATACAAGCTCTCTGGCGATTGGTGTGCTGTTGGAGAAGAATGGGGCTGCGATTGAGGACACTTGCTGATTGTAACCGGTGAATGATGCTACTCATATCAACCTAGCAATCTCGATGCAGTGATAAAAGGCATCAACTTGGCACTCCAGTGGAAAGTCAGGAAATTATGCATACACACTGATTCGCTATGCATGTACCACTGGATATCGGACACACTGACATGCAAAACCAGGGTGTGCACCAACACAGCTACCGAGATGCTGATCAGACGGAGTAAAAAAGCTGGTAACAGTCTGTGGATGCAGTACTGATCACTTCAAATTGCAACCTTGCTGATAGGCTCACTCGTGTACCACAGAGATGGTATGATGTCATGAAGAAGGAAGCTGAGCCAGTACCATTACTATGTGCTGCCTCTATTAAGGCGGCGGACAAAAACAGGAAGATACACCACAACAATGGGCACCCGGAGTGAGATGGACATGTTATTTTGTGCAGTTGACCAATCCGTCGGTGTCCAAAAGTGTAGTGAAAGCGATGGTCAAAGAATGCCAAACATGCCAGTTAATTCACCTGACCCTGGCTATATGGCAGAAAGGCCAGCTGGGACTAGACACGACTTGAAGCTGACTGGGTATGGACATAACCCGTTATGACAGCCAGCACTTCCTCACTTGATTGTGGACAGACGAGGTTTGCAATCTGGCACCCATTAATAAGACAGGACTTCTCCAGTGTCATCCGTGAATTGGAGTCCATATTTTATGAAATGCGACAGCCTGAAGAGATCCTCACAGACAACGACACAGCCTTCTGCAGTGGGGAGTTCAGGCGTTTCGTAGATGAGTGGGGGATCCAGCTCAGAAACCGATGTATGTATGTATTTACCAAGTGGCAATGGCATAGCAGAGCGATTCCACTGAAGCATGAAGAGGATCATGGCAAGAAAACAAGGCACGATCGCAGAGGCGGTCTATAGATATAGATACAACACCAAAGGATGCCATGACTGCTGCAACGCACCCGACAATGGAATCCATTGCTATTAAGGTGGCAATTGCTGCAAAGGATAAGTTTACGCCAGTCAAACAGTTGACCGAGATAGCCACCCATATAGCTGACATAATGTCTACACAGTCATTATCAGTGGCTGGTGTTCAGACATCAGAGAAGGACAAGCTGCTATCAAAACTAATGGAGGGGCAGAAGAGATTGAAAGCTTGCATGAAAAACATGGCATAGGACATTGCATGGCTTACCTTAAAGAGAAAACAATTTCTTGTATCCCACCTGGGAGCTATAAGAGCCCGAGAAATGCCTAAACTGACAGAAGACTGCGGCATCCTGTCTATGCATCTCGCTTTGGCCGCCTATTGTATGTGATAGATAAAATCTCGGAAACATACTTTTTAGTGGACAGTGGGGCACATGTGTCTCTCAGTCCTGCGACTGCAGCTGACAAGAAATCTCCTCGCTGTAAGTTCACACTACGAGTCATGAACGGTTTGTTAATATGCACATATGGGGAGAGGTGTATGGACCTCAATTTGGGCTTACATAGGGCATTCACCCACATCTTTATAGTGGCTGATGTAGACAGTGCTATCTTAGGTACTGATTTCTTGCAAGCATTCGACTGGGTTGTTGATATAATAGGCCAGTGTTTAAGAGATCCAGAAGCACATTTTACAGCGTATGGTGTAGTCAGGGCTGATATTCCATTATGTCCAGCAGTGGTGCATGCAAACTAGGACAATGATTTCCTGAGTCTCTTGAAGGAATACCCTTCAATTTCTGTAGCCTCCTTTCATAAGGAAGTTTTGCCACACTCCATCATACACTATATCAAAACGAAAGGTCTGCCTGTTCCAAACAAAGCTAGGCACTTAGCACTGGAAAAGATAGCAGCTGCTAGGGATGAATTTCAGCAAATGATGAAGTTAGGCATAATTTACCCTTCAAAGAGCAAATAGGCTTCACCGCTTCATCTAGTCAGCAAAAGCCCTAACACATGGCTTGCATGTGGGAACTACAGAACACTGAATGTTATTACTAAACCAGATAGGTACCCAGTACCACACATCTAGGACACAACAGCAATGGCTAAAATTGGACTTAATCCGAGTATATCACTAAATACCGGTGTTGCTCGAACACATTTCCAATATGGCTATCATCACACCATTCGGAATGTTCAAGTTTTTGCGAGTTCCTTTTGGGCTATGAAATCAAGTATTCAAATGCCTGAAACAATATGGGGTAGTCCTAAATCCATTAAAATGTGTTTTTAGTCAATCTGAAGTCACATTTTTGGGACACCATATATCAGAGGAAGGAATTTCCCCATTACCAGAAACAGTCAAGTCCATTTAGGATTTTCCTATTCCTGCTACTACCTGTGCCAATTTTTAGGGCTAGTAAATTTTTACCATAGGTTTTTCCCTCACTGTGCACAAGTACTTACGCCATTGACAAACTTGGTTACAAATGTGAAGAACTGTGACATTGCACTTTCAGAGCATGCAGTAGGAGCGTTCAACAAGATCAAGTCTATGTTGCAGGAGACTGTCAAATTGTCTCACATCCAACCCAACCATGAACTGTGCCTTGCAGTGGATGTGTCTGCAATTGGGATTGGAAAGGTCCTACAACAAAAATGTGACATTGACTGGAAACCCATTTCCTTCTTATCCCCCAAAATTAATAGAGACAAAAAATGCTACAGCACATTTTCTAGAGAGTTAGCTGCATTTTCCACATTATGCCATTTTTGTCAACTCCTGGAAGGGCAGCAGTTTTATATCCTCATGGACCACAAGCCTCTGTTAGGCACCTTACAGTTTTCCTCAGACAAATATTCTCCCAGAGAAATTCGGCAGATGGACTATGTCCTCGAATTTCCATCGGATATCTGGCACGTCAAGGGAGCAGATAACATCCCAGCTGACACCTTATTTTTTATTTTTACTTTTTTTTTTACAAAGGAGTCACCACTTATCAAGGCCCGGAGGCCACTCGAGGATAAGGGTTAATGGATGTATAGTGATCAAGGGGAACATGTCGTCGTCATCGTTAGTAGTGGAAATTTGGTAAATTGGATTACTTAAGGGGATGGCTCATCAAGAATTTGTTTATGTTGAACTTGAAGACAACTATATTGTAGTCAATTGGAAAGCAGGAAAACGGAACAGAGTTCCACAGGCATGCAGTTCTAAAAGAAGCTTTGTTCGTGGAATCTACATTTTGGTTTAGGCACAGATAAAAAGTGGGGGAAATTATTAATAGTGGTTTCAGCTAGACGAGTGTTTTTTGTGAAAGTCAGAACAGGGGGGGGGCATAGATTGGAGCTGAGATGAGCACTTGCCATAAAAATAACGATAAAGTAGAGACAGGTTTGCAATGTCTCTTTTGTGGAATGTACTTGGCTCTTAGAGAATTGCATCAGTAGTGAGATATCTACTGGGGCGGTAGAATGATCCCACCATTTTACCAGCAGCCTTGGCAATGGATTTGATGTACGTGTTCCATCTCAGATCAGGAGTAAAGGTCAAACCTAGAAGTTTGTCAAAACATGGAGCCTTCCAAGATGAGAGCCATTCATTTTGATTGATGATGGAAAGATAGAAGCTTGGTTTTAGATGCATTAAAATTAACCAGTCACCTCTTTCCTCATTGCACCACATGATTAGGATCAGAGGAGAGAGAATCAGAGAGAACTTGGTCGTTTACTGATTTTGAAGTGTTGCCATAGATGATAGTATCGTCAGCATAAATGTATACAAATGACCTTAGGATGTGATTTAGGAGATCATTGATGTAGATCAGGAAGAGAGTTGGTATATATATTGGTAAAAGGGAAAATTATTCCCAACTCGCACTTACGTATAAATTAAATTCATTTCAAAAGTATCAAAAACAAATAACATCTGCATAATTTGCAATATAGGCCAGTGGTAAAGGTTTAGGTTTCTTTTTATGGGATCCCAATTTTGAAATATCACTAGATTCAGCCACTCTGATGGGTCATAGATGACAAAACACATGTCAGTGGATAATTATATTTCAAACAATATATATATATATATATATATATATATATATATATATATATATATATATATATTCTGAAGATGATCCGACCTTGAAAATTTTTCTTTTCCTTTGTAGAACTTGAAATAAACATTATCTTGAAACAGTTTTAGTCAACGATAATACCTTTGTGTATTTATAATATGCTTTGAAAGTAGTTTAAACCGTCAAAAATACATATATATATATATGCATATATATATATATATATATATATATATATATATATATATATAGTCAGCTCTATTTAACAAAATATTGAGCTACGCGTGTTAGTAAGTTGATGATTGATCTTTGTGCTTAAGATAAAAAGAGTTTTCTGTTTGATCTATTTCTGAATGCGTATATGCACATATATATCTGATATTCTCTAATAAATAGATATACATATATATTTTAATAAGTAAAAAATAAATGACATAAAAAAAATGACAGATTCATGTGTAATATAAAACTGTTTTTATTTTGAGAAAATAAAACATTTCTTTGCAGTCGTACATGACTATGAATCATTAAGAGTATGGCTACTGCCATTGTAAGTGATGATGATACAGCAGTATTGCAAAATCGCCTGCCATCTTGAATCATTAAGAATTGGCTTGTTCTAGTGTAAAAAGATGGTTTCTTCTAGCAGTGCTGGTATGTCATCTGTTATTTCGAATCTCTAAGGAAGTCGGCTGTACTGCTACTGTTATCAACAAGTCTGTGTTAGGAGGAACAGAGCTGCTGTTTCTGATGCTAGTGTTGTGTGCAGGAATGGAAGCTCCTGCTAGTGTTGTCATAATCATCACAGCTCACTGTCATTTGATGGCAACAATGCAGGGCCAAACTTCAAAGTTAGTAAGTGTTAAAAATGTGTGTAACAGTAATTTGATGCTACCTAATTGGTCGACAGAAAAGGAGATGTACAACGACAGACAAAATTATGTCTATTTCCGTCACATGCACTGAAGCTATTAAATGGTTTATTTTTGGTTTTGTTACTAGGATTGCCCAATTGTAAATGGTGCCTAAGAAGATCCTTGACATAGATATTGATCATACCTATTATTTTACTAAATTTGCTTGTCACAGTGTCACCATCTCAATTTGTACGATCATGATGTCATTTCTAGGAAACTTTTCATGTTGAAATGAAGTCGATAAATATTTTGCAGGAATTTATTTTTATGTTTTTAATTACAAAGAAAGGAGAGGGAGACACTTAGTTTATTAGTATTCTGAAAGCATCCCTAATTATATTTAGTGCTTTTAGTAGTGCTTTGCAGGCCTCCTTTTCTTTTTTCTTTTTTTTGCACTGATCACTTAAATAATTTCTTTTCTTATAGAAGTGCTCAATGTCCTAGATAGAGCCATTGTCCAAAGTGCTTAATATCCTGGATAGAACAGGTAGAATCTCAAAAGGGAGTTTTTGCACTCCTCACAAAACAAAGGGATTTCTCTTCTTGAGGGGTGGGGGACCTGCACATACATTTTTGTTTGTACGTATGTTATCACCTTTCACATACATTTGTTTCTATGTATATTATATTTCACACCCACTTATAATTGTACATACGTTATCACCTTTCATGTACTTTTAAGTTTGTATGTAAATTATCACCTTTCACATTTGTTTCTACGTAGGTTATCACTTTTCACAAATGTATGTTTGTACATGTCATCACCTTTTATACAGATTTGTGTTTGTACTAATTTGCATATTTCTTTAAAAAAGAACTTTTATTAATTCACTGCTATTTTTTTTCTCTGTTTTCTTATTGGATGATTAGTTTCATTTCACTATTACTACGCACATTGTGCATATTTTCTACATAAAAGTAAATCTCAGAATGACTACTTTTTTTTGGTCTACGTACTTGAAACTTGATATATGGGGTATTCAGACCTTTGGAAAAAATCGATTTGATTTTTAGCCACAAAAGTAGCTGCTAAAGGGTCAAAATTGAAAAAATTGGTATTTGGCAGGTATAGGTTAACATAATGTGTAAGCTCTATGTATGCACAAATATACATTTATACATTTAATGTTATTTTTTTATGTTTTGAAATGCGTATAGACTTAGCTCAGATGAAGAGCTATATGTTTTGATTTCAATTCTAGCTTATTACACTTAAGTCATATATATTTTTTTAACTTTTGAAATCACTACTATATATTGGGTACAATATAATAATCAATAGAGAATTGACTGTATAATAATAAATACGAAATCTGCATAAATTAAAGGATGATATTTTAGCATATTTTATGACTGGGCAAGGCTGGACAGTGTACTAGTTGATTAGAAAACTTCTAACAAAATAAATATGTGCACACGGTGGAAGTGAATCTACAAAGATGGTTGAAGAGTTGAATGCAATCAATTTTGCATTGTAATTGATATAAGTGCATTGAGTCTGCACCATGGTCAAGTCACCAATGCAAGCGAGTTTGCACTATAGTTGAAGTTGTTGGTGCAACCGAGTTTGCACTATGATCAAAATTAGTGGTTCCTAAGAAGTAATAAGACATATAGGATGATCAAATAAGGTCTTTTTCATCATCCAGTTTTGCAAACAACTAATATTCCTGGTGAACCGAGTGCAAAAGAGATTCAGACAATTGCACTTAAGGGAACAACGAGGATATTAATAAGGGCTCTCGTTTGGTTTCAATAAAAAGCAGGGCAATGTTGGCAGTTGGTTTGGCTGCCCCATACCCAACGTTATAATCTTCAAAGGAAGAAAATTAAAAAAAATAAGTTGACGTGATGGGTATAAGTGAGTATGCATTGTGACCGACATCTATGGCTTCTAATAGACAATCACAAAAATATGGAGTTGTTAAATTAATTCCTCTTTGTTGTTCTCCCTCTTCTTCATCCATTTTCGGCTGCAAGTATTCTTGACTTTGAGGTGAGTAAAACCAGGGAATGTTTCATGCTTGCTCTCCATGCAGTCTGGCCCTAAAGAGTTCATATCATTCAGGTTACATGCAGTTGTATGTACTTGAATCGTCCTCTGTTCATCATGCTCTTTAGTGCACAGGATATCCAAACACGTTATGGAGTTTATGCAAACGTAGCATACATTACTTGGATACACATATTATATGGTGATGGATTATGAAATCATCTAACTACAATATGAGGCATATGAACTTGATTTCTTTCAATTTGCTTACTTTATACTACCAGATCAATTTGTTTGATGATATTAGTTTCTTAAAATACACCAAACATTGATGTCATTGTTTTGTTTTTTCATTTTCTTTTGCAAGACTCTGTTATATTATGCAATATTACAATAAAAACAATTTTCTACAAAACACCCACACCAGAATATTTGAAAAACTTGAAGCATAAAAACTTTTTCCCAAATTACTGAATTTAGTATTAAATAATCCAAAAAGAGTTGATATGCTGTAAAACAACTGAACCAAATCAACTTAGTGAGTTGCAAATAATTTTGAAAATTGTTCTTTCATAAAAAAATGAAGATTAAATTCTTATTTCCCTCGACTCCAAGTTTTTTGCAGCCTATGTCCATATTTCTTTCAAACTTAATCCTGATTTCTTTCAGCCTCGTTTTAAATACTCTCTACTTGATGATTCACAAGTAATACTGAACTTGCCATTTCATATATAAAATGAAGTTTAGCTTTTGAATTATATCCACCTCCATCTTGATTACTCTCAGTTTAGCCCTCGCTGTCTGAATCTGGATTTTTCTCAACCTTTTTCTAATTTCTCTCCACTTTTTTGTAACTTACAAATAATTTTGAAAATTGCTCTGTCACATAAAAATAAATATTCAGTTTCAAATTTCCTTTTTATATGAAACAACGGATGAATTATCTTTTCACAACATAGTGTTTTTCAGAAGAAAAACACTGCTTACATTAAAGAGTATAAAAGCGTTTTTTTTAACCCAATGGTTAGCTATAAACTTTGTAGAATCATCGCTGACCATCAATCTTGAGCACTGGCACTGTTTGTATTCATTAGTCTTCAAAACGAGTTTCTCATAACCCACATTCAGATTATAAATTGGCTGACTTTAATCTGTAATCACAAATCGCCCATTTAGATAGATAGATAGATAGATAGATAGAGGTTGACAGATACAAGTAGATAGAGAAATAGACAGATGAACATCAACGCATCAATATGATACAAAACTAGATGAGCAAACAAAAGGACTAAATAAATAGACTTAAACAAAAGAAAACAAAAAAATCCCCTAAAAAAAACAAACAAAAAAAAATGTATAAAATTACTAGCTGCTCCTACCTTTAGACTTTCTTTTTTGTTTTTGCAATTTTTGTTAAAGTATGACAGGCTACTACCAAAGTATAATTTTTTTACTGGGATTTTGAAAGTTAGATTTAATTATTATGATATCATTTGATCATTAAATTATTAATTGAACCAAATTGATGTACTGATATAGCTGTTAAAACCAACAAAACCGACTTTTGTCAACACCAAAACACATAGCCTAAAAATAAATGTGAAAATAACGATAGATCAGAGACATACTCGCAAATTCTCTTCTATGGGAAAGAGATTGCAGGTAAGAGAAAAGGGAATTACCTACTAGGTTTAGAAGCCGGTTTTGAACTCTATCTAAATAGGATACTTCAGTACAAAAATTTACAAACAAATGATGTTGGGTATTTAGCAGAGAAGTCAATAAACAATAAAAAGAAGGGTAAAAAAGTTCAAATATTTAGCAAATAAATGTTACCAAAGGCAAGATAAGTTACTCTTCTATTTACCTGAATAAATTTTGTGTGTTTTAACAGAATTTAAAGCTTTTATTCAGTTCGAAAAAAAATAGTTCTGAGCTGGTAAGTTAAGCTGGCAATCAAGATGGCTGATGAAAACGTCATTTTCAAAGTGTCCAAAAATGGCTCAAAAATCTAAAAATAAATAAAATACTGATAAAAATTCACCCAATAAGCGGTCACTATGATACTTCGTGACACTTCTTGGGCGTATTTCCATCAGTATTTTGTTTATTTCTGAATTTTTGAGCGATTTTTGACACTCCGAAGATTATGTGTTTTCAAATGCCATCTTTATTGATGGTTTAACTTACCAGCTCAACACTACTTGTTTTTTGAACCAAATAAAAGCTTTAAATTCTGTTAAAACACGTAAAACTTATTTAGGTAAGTAGAAGAGTGTTATATCCAATTTAAACGGTATATAATAATATGACAAAATATGCCGAGTGGGATGCATAACAAAAGAAGGTTTATTAGTACTTTGTAATAATACAAAATGGCTACTTGCTTTTGAAGTTAGATAAATGTCAATGAAAGTAAAGAAAAGAAACTTAGCGTGTGAGAGCTAAGCGCTCATCCCTGGGAAGCTTGGTTAACCGGAGTACACTTGTAGAGTGTCCAACGCGAGACTGCAAAACAAGACAAGACGCCCCCACCTTAAAATGGTAGCTCTTTTATATCCTGTTTTGTATCCGGTTCGATATGTAGCTATGTCCCTTATGACACCTTCCCCTGAAGCTGAAATCTTCTCAATTTTAGCTTTAATACCGCTTCCGTTTAGGATCGGGGCTTAAACACCTGACGATTTTCCTTTTACATGTGCTTTTCCTTTTGGTCAGAGTTTCCTGCGGTAAAGAATTCTGCCCAGCCCGTATGCTAGGCTCAAGGGATACATTCATGGGTCCGTGTATACACACCGGTTTTGGAATGTCAAATGTGTCACACAGCATTTCCATTGGGATTTCCTCTGTATTTTCTGAAATTCTGGAACGGATTTGATTAATATGTCTTTTACAGACAAAACTTGGGCCTTGAATAGTATGCACCATTTTAGTGAGTTGAGTTAATGCTTTTTGGGCACTCCCTAATAAAATAAATATTTCAACACAAGCTACTGAATAAACGAACAAACGACTTCGTAAAACTTGCAAGAAAAAGGTTTATTGAAGTAAGGCAAGATGCCATTTAGATATAGCTGGGATAGAACTCGTCTGCCTTTGCCTGGTAGTTATTCCCAAGTGGGGACCGTCTATACCGATGTAGGCAGAGAGAGAGTGAGGAAACAGGTCCGCTTTCCTTGACGTCTCGCTGGAAAAAGAAAGAGTTTTTCTTGTCCGGGACGGAAGCAGTTATAGTTCCTTAAAGGGGTAAGGAAGATCCCTGCGCTATGACTGATTGGTCAGTATGTGCCATATCGCACAGTCAGGGGAGTCACTGACGTACAAGAAAAGAGTTCTATTTGTTTCTGCTACATAACCCCCTGCTTAGGCTGAAAGCCGACAGAGAAAAAGGTAGCAGAACGAATAGCAAAAAAAAAATTAAATAAAAATGTCAATTTATTCACATTATTTTTTTTTTTTTTTTTACACCATGTTCCCAATTCTTTTCTTAATGATACCATCCACCCAATGATTTCCCCCCATTTTGAAAATTTTTAAAATAAACTTTATCTCCTGGGGAATAGCACTTTACATTAAAGTTTTCTTTTCTAGCAACTTTCTTTTTATCCAGTAGGAGTCTATCGAAAATGGATCTAATTTTTCTGGCAAACGTAAGTTCTGCAGGGGATGAATTTACATCATTGTTTGGATTTGGGGTTACTTTGTAGATCGCTAGAAATTGTTCGCTCATCTGTGTCAATGTTCATGTTTTTCTTTAATGCCCGCTTAAACGTGTCCACAAATTTCTCTGCCAACCCATTCGACCTCGGATGGTAAATAGGTGTCATGATGTGTTGTATATCCAGTGAGTTGCAGAATTTTTTAAATTCGTAACCTGTGAATGCTGTACCATTGTCATTCACTATGGTCTTTGGTACACCAAACTGGCTGAAAATTTTGTCAAGTGCACTTAGTGTTCCTTGATGTTGGATGTCTGATCTTGAATATCTCCAGCCATTTGGAGAAAGAGTCCACTACAATTAAGAAAAAAAAAAAACATTTAGTGGTCCGGCATAATCAATATGCAGACGTGACCAGGGCAAGTCCGTCTTCAGCCACGGGGGTCGTTTTTACCGGGGGATCTTGGGCTGTTAACTGACATCCTTTACACACTTTGACACAGTTTTCCACCTCTTTATCAATACCAGGCTAATACACGTAACCTCTAATTAGGGATTTCATCCTTGAAATGCCAGGATGACCTGTGTGAAATTCCTTTAGCATTTTTCCAAATATTATCGAGAGAGCCTCCTTTTCAATCTGGCTGTAGTTTTTCTTGACGCGTGAGTGATTGCTTTTGTTGTTCCATCCTCATACTTATAGAGTAATGCAGCACCAACTCCATAATCACTGGCGTCCGTTGCTAGTACCATCTCCTTTTCTGGATCGAAATGCGCTAATGCCAGGTCTGACAGTAGACATTTCTTAATTTTCTGGAAAGCAGATTCACATTCCTTTGTCCAATTCCATCTACTGCCTTTTTTTAGTAGCTCGTTAAGTTTAAGGAGCTCTCAAATTATGCACATTAGGGATGTATATTACATAATATTGTACCAATCCCAAAAATGACTGTAGTTTTGGTACTGAGTCTGGGGCAGGCATCTTTTCGATTGCTTCGGTTTGTTGTGGATCTGGCCTTTGTTCATCTTCGTCAATTATTTAACCCAGATATTTTATCCTTTCCATGAAGAAATCGCCTTTCGCTGGACTCAATCCGAAACCAAACACCTCCATTCTCTTAAGTACTTTTCTGACATGCTTCATGTGCTCTTACAAATTACTGCTCTTTATCAAGACATCGTCAACGTATGCCATTGCAAATTCTAATCCTGCGAGCATCGTATCCATTATCTGTTGGAACATAGCAGGGGCGACCTTTAAGCCGAAAGGAAGCCTCTTTAGCTTGAAGATACCCTTATGCGTATTAATGCACAGGTACATTCATCATTGACCTTGATTTGCAAGTACGTGTCCGAGAGGTCTATCTTGGAAAATATTTTTCCTCCGTTTAGTTTTGAGAATAGATCTTCTGCTGACGGAAGGGGATAATTGTGGTCCTTTATACAATCATTCAGGCCCATTGAGAAATCAGCATAGACTCTGATTTTGTTATTCTTTTTCTTCACATATACAGTCGGGCTGGCCCAATCCGTATGGTCAACTTTTTCAATGACATCTAACTGTTGAAGTCTCTCCAACTCCTCAATTGCGTCCATCGATGAAAAAGGTACATTTCTTTTAGGTTGAACACCGGGGTGACATCTTTCTTCACTTCAAATTTGGCTTCTATTTTCACACAGTGTCCAAGTCCTTCAGCAAAATCTCTTGGGAATTCAGCTTTTACGTCGTCCAGGAAGCCTTCCACTTCGTTCAATTTCTCTGTGTTCAACCTATTACAAAAAGAATTAACTGGTCGTTCCCATAAGTTAAACAGGACAAACCAATCCACTCCAAATAGACTTGCGTTCCTTCCTGGTACCACGTACACTTTGGACTTGTGTGTCTGACCACCAAATGTCATGTTGCACCTCAGTTCTCCTTTGAATTCCAACTTTTTGCCACACATGCTCTTCGCCATCTTGCTGGTTTCCATTAGTTCAGGTCGACCGATCCTTCTCCAGATATCTTCATCTATGATGCTGATGTCCGCACCACTATCCAGGAGTAATGCTACAGGATGTCCATTTATGTGAACATCGACATACTTATGTCTTTCGCAACTTTTCTCTTTCCTTGTGTGAAGCGCATTCACTTTTTCGGTCCTTTGCTTTTTCTTCTGATCACAGTACGGTTCCTTGTGGCCTCTGAATCCACATTCATAACATATCCTATTCCTGAACCAGCAGGTCTTTTTGGTGTGTCTTGTACTTCCACAGCATTCATAATTTTGGTCCTTGTGTATTCTGGGGGTCTTCTGTTCTTGGGTCTTGTACGTTCTACAGGTCCTTTGCTGTTTTACATGTTGTACCTTGTAAACGCTTTTTTCTTCAATGTGGGTGTTGTCTCTTTTGATATTAATGAGATGTTGACATTTCTCGGTAATTTTTTGTAAAGTTATATTTGGATCCGACTCCATAATTGTCAGGATCCGGGATTTGATATCTTTGTCCCCTGGTGCTGTGAGTCCCTGCACAAAGATGAAGCATTTAAATAAATCCGCAGAAATTTCATTTAATTCAAATGATTCACATAAGCAATTTACAATACAAGCATACTCTAGATAGTCTTCAGATTCTGATTTCTGTAAATTTAAACATTTATATCTAGAGTGGAAAAGGCTATCTCTTTTATCAAATATTTTAGATAAAGTATTGATTGTCTCTTCAAAGGTCACTTACTCCGTTTTTTTTTGTTTTTTTTTTTGGGTAAAATTAAGTTAGCATACTTTTGTTTTCATCAGTACCCAGTTTTTGAAGTAACAGTGTAACTTTTTCTTCGTTGGTCCAGTCCGAACACCTCTTTGTAAAAACTGTTTCATACCTTCTATAGTATGCTGGAAATGTAACGCCAGTATTGGGAGAGTAGTGAAATTCTGACAAAGAGTTTGAAATACCCTCTGCAGAAAAGTTCATTTTTTTCTCAGTTGTCGAGGTTTGAATTAATTTTTCCAAATTCTTTTGTTGAGTCGACATTTGGCGTTGAAATATTTTTGTTTGTTCTTGTTGTGCCTCTAAAGTTTTTTGTGGCATTTCTTGCTGTTGTTGTTGCACTAAGAATTGTTGTCATTTTTTACTGTTTCTGAATGCTAAGAGTTAGTACCTTCGTCAACTCAGCCAATTGTTCCATTTTAGCTTAAAAAATGTCTTTCCAAAATTTACAACAATGATTCTACAAAAGTTCATAAATATGCGTTTTCGCAAATTAGCAACAATACTTCTACAAGTTTTGCAAGAATAAATGTCTCAACAAAGTTCATACAATTTAGCAACAGTAATTCTACAGATTTTGCAAAAACAACTGCTTCAACAACGTAATTTTACACAATAATACTTTTTCAACTTCACACAACAAATAGTTCTAATTAATTTACCCGAAACAATGATGAGCAAACTTTTTTTCAACAAAAATACGACTGCACGTGAAAAAAAAAAAAAATTATAGCAATAGTCTCTGTTTTGTTTAGAGAAAAAGAATCGTAAGAGTTTTTTCTTTTCTTTCGAAAAACTCGTAATCCTATGTGCCGGGTTCGAATTCAGTTTGCGTTTCCCAAATATTTTTTTGGTCATAAATATAAATAAAGTTCTCTTTATCTTCAATATCTTTCAAGTACAATTTTATTACCTTTCCGTGAGTTCTTATCGGAGAAATCCATACTTTCCACTACTTTATGTAGGAAAATTCGAATAGTTCTTTGCCGCACGTGTTCAGTAACAAAATCCTTGTAAATTTTCATCAAAAGATCATTGAATAGAACACAGTCCTTTTAATATGGTAATTTATCTCTGTTAAGAGATAAAGAATCATCTTCGTTCGCCAACTGTTATATCTGATTTAAACGGTATATAATAATATGACACAATACGCCGAGTGGGATGCGTAACAAAAGAAGGTTTATTAGTACTTCGTAATAATACAAAATGGCTACTTGCTTTTGAAGTTAGATAAATGTCAATGAAGGTAAAGAAAAGGAACTTAGCGTGTGAGAGCTAAGCGCTCCTCCCTGGGAAGCTTGGTTAACTGGAGGACACTTGTAGAGTGTCCGACGTGAAACTACAAGACAAGGCGCCCCCACCTTAAAATGGTAGCTTTTTTATATCCTGTTTCGTATCCGGTTCGATACGTAGTTATGTCCCTTTTTTTTTTTTTTTTTTTTTTTTTTTTATTACATTTTCACCCCAAACAAGGCAAATTGCCACTTTGGTGTAGGGGGCTACTATCAGGGGCAACAACTACTGGGGTACTATGTAGGGATTTGGGCAGCAAGGTGTCGGTTCACGTTACACTTGAACTTCTGCACGTCAGTACTGTTGGGGAAGCAGGGACCTGGAATGGAATTCCAGAGTCTAGCGGTTCTGGGGAAGAAACTATTGGAGTAAAAAGATCTTTTACATCTAGGGATCTCTACAGTGTGGGGGTGGGATTTAGCAGCCTGTCGGGTTTGTCGAGGGTGCTCACGTCATGGGGGCACAAGTGATTGCAGTTCGTCAGAGCATTCACCACTAAAATACTTGTAGAAAAGGCAGAGGGATGCAACATTTCGTCGATGGGACAGAGGCTGAAGCTTAGATGCCAGTTCAGGGCCTATCAGGTTTGCGACTCTCTTTTGAACCTTGTCAAGGAGCGAGAGACTAGTAGCAGATGCACCAGCCCAGATGTGGCAGCAATACTCCATACATGGGCGAATGGTGGCCCTATAGAGGTACAGGATACTTTCGGGTGTTAGTAGTTTTCTAGCACGGTAGAGAGAGCCCACCTTTCTTGCAGCGGCCCTGGCAATGCCTTCAATGTAATTGTTCCAACTCATGTTTCCTGTGAACGTTAGGCCAAGGAGTTTGAAAGATGGACTCTCAGATAAAGAGTCGTTGGCCATTGCTATGGGTGGTAGAGAGGGTTTCTTGTAATTATTGAATGAAACTAGTTTAGTCTTGGCAGCATTAAACGCGACCAACCACTTTTGTCCCCATTCCACTACAGATTGGAGGTCTTCCTCTAGTGTTTCTGCCATTTCTTTAGAAATGTGTTCATTCGTCTTCCTGTCGTGTCTGCCATAGAGTGTAGTGTCATCAGCATATATACCCATCTCAGAGGCGATGTTGTCGGGGAGGTCATTTATGAATATCAGGAACAATAGAGGTCCAAGGATAGAACCCTGGGGCACCCCCGCATTTATATCATATTGTTTAGATGTACGACCGTCGAGGACAACCTGGATTTTTCTCTTATCTAAGAAGGATTTAATTATGTTAAGTATTCTACCAGTGATACAGTATGATCTGATTTTACTGAGGAGACCCTCATGCCATACCCTGTCAAAAGCCTTAGATATATCTAGAGCTACCGCTCTGCCCTCCCCCGCTTTGTCCAGTGAATGGTATATACGTTCAGAGATCACAGTTAGGATGTCTGCTGTGGAACGGGCTTGTCTAAATCCATATTGTTTGTAAGTCAGTAGTTTAGCATTTGTAAGATGATGGACTTATGACAAAGAGTAATTTATCTTGCCTTTGGTAACATTTGTTTGTTATATATTTGAATTTTTGACTCTATTTTTGCATTTTATTGGCTTCTCTGCTAAATCCCCATGATATCATTACAAATGTTTGCCTTAACTTGTGTAAACAGAAAAAAATAAAATACAGAAAATACAGAACCCATATTTAAGCTAAAATCAATTCCTGAAATTTGTGGAACATGCACGTTTATCAAATCATTATCCCCATGTTAACTATTCCGTACTTAACCTCCTTCCCTGTGCAATGCTAGCACCATGGCAGCTTGTAGTAAATAAAATAAAAATTGACTGTGTGATTGTACAAGTTATGTTGATGGGAGAAATATACATACAAAGTTGTGATTGTCTAATAGATTTATCAGCATGACGGAGTGGCACATGCCCAATTGTAAGGGGAGGTATATCCTAACATAACAAAGCTCTACATATTTGTATTATTTGGATTACTGTTATTCTCTAAATATTTTGGTTGATATAATCTCTAACGCTTTTTAGTTATATCTTTTCAAACTCGGTGATCTTTCTGTCAAACTTGGGAATCTGCACAGAATTTCCAGCGGAGCCCTTTATTTAATCTATCGAGGGTAACACGCTCTCATTCTGTCAGCCATAACTGGGTAAAAATCTTAATTAACTATTGTATTCTAATAATCATCTTTCTCAACATCTAATTCTGATCTTTCTCAACATCTAATGCTGATCTTTCTCAACATCTGATGCTGATCTTTCTCAACATCTAATGCTGATCTTTCTCAACATCTAATGCTGATCTTTCTCAACATCTGATGCTGATCTTTCTCAACATCTAATGCTGATCTTTCTCAACATCTAATACTGATCTTTCTCAACATCTAATTCTGATCTTTCTCAACATCTAATGCTGATCTTTCTCAACATCTGATGCTGATCTTTCTCAACATCTGATGCTGATCTTTCTCAACATCTGATGCTGATCTTTCTCAACATCTGATGCTGATCTTTCTCAACATCTGATGCTGATCTTTCTCAACATCTGATGCTGATCTTTCTCAACATCTGATGCTGATCTTTCTCAACATCTGATGCTGATCTTTCTCAACATCTAATGCTGATCTTTCTCAACATCTAATACTGATCTTTCTCAACATCTAATTCTGATCTTTCTCAACATCTAATGCTGATCTTTCTCAACATCTGATGCTGATCTTTCTCAACATCTGATGCTGATCTTTCTCAACATCTGATGCTGATCTTTCTCAACATCTGATGCTGATCTTTCTCAACATCTGATGCTGATCTTTCTCAACATCTGATGCTGATCTTTCTCAACATCTGATGCTGATCTTTCTCAACATCTGATGCTGATCTTTCTCAACATCTGATGCTGATCTTTCTCAACATCTAATGCTGATCTTTCTCAGCATCTAATTCTGATCCTTCTTCAGCATCTAATTCTGAACCTTCTTTAATATCTAATCTTGATCTTTCTCAGCATCTAATCTTGATCTTTCTCAACATCTAATCTTGATGTCTCATAACCTGTAATCATGACCTGTCTCAACTTTTAATGATTTCACTTTTTTACATTAATTTTCTTTGCCTTACTGCTGATTTTCAGCTGATGATTATAAAATTAAATCTTTATATAGAGCTTCATTAGTTGACCTCGTTCTAATGAACATGTGTCTTTATCTTGATCTGTTCTTATCTATCTCAACCCTTTCATCTGTATTTATCAGTTTATGCCCATCTAAGAATGCTTCTGTTTTGAGAATCCAAATGGTACAGTATTTTGTCATAATTATTACAATATTTGCTAATGGGCTGGGAGATCCGGGTTCAATCCTTACTTGAGTCATATCAAAAACTCCAAAATAGTACCTGATACCCCCTGCTAAATACTCAACATTATAACTTAGGTGCGGGTTAAGGGTAAATTAAGCATTTCTGGAAAAGAAATGGCGCTCTCCCCTACATCAATGAAAACAAAGTGTTCAGGTTACCCTCGACTATGATTGACCTCGTTATTTTCTTAATCTGTTATTTTACATATGAATTCGTACATAGTACTGTTTTTTATTTTCAGAACTGTTGGACTTTTTGAAACAAATTGAAGAAAGTGAGTATGATGAAAGAACAGCTGATGAAAAACTGCTGGATCTGATTTTATTGAACAAAGATAACAGCATCCTGCTGCAGTGCTTCTGCACATCAGATGGCATCTCCCTTCTTGAATTCTGTTCACGTCTGCACTTTCCGCTTTGCCAGGAGTACCTGCTTAAGAATGCTCTCTACAACCCTCACACACTCTCGGATCAGGTAACAAACACCAAATTCCACACCAGATTATATTTTATGCAGTAGATTCGTAGGGTGAATTTGTAAAAAATACACAAGAGGCAAAAATAGAAGAACATGATCAAATAATGAATAAAATATGATGGTTGTAAAGATAACAATATTTTATTGAGAGAAAGAGATGTTTTGTGTGCATGTTGCATTATGTTAGCTTGACGGTTTGTGTAAGACACTGTTCAAGTAAGTTCAATAGTCAATTGTAGGCAATTTTTGTACATGTCTTATGGATGTTTCATGTGAGCATGACATCGTCAGGTGTGAAATGTATATCTGTTATCAGTAGTAGTAATAGTTTTAGTGCTTTAGCTTTTGTATTTGGATTCTTTAGACTACTGTTCTCAGCTTGAGTATTATTCTTATAACGTTTCAGTGGATATAACTTCCGACCCTCTTCAGGTGTATCTTGTTAAATTTGGGAATCTGTTTTTTTTTTTTTTTTCTGAAATTCCATGCAAGTTCCCAAGTTTGACAGAAAAATTCCGAAGTTTAAAAAGATACATCTGAAGATCAGAGGTTACGTTGTCTGAAACGTTGTGAAAATAACATTAAAGATGAAAACAGTAATCCGGAGAATCCAAATAATACGAGTTTTTTTTGTTTGTTTTTTTTATATATAAATCGTTTCAGACAAGGCATGAAACTACTTGGTGTAAACAGCTAAGAAAAATAAAACCTGATTATAACAAAAACAGTACATGCTTATTGGTTTTAATATTGGAAAACAAAAAAGACCAAGATTATAGATAAGAAAAAACAGTCAGCAGGAAGAGAGTTCCACAAACCTACAGTTCTTGGAAAGTTACTACTGGAATAGGAAGCTGTATTAACAGTAAAGTATCAAAACAGCAAATTCATGGAAACCACTTGAACAAAGGAAGCAGGCAATAGATCAGACAATTATGAATAATGCATGTCATAATAGTATTTATAGAACAACATCAGCATCACATCTGTGAGAGAAAGGTTGAAGAGAAGAAGAAAGGGTGAGGGCCAATCAAATCAATAGGACAGAGATTCATCAACCCAAATATGGCAATAGTACTCCATACATGGTCAGTTAATAGAACTGTAAAGATACAGAATAGCCCCAGATGTTGTTGTGTATGGTTAATTTCATGCAGACGATTTCCCCAACATTTAATTCTGTTGAAATGCAGCATGGATAACATTGGTTGGAAAATTACAATTTACTTCAGCAGTGAGACTAACTACCTTGTAGGTTTTCTATTGTCAATCTGTTTAGCTGTTCATTTGTCGTGGCTTTTTATGAAAATCCGAGCGAAAGGTTTTGGAACATTTTTATCTTCAATGCCTAACATACAGATAGTTGGTTCAGGTGGTTTGGGTGTGCATTTTTTGTTTTGTTGCAGGCTCATAATATTTCAAATTACAATCAGTCCTAACAGATTTGTTATTACTTATTATTAGTTAATATTAATCATAGAGTATTACTATAATATATATATATATCTTTTTAACTCATTTCGAAGTGTTTTTTAACATGTTTTATTAACTGTTTGCTCCTATTATAAGCTCTATCTCCTATTTGGTTTTATCGAGCTTTTACATCTGGCTGAGATAACTTTATAAATATTAATTCTTTAATATTTATAATATACTTTAATTTTACCATCTTGGATCATTTTGGTAAATTTAATTGTAATTTTTATTTTATTTTATTTTATTTTTATTTTATAATATACATATGTGTGTGTGTGTAAGAAATTTAGAAGGTTATCAACATGTGAGAAATGGAATGTAGTCTCTGTTTAGGAAGAAAGATGAAAACAAGTGACAATTTGCAAATCAATAAGTATATATATACATACATTTATTCAGTATGCATATTGGTATATACTAATTTGCAATTTGTCACTTGTTTTCATCTTTCTTCCTTGACACAGACTACATTCCATTCCTCATATTCTAAATCTCTTCTACATACCTATCCCACACAATGCTTCAAGCAAACTACATCTCATATGTATATATATACATATATTAATGAAATCAAAGGGATGTAGTGTTTACCTGATATACGCAATGGTAAACTTCAAACTAATATAAATAACAGTATTTATATATAGAAAATTTAATCCCAACTGAATAAAAAAGCTCAATATGCAATAGAGTAAAGCTTATTTCTCTTTCTCATATATAAATTAAGGTTTGAGAAGTTCAAAAGAGTATTTGTTTATGTATGTATACGTATATGTATATATATACATACACACACACATACGTATACATACATATGTCTCGTTATGAATATGTATACATGAGTCTATAAATGCGTAACGCTTCATTCTTCATCATAGAGATGATTCCCCTTTTCTCTCTCTCTCTCTCTCTCTCTCTCTCTCTATTACTTTTTAGTAAACCCTCTCTTACTCCCTAACTTTCAACTTTTTCTGACATGCGACTTGTGTCAATGAACACATTTGCAAAATTAGTTTATAAACAGACTCTCCCCATCCACTAATACAGTTCACCATTCTGGTAAAATACGACCCACTTTAATCATTTATAATTTTATATTGTCTATAATTGTTCTTCTTAAACAATTTTCCAAAAAGGTTGAAATGCCATTTCTCCATTTTTATCCTTCTTTTTTAGAGAGCTCGCAAATTTTATAGTTTTTTTTTTTTTTTTTGAAGAGCTCAGGCTTTTCTTTTTTTCTATGACGTCCAATGGTTCAGGGTCATCTGACGAAGTCTCATTGACTGAAACAGATAGCTGTTTGTAGCGACCACCAAATGTAACTGTTTACCCTCAAATAAATAATTAAAAAAATATATATTAGCAATACTCTATGATTAATAGCAACTAATAATAATTAATAACAAATCAGGAATGACAGTAATAAGCCTACTATTTGTTTGTAAACAAACTGATAGAGCACTGTGCTGTGGGCAAATGTTAATTTAATAGACATTTGAGGACAAATATTTACGGTCACTTATTCGTGGTCCGATGGTTAGAGCTGCCGGCTGTCAACTCAACGGTTGTAGGTTCGATCCACAGTTGGGAAAAAAGTGTATGTCTAGCCGCACTGATGAGTTGTGATACAACGAAACAGTGCTGTATGTGAATGACACACACACACACACACACACATATATATATATATATATATATATATATATATATATTATACATCTTTCTATTTCAGTAGTTTCTTCCCAAGAACTGCTGCAGTCCTGGATATGACCTTAAACTATATCTGATGGTAAGGCCCCAGCTTGCAGGTTTTGGGGAGTGTGGAGCCACTCCTTAATTGCCTTTGCTCCCAGGTCCACTCTGACCTAGAGTGGTAGTACCTGTTAGGGTCCCAACTATGGGTTAAATAGAAACTAACTTGAAAAAAAAAAACAAATATATTCTATTAAAAAAGATTTCTTCAAAATCACTGGATTCGGCATTAAATAACCTGAAAAGGGTTGATATGCCGTAAAACAAAACCAACCAAACAACCAAGAATTGCTGCAAGTTTGTGGAATTATCTTCTGCTTACTGTTTTCCTCATTTTCAAGAGTAACGTCAATAGGCATCTCCTGTTTTTGCATTAATCATCTTTTGTTCTTTTTAGCTCCTTGCATCAAGTGGCTTCATGCCTTGTCTGGATTTTATGCTACCAAATCAGGCTGTCTGAAGATATCGACTTCCTACCCTAAACATTGTTATTTTTTTATATCATTTTGCAAAACTCAATCATGTTCTGCAAAGTCAAAAACAAATGCAACAACTTTTCTCTACTAATCAACCAAACTAAACACCTTGAATAAATATTTTTGGATATGAAGAACTTGAAGAATAAAAACGTTTTTCTAAAATTACTAGATTTGACATTAAATAACCCCCAAAGAGTTGATATACCGTAAAACAAAACAAAAACAACCAAACCTTGTCTGAAACAATTTCAATTAAAAGAAATCCTTTTTCCTACAAGAGGGAGAAGGTAGTTTTGTCTAATCTATTCTATAAAGTAAAGTAATAAGTGGTTAATGACATGGACTGATGACCCGGGTGTCCCAAGTTCAAATCCAGTTTGTCCCATAAAAATCACTTTCACTTAATGTTTGGCAACCTTGACGTAGTCCGTCCCCTAAGTACCTGATATCATTCTAGAAAGAATTCTGACTCAAAAATAATTGGGGAAACCAATGCCAACAATAGAATCTTTGTATTCATATGACGACGACGACGACGACGAGGTCATTCAAAATTAGATTACTATTTCCAATGTTGAGCGATTTATTTTTTAATGTTAATATTTTTCAATTTATTTCTTTTCTTTATTCATAAAAAAAACAGTCCCATCTTATGGAAAAAAGAGTAATTCATCAATATGGTGGGCTTAATAAAGAGTTTAAGGTTATTATTTACAAAAAATTTCAAGTTAAAAATGTTAGTGAATAAAATTTTTGCCCTATTATCAAATTGTGTTTCTGTCTGTTTTTTTCATGGTTCAAATCTGAGTTTATTTTTTTTTTTTATTAATTTTCTATTAAAAGAAAAACCTAACTCGATCTCTACAAATCATATTAAGAAAATTCAATGTGTTAACTGTTGAAATGAATCGTATATAAATAAAGTTGCACCCCCATGTCATTTTTGTACATTTTTTTCCTGAGTTAATGGGATTTTGCTTTAGCTTTATCTAATTAATTATTGCTTTCATTATGGTTAAATTTTATTTATCACACAATGACATTATACACTTGTAAGGATTTTTCACTTGGTTGAAACCTGCGTTTTTAGTTATAGACTATGAAACTTGTGTATCAGCCAATAATAACACACAAGACGACAAATTTTCTAATTTCCAATAAATTTGAACAGTCATAAGTTGATTGCTAATTGTGATATCCAAATAAATCTTTGGTGTATTTGTTTATATTTGCTAAGATCAATTTAGCTACATTAAAAGATTTAAGATATAATGAGTTGTGGCCTTGAATGGCCAGTAATTATCAAGACAAACGCATTGGTATAATCAATAAAAGGGCATTAACAATGTATGTTATAGAAAGTATGCATTTGATTCCGTGGCCATAACTGCTATCAATAACTGCCACAATGCTTACTCATTACTTCTTACCTCTAGGGATCTCTACTGTGTAGGGGTGGGATTTTTCTGCTTGTCGGGTTTGTTGGGGTATTTAATGTCAAAGAAGTAGAAGGGCTCATAGTTCGTCAGAGCATACACCATTAAAATACTTGTAGAACAGGCATAGAAATGCAACATTTCATCAATGGGACAGAGGCTGAAGCTAGGATGACAATTCAGGACCTATCAGGAGGAAGAGACTAGTAACAGATGTACCAGCCCACTGACAACAATACTCCATACATGGGCGAATGGTGGCCTTGTAGAGGTATAGGATACTTTCAGGCTTAAATAACTTTAACTCCACCTTCCTCACAGCAGCCCTGGCAATGCTCTCGATGTATCTGTTTCAACTCATGTTCCCTGTGAACGTTAAGCTGGGGAGTTTGGAAGAAGTACTTTCAGGTGATGTATCTAGCCATAGTTATTGGTGGTTGAGAAGGTTTCTTGTAATTATTGAAGGAAACAAGTTTAGTCTTGGCAGTATTGAATGTGACAATCTATTTTTTCCCCTCATTCCACTACAGATTGGAGGTTATCCTCTAGTCTTTCTGCCATTTCCTTAAATATGGGTTCATTTGTTTTCCTCTCGTGCCTGTTATAGAGCGTGGTGTCATCAGCATGTCAGCTGTTTTCAAATTCAACTCAGTACTTATCTAATCATTTACTTCCAAGTTTTCCTTAGACACACATCCAGTGTTTCTACAATAGGGCAGGTCGATTTGCAACTTTTTTCAGAAAATCAACATGGCACTTGTGATGATAGTTGGGATTTGATGTGATAAGATCATATACCAAAAATTAGATTCCCATCTTGAACAGAAAATTGAGCATTTAATTTTAAAAATCGTGTAGAAAAATGCTGAAACATCCTTCATTTTCATAGCATTTTTCACAACACTAACTTTGAAATTTTACTATTTTTATAAAAAATCCAATTAAAATTGATATATTTATATGAAATACATTGAAAGAAAAATAAATACATGAATTATAATTTTAATTATGAATCACAACTAGTAAAATATCTAAACTTTTACTGCATTGATTAAACAAAAATTGTAAAAAATGCTAATTAGCAACTAAGTCTTTTAAATTTCACAATTCAAAAAGATATGTGGAGATGTATTACACAATATAACAACTTGATACAAGTTACAGAACCATGTATTTCAATTTTTTATTAGAGGCAATAATATAAACTTATAATAGAACTAAATTGTTCTGTATAATTTCCTTTTGAGGAAAATGAAGGTCTAATTTGCTGGAATGATGACTTTGTAATAATGTGTCTATGTCTTGCTTCCTTCCCATATACAACTTTTTGAGAAAAATCAATCGAATTTGACCAGTGTGTGGCTGCAAAATTGATAGCAGTAATCTTTTTCATTTTTTTTTATTTTTTTATTTTTGAGTTCACTATTTCTGGAAAAAACGACACAAAAAAAACAATTATTTGAAAACACTTATTTTTTATATTTTTGCGATGTAATATGAATAAAACTAACTATTGTTTGGGTAAATTAAAAAAAACTAATAAAATTTAATGGATAAATATTTATTTACCTAATGGACAAAATCGTTTGAATGCCCTCTTCTCTCGTATCCAATTCATCTGAGTTAATCATTGATATTATATTTTCCGGAAGTAGTGCAAAAGCACCATATTTTGAACAGTTTAAAACAGTAATTTGGATTTCAGTTAACTGTTTTGTTCTCTGAATCATATTAAACTATACTGTTGTTGGTTAAAAAAAAATATTGTTGGTTGAAATCTCAAACTAATTAACTGCATGCGCTTGGATGATAAATTTGACTAAAATGTTTAATTTATCGTAGTATTTGAGGATAGACAACTCTGGTCCATAAACACATTAACCTTATGGCTTATGTTAGCCATCTTCCTTGATTCAAGGGCCCAATTTTCTAAGTTAACTTCTCCACAAGAAATGCCAACAGCATACTCAAAAAGTAGCCTCTGGTCTTTACACTTAAATTATTTGTTTCTTCTGCTGTCAGATAATGATTATCGGGAGGGACACTAATTTTTTAGAATTCTACTTGAGGCAAATCTTGATAATTATTGATACAAAGTTTCCTCAAAGGACCAGTAAATGTTGTTAGTCTTTTTGTTGTTCCATCAATTAATTTAAAAATTGCTGTAAATGGCAGTTCTTCTAGTGGAACCTGAAAATTGGAAAATTTGTATATTTAATAATAGAGCCATATTACATAATAAATACCAATATATTATTTTATTTTCGACAAAAAAGGAACATAATTGCAAGTGAATCTATAGAATTAATTTTACCTCCTTGTTAGGAGGACAAGTGCAGACTGTGACTTGTTTGACAATTTTCAGTCTTGCACTTTACTGCAAAGTCATCACATCTCAAGACAGTTTACAACTACAAGAAGATATATCAAACAGTTTGTCTAGCTGTTCCTTCATTCTTTTCACTTTGATTGCTGCAAGAGATTTCCTGTCAATCTATTTGGCCCTCTTATAGTAAAATATATTGACCTTCAGTCCTATATAATGTTACCTTAACAAGGGCAATTGTGGATTGACTGCTTGCCGAATACTAATTATTTCCTTGGCAATTAACTTAGAAATCTCACTATTTTTTAAGTGGGGATAACTGTTTTTGAGAAAATAACTAAACTGGATGGCTTGTCATAAAGTTGGGGTGCTGTTTCATCCAAATGACAAGGTGGACCAGCAAATTTTGTGAACCACGGGTTAAAACTGAACATTGTGCTTTGACTGACATTCTAATCTGAAAAGTAAAAATAAATAAATGTATTATAACTGAAGGAAACTGTATTAGGCTATCTTCCAGTTTCATACATAAAAAATAAGTGCTAGTTATAAGAAATAATGAAAAACTTTGTAGAGTTGAATTAGATGTATTGAAGAGAGAGGACCGAACCAAATCAGAGGCATAGTAGTGTTTAGTTTAGATATTTTTTATCAGACTTTAGCTCCTCCTTCAATAACATGAATTTATCCATAAAAAGATTAATTCTTGATGTAGCTGTGCCATTTTAAACGATTGTTTAGTGTTTAGAGTTTGAAAAATCAGTGCTTGTGCATCTATGTTACTATGCTATTTTTAATAGTATTTTCAAGTTAAATTTAATTATGAAATTTTTGTTTATTAAATTTTTAGGTGAAAGTACAGAATAGTTACAATGCAACCTCCTTCCCATTTTAAGAATGGCTTTCTAAATAACAAAGTTATTTTAGCACAATAACATAGATGCACAAATAACGAAAAACCTTTAAAGGAGTTTCCTTATTTACTTGTATTAATCTTTGTAGGTTATCTGATTTTAAAACTATAATTTTAGAAGAAAAACACTGCTTAAAAACAATTACTCCCTAAAAATAAAAGAAATTAAAATTTGACACTAATTTTCTGCAAAGTATTTTTTATTAAGTTGAAAAACTTGAAAACTTACGTGGTTATGTTTCGTAAAGAATGTGGAGAATGAAATTGTATGGGCTATTTTTTTTTTTTTTTGCTTGAATATAAAACTGGAGTATTACCATATTTTAATAAAAATTTTAAATAGAATTTGATGTGAAATATTAGGTTGGTGCAAAAATGTTTTTGACGTTCGTTTAAACATCCAAAAAATGCCATTATTTTTGCACCAACCTAATAAATGCCATTATTTTTGCACCAACCTAATAGAAAAACAAATTAAATAAGATAAAACGAATATATTTAAATTCACTGCAGACACTTGAAATATAATAATACATATTTTAAACAAGCCTTCTCGTTTTTCCTTTCGAAATAATTAAGCCTAAATCATAATGTTTTCAAATTGAATAATAAACAAACGTTAATTTTCAATATCAATAACGAGTGTGTTTTGCGACGGTGAAATCTAAAATGTTTCCACCCAAAAAAGTTCCTGAAATGAAAAAGCGAACTTTGGTCGTTATTATTTAAAAAACATAATTTTGCCTTTACACTTAATATTTATTTTATTAATTCATTATCCTCACTCATTTTATTTAAAAATGTAGTTTAAAATATATTCTAAATAATGATTGCATTTTCTTAACAGTACGGATTGTTTGGATGATGGGACGTTCTTAACAATTCACCGAAAAACTTTTAATACCTTCAATTTTTCAACTTTTAAAGTCATTTCCTCAAACAAAGATAACGATTTTGAGAAAAATATTTTGTGTAGGTCTTTTCTATGTCAAACTCCAACTATCATCACCATTGCCTCACCGGGGTTGCAAAATCGACCTGCCCTATTCTACAATGGTTTTTCTAGGAATTGAATCTTCTAAATTGCTGTACCAGTATAATCGATTCATACAACCAACCTTGGATGTAGAAAAGTGCAGTTTTGTTTTTATCAAATTGCCTCATCTTGAAATGTTTGTATAATCTTAACTTTGCACGCAACATATAAACAGATTATTTTGACATTTTTCGGCATTTGCTTTCTGATCCACTACTACTAGTATACGTGCTATGATTTGCTTTCCTTCTCATCAGAGAGTAGGTTCTCGTCTACGTTCCAATCTCTGGTCCCCCCTCACCAATCTTTTACGAAAAACACCCGTCTAGCTGAAACCACTGTCAAAAATTTTCCCCACTCTTTATCTGTGCCTAAATCAAAACGTAGATTCCATGAACAAAGCTTCTTTCTTAGAACTGCACGCCTGTGTAACTCTGTTCCGTCTGCCTGCTTCCCACCTGACTACAACCTGGATGTCTTCAAGTCCAACGTAAACAAATTCCCGATGAACCTTAAGTAAACACTTTATTAAATCTCCACACTCACGTACTGTACATGCAATAACCCTTATCCCTGAGTGGCTTCCGGGCCTTGATAAGTGGTGACCACCTTGTAAAAAAAAAAAACAAAAAAAAACAATACTACAAGCAACTATAAAGGGATATAAAGGCTTCTATTATAATTGTAAAATCAATAGTTTGATTTTGTTTTATATCTATTTTCAGTGTGAGATGTTGGCTGAGGCTTGTCGGTATGGCTACAGCACTGTCGTCCAACTTTTGCTGTTAAATAAGGTGAAGATGTCCCGACAGCCGATTTGCACCCCCAACTCTCCATTTTATATTGCATCTCACAAAGGCTTTGTTGATATCCTTCAGCTCATGGTGGACTCAGACCCTTGTAAGTGTTCACCTTTAATTTTGTTTTGCAAAAAGAAAAAGACAATTTAATTTGAGATCATAAAAATTTTGCAGTATTTACCTGACCTGCTTCTGGTGAAGAACTTAAAGAAAAATAATTTGTGATGGACATGAGGATTCTGAACCCAGATCTGGCAACGAAAGTGGCTTCAACTTGGCTCATCCCCACCATAAAAGGATCTGTTTTGTCTGGCAAATATAAAAATTGTAGGTTACTAGTGAGGATCGAACTCACAAAATTATGAAAGAAATAATGACTGGTTATTACACTGCAAAAAGCAAATCTACTTCAATAAATAAAAAGTGAACCCATGAACTGTGTTCCCATTGGTTAAAAAGAACATATGCCAAAAAGAACTGTTACAAATAAATCATACACCATCATTTATGATTATGCAATTCCCTACAGTTACATAGAAAACAGAGCTGTTAAACTTGACATAGTGCTATGGGGCAAGAGAGAGAAAGTAGCAACCTTAGTTGAAGTTAATATCCATAATGATACTGACTTAAAAAGAGTTGAGAGAGAAAAGATAACTAAATACCAAGATTTTATGTACGGCATGAAAAGAAAATTGAATCTTAGAAAGATTATCATTCCAGTAGTCATAAATGCTATAAGTGTTCATGAAAAAGATTTCGAAAGCTATCTGGTGAATATATTCAGTAAACTAAATGCAAGAGAGTCAAACAATTATGCTTAAATGGATGGTTAGAATTCTAAAAAGACCTGTCAGTTGGAGTCTTTAAATAGCAAGTAAATATCTGACATTAAATAGCAAGTAAATGTCTGACATTTAAAAGGATGCCCCATCCTCAAAAAATCAAAAAGATATATGCATAATTGCATTCTTATTATCATTCAAACACAGTAATGTTTGAATATATGGTTAAGTGGCAGTTTTAGTCATTTAGAACTACGTTAAAGCTTCACTGCTCACTCATTTTTCGACTAAATTTCAAACAATTATTAGTTTATAGATCACCTCCTCAGCTATATTGTTAAAAAAATTTTTCAATTTTCGTTCAGTAAAATAAGTTATGATGAATTTTCTGATGTTCAAAATCGTAAAAATATGTAAGGAGGTGAGCGACGCTTTTTATGACTGGTTTCCATAGCAACCACATTGCTAGTAATTCACTGCTGTTGCAGAAAGAGCAGTAACAAGTGGAACAGAATGAAAGCATGAAAGGGAGATAATTGGGATTTTATTGAAAGCCGATGAGTGCCGTACATTGTTATTACATATGTGTATGTTATGTTTATGGGGGCAAAAAAATAAGACTGAAATTAAACAAAGAACAAGTGAATTTACTAGAAGCCTGGAAAAATCATGGATTACAATAGAAAAATGTGAGCATGAAAGGCTTAACCATGGAAAAGTAAAGGACGAGTTGTTAAAACTGTAAAAGAAAAGGACAAGATATTCTAGTAAAAAATATAAATTTATAAGTTTAAATATTGCAGCATTAAGATTTTTTTTTAATTCAATTTATAACATTATATAATCAATTCTTAATGCTACAATATTTTAAGTCATAAATTTATTATATTTTTTACTAGAATATCTTGTCCTTTTCTTTTCCAGTTTTAACAACTGGTCTTTTACTTTTCCATGTTTAAGATTAATCATATTACTTTCCATGCTTGCATTGTTCTATTGTAATACTAGATGGTTTTCTTTTTGCTGTTTTCTTCACTGGTGCTACCAGATCAGGCTGTCTACTGACTTCCTGAGATGAAACGCACCTACATAGATGTCTTTGTTTTTTTATTCCCTTTTGCAAAACTTAGTCATGTTCTGCGAAAACAAAAACAAAAACAACATTCTCCTCCCCCTCCCCTCCCTCGTTTTCTTTTTCCTTCACCTCCTCACCTTTTTTTTTTTTTTTTTTTTTTTTTTTTTTTTTTTTTTTTTTTGCCTAGTTGGTAGGGCGATAGAACATACCAACTGCCCCCCTGCAGAGGGTAAAAATCCTTCAATGGGACCACCAGTTGACCGTTGGTGGCAACCCGTAATGCATTAAGAACGGGATCCTGGTGGTTGAGTGGAACATGCCTAGGAAATAATAACATGATACTACAACACACCACTTTGGCCCTTACTAGGCTAGACGGGAGGTTGGATAGGCCCGATCCAATCAATCGGTTGGTCATGACAAGCACTAATTCAGACAATCCAAACAAAAACACACTAACACTCAACATAAACAATAAACTGAATTAATAAGCGATGGCTGAAGGGTCAATCAAGCTGGGAAAAAGGTAACCATCAGGAATAATAAAAATACAGGGAAATCCCATACTTGGGTGGGCATAACCATATATTGTGAATGCTTGGAAACCTCCCCATGTTTGAGTATACCAGCTATGTAGCCCTGGAGAACCGAGGCGAATGGGATTTACCCCCTCATAGTTCTTCCCCATAAGGGGCTCCGAGGAGGGTGGGGAGCATGGCTGATGAATTTTTCAAAAATTATTATGAATACCAAAAAATCCAAGAGACCACACACAGAAATTGACTCTGACAGCGACAATGAAGATACAAACTTTCCAAGATTCATCGTGCTAGAAGCAACGTCTAATATACCGTTAACTAAAATGTCACCCTTCATTATCCAAAAGGTAATATCAAGCAAAATAACACCTAAAAATGTCAAAAAATTAAGGAATGGTACCATATTGGTAGAAGTACTAAATAAAAAACAGGCCAAAACTCTACTTCAACTACAAAAATTGCATGAAACAAACATCAAAGCTTATCCACACCAAACACTAAACTACTCCAAAGGAGTCATAAAAAACCAGGAAATCTCCGTCTGCACAACAGAAGAAATCAAAACAGAACTAAAAAACCAAGGGGTCACAGATGTAAAAAGAATCACATTTAAAAAAAAAGGAGAGGTAATATATACAAACACTTATATATTAACATTCAATTATCCTCAAATACCAGAGACCATCAATATAGGTTATGAAAGAACGAAAATAGAACAATACATCCCAAAACCTTTACAATGCTACAACTGCCAAAAGTTTGGACATAATAAAGACCAATGTCTAAGATTCTTCACATGTGGAAACTGCAGTGAAAAAAACCCAGACCACGATGAAGAAGACTGTCCAAATAAAACCAAATGCACAAACTGTCAAGAAGAGCACCACTCTCACTCAAAACAGTGCAAAATATATAATCAAGAGAAGGAAATAATAACAATCAAATATCAAAAAAATATAACCTTCCAAGAAGCCCGCAAAGAAGTCACAAATCGCACCAAAAACTCATATGCCACAATAACCCAACAAGCAAACAAAATGTACAACTACAATGAACTAAACCTTGCTCCAGAAATTGCAAACCTAGCAAAAGAACTAAAGAACATACTTGAAGAATTAAAATCTTTTTTATCAGAACTGAAAATAAACTCCAACAGCCAAATAAAAGTCAGAAACGAACAACCCAGTATAAAAGAAAACGAAACAAAGGAAATCAGAAAAACTTCCATCAATATTGAGGAATCAATCCCTAAAGAAATGAAACCTCCTCAATTATCAAAACGTGAAAGATCCAAGTCACAAACAAGGACAAAAACAGATGTTAAAAATAAACACACAACAACAGAAAAAATGGAAATAGAACAGAACAACAAAAAAACTACCCCCCAAAAACAAAATGACAAACAAAAAACAGAATTAGTATTAATTGAAAATGAAAATAAATTTGAACTAGTTGAAACTGATAGCCAAAAAAGACAGTCAAGACAAAGTAAATCTAAAAGTCCCAGACCAAAACCCAAAAAAAGCCTCTCACCAGAAACAAGAAACAGACCATCCACTTCCAAAAGAAACACCCAAACTAACATCGAAACTATGGACGTAGACATAAACACCAACAGTCCAAAACCAAAAGAAAATATAAACCATGACTAACAAAATCCTACAGTGGAACATAAGAGGATTAAAAATTAATATCGAAGAAATGCAAATACTTATCAAATCCTTATGTCCTGCAATAATTTGCCTACAGGAAACACACTTAAAAGAAAATGACAAAATTAACATAAAACACTACTCAATATACAACCACATAAACAAATTATCATGCAAAGCCACCGGTGGATCATCAATACTGATAAACGAAAACATTCCACACAGCAAAGTGAACTTAAAAACAAATATGCAAGCTGTTGCAATAACTGCAACACTACACAAAACAATAACCCTATGCTCACTCTATATACCACCAAATGAAACAATAAACGAAACTGAATTAAACAATATAATCAAACAACTACCTAAACCTTTTCTACTGTTGGGAGACTTCAATAGTCATAATATATGGTGGGGCAGTAAAAAAAACAACAAAAGAGGCCAAACCATAGAAAAAATAATTAACCAAAACGATCTATGCCTACTCAACAACAAAGAGAATACATATATGCACCCACCAACGGGAACCCTATCAGCAATCGATATAACACTATGTGACCCAACTATATACATGGATTATAGCTGGAGAACACATAAGGATGCATGCGGAAGTGACCACTTCCCAATCATAATAGAAAACGAGAATCCCAAGCCAGAAGACAAAACACCCCGCTGGAATTTACAAAAGGCAAATTGGGAAAATTTCCAAAATACATGTCAATACAGATTAATACCTGAAGCGAATCCTGACTTAGAACACATCACATATTTCAGCAACACCCTACTCACAATAGCCGAGGAGAACATACCAAAAAGTTCCACTACTACAAAATATAACAAACCCTGGTACAATAAAGAATGCAAAGAAGCTATAAGAGCCAGACGTGCAAACCTAAGGAAATTTAAAAACAGTCCAACGAAAGAAAATTTGGACACCTATAAAAACAGCAAAGCCAAAGCACGGAAAACTATCAAAGAATCAAAACGGAACTCGTGGAAAGATTATGTAACAAAAATTAATCAAAACACAAAACCCAAAAAAGTATGGGAGATGGTCAGAAAAATAGCAGGAAAAAATACAAAGAACCCTATTAAACACCTTATATGCGACAACACAAAGATTACCGACAAACAAAATATCGCAAATAAATTAGCAGAACAATTCTCAATGAACTCATCATCAAAAAACCAAAATAAAAAATTCCAAGCTATAAAGAAAAATGAAGAAAAAATAAAAATAAACTTCAAATCAAAAAATGAAGAAAACTACAATCAATTATTCAACAGTGCAGAACTAGAGGAGGCAATAAACAAATCTCCCGATACAGCAGTCGGCCCCGACGAGATCCATTATCAATTCCTCAAAAAACTACCAAAACCATCACTGGACTACTTATTACAAATTTACAATGAGATATGGATAACTAACAACATTCCAAAAAACTGGAAGCAGGCAACAGTAATCCCAATACCCAAACCAAAAAAAGACCATACAAACCCAACAAACTACCGACCCATTGCACTAACTAGTTGTTTGTGCAAAACTTTTGAAAGAATGATTAACGAAAGATTAAATTGGTACTTGGAAAGCAAAAATCTAATTACAGAAAGCCAGTCGGGTTTCAGGAAAAATAGAAGCCCCACCGATCACTTAATAAAACTGGAAACACGCATAAGAGAAGCATTTGCAAAAAAAGAACATCTAATAGCAATTTTTTTTGACATGCAAAAGGCGTATGACACCGCTTGGAAATACGGAATCCAAAAAGACCTGTATGAACTAGGACTTAGGGGTAGAATGCCAGAAATTATCAGAAATTTCTTAACAAATAGAAACTTCCAAGTACGGATGGACAACACTTATTCAGTCCAAAAAGATCAAGAAATGGGGGTCCCCCAAGGCAGTATCCTGTCTGTCACCCTCTTCAACATTAAAATAAACAATATCATAAAAAACATAGACCCAGGAATTGAAAATGCCCTATACGTGGACGACCTACTTATATACTACCAATCTAAATATATACAAACAGCCGAACGCAAACTACAACTCTGTCTGAATAAAATAAACAAATGGGCCATAGAAAATGGATTTACATTCTCAGAGGAAAAAACTAAATGCATCCACTTTTGCAAATTACGAAAATTCCACCACGACCCCAACCTGAAACTGGATAACAAGAACATCCCACTTACCGACCAACATAAATATTTAGGTATTATATTTGATAAAAAATTGAACTTTATACCGCATATAAAATATTTAAAAGCAAAATGCCAAAAGACAATGCAATTGATCAAAGTCCTAGCACACACCGATTGGGGTGCAGACAAAGTCACATTATTAAAATTATACCAAACTCTAATCAGATCTAAAATGGACTATGGATGCTTCATCTATGGAGCAGCAAGGAAGTCCTACATAAAAGAACTAAATACAATCCACCATCAAGGATTAAGATTAGCCTTGGGAGCATTTAGAACCTCTCCAGTAGAAAGCCTCTATATAGAGGCCCACGAGCCTCCACTGATTCTAAGACGACAGAAGTTAGCGCTACAATATTACCTAAAGCTGGTATCAAGTCCAACAAATCCTGCATATCAATGTACCCTTCACCCACAATACACACATCTCTTCAACAAGAAAGAAGATATCAAGCCCTACAGCCTCCGGATAAAAAACCTTCTCACAGAAGCCCAAATGGACATTACAAAAATACATAAATATAACAAATCAAAAACTCCACCCTGGATGATCAAACAACCACACATAATATTAAAATTAAATAAATATCCCAAAACGAAAACCCACCCATCAACCTTCCATGAAGAACTACTTATCATCCAGAATACATACAAAGAATATACACAAATTTACACTGACGGATCAAAAGATGGAGATAAAGTAGGATGCGCAGCCATCCACAAAAAAATAAAACTAAAGAAAAGGCTCCCAAACGAATCTTCTATTTTCAGCGCAGAAGCAACAGCCATAGATTTGGCACTGAATATAATAACCAATGATGACCATCAAAAATATATCATATTTACTGACTCACTTTCAATACTCATATCTCTAAAAGAAAAAAAAATGACAAACCCACTTATTACAAAATTGCTAAACAAAATAGATGCCATAACCATGAAAAAAAACATTATCTTTTGCTGGATACCAAGCCATATCGGCATATACATGAATGAACAAGCAGATAAGGCAGCAAAGGAAACTCTGCAACAAAACCACATAAGTGGAAAAATCCCCTATACAGACCTAAAG
Organism: Euprymna scolopes; assembly: GCF_053919585.1. Classification (NCBI taxonomy): domain Eukaryota; kingdom Metazoa; phylum Mollusca; class Cephalopoda; order Sepiida; family Sepiolidae; genus Euprymna; species Euprymna scolopes. Next base: position 96,053,306 of record NC_136499.1, on the reverse strand, counting down.
ACTAAAATAAACACATTTTTGAAGAGAAAATGGCAAGAAAACTGGAGCTCATGCACCAAAAACAAACTATTCCAAATAACACCAAATATTGGAACGAGAGACACCAAAAAGTTAACAAGAAAGGAAGAGGTAGTAATGACCAGACTGCGAATAGGTCACACTCACATCACCCACTCACATCTACTAAAAGGGGAGGAGACACCAAACTGTATAACGTGTCAAGAACCCTACACAATACACCATATACTGACAAACTGCATTGACCTTGAACAAATCCGAACAAAGTATTACCAAGAAAAAAATCTGAAAACAATATTAAACAAGATTGATCCCCAAAAAATTATCAATTTTCTGAAAGAAACTAAAATATACTCAAAAATATAAGGAAAGACCCCCCCCCCCCCAAAAAAAAAACCTTAAGAAGAACAAACCAATATTTAACACAACATAACGAACCTTTCGGCATTAAATGACCCCAAAGTGGTTGATATGCCGTAAAACAAAACAAACAAACAAACAAACAAACAAACTGTTTTCTTCACCCTTCAAAAAAGTTCTACTTAAATTTGATATGAAATGTATTGTTTTGCTAATTTGCAGATTTGATAAAAAAGGATGTTCGTAAAACATTGCTGTTGGCATCGTGCATAGGCGGCCATCTTGATGCAGTGAAGTTCTGGTTCCAGTTCCAAGTGCTTCCGACTAATGATTTGCTGGTGGATAAGAAATCAAATGTGGAAAAATTTCAAAATAATCCATTATACGTTGCGTGCAAAGGTAAGAATATACAAAAATTTCAAAATAATCCATTATACGTTGCGTGCAAAGGTAAGAATATACAAAAATTTCAAAATAATCCATTATACGTTGCGTGCAAAGGTAAGAATATACAAAAATTTCAAAATAATCCATTATATGTTGCGTGCAAAGGTAAGAATATACAAAAATTTCAAAATAATCCATTATACGTTGCGTGCAAAGGTAAGAATATACAAAAATTTCAAAGTGAGGCAATTTGATGAAAACAAAGTTGCTCCCTTCTACATTCGAGGTTAGTTATGATACATTGCAGTGGATGCTGGAGTCTCACTCAGCCGTTTCTCACCTGACTGAAATGATTCTTGAGAGAGGTAAGAGAGTTAGTTATCAAACAATCATTTACTGGGGCCCACACCTTATATTGAAATTGATAATAGGTGTTTACTCCTGATCTTATATGGAACACGTACATCAAATCTGTTGCCAAGGCTGCTGGAAAAATGGTGGGATCCTTCTATCGATCCAGTAGATATCTCACTGCTGATGCAATTCTCTATCTATATAAGAGCCAGGTATGTCCAAGGATGGAATACTGTTGCCACATCTGGGCAGGAGCTGCTAGAAAGGACTTATCCTGCCTTGATTAAAAATAGACTTCGTAGTCTCGTAGGAGATGTCCTTTTCTCTTCCCTGCAACCTCTATCTCACAGAAAAGATGTTACAAGTTTATCTTTGCTGTATCGTTATTTTCATGGAAAGTGTTTGACTGAGCTTCAGTCTATGGTCCCCCCTCGCCAAACTTTCACAAGTTTAGCTGTAAACACTATTAATAATTCCCCCCACTCTTTATCCATGCCTAAACCTAAACGTAGATTCCATGAACAAAGCTTTTTTCTTAGAACTGCATGCCTATGGAATTATCTTCCGTTTTCCTGCTTTCCAGCTGACTACAATATGATTGTCTTCAAGTCTAACGTAAACAAGTTCTTGATTAGCCGTTCCATTTGTTAACAAATTTACCGAATTTCCATTTACTAACGATTACTATATTGTCCAATTTCTACTGTACACTCTTTAACCCTTATTCTCGAGTGGACTCTTGGCCTTGATAAGTGGTGATGCCTATGTAAGAAAAAAACAAAACTGAAGATACGGAACATTTGCGAACGGTGCCCAGAGAAGATCAGAATGAAAGACGTTGAGAAATTGCTCATTCATCTAAGATTCAGCTTTTTTTCCCATTATCTTGTTGGTTTTTCTTGCAATATGCTGTTTTGTATGAAGTGTTGTCAATTTTGGACCTTCTATAAAGTTAAAAAAAAAAAAAACATGTTCAACATTTTTCAATTCCAAATCAAAAGATTCTTACTTTGATCATATCCAAAAACTTTCAGGTCTTTGATAATGATGATCTTTATTTGAAAGTATAATTGTGTCAAGAGCGTCATGATATATAGCAATGAATGCTGGGCTCTTACCCAGCCCTTTTTCATATGAACCACAGTAATGACAGGTCCATGATCAGATGGATTTACAATGTGAAATCTGACCAAACCCAACACATCAGGTCAGAGGATTTAATGAAAGTGTTGCACTTGACCAGCATGGAGATAATCTTAAGAATGAATCGATTATGCTGGTCATTTGGAAGATTCAATTTCCTAAATAAACCATTGTAGAAACATTGGATGTCCGTCAAAGGAAAATTTGGAAGCAAATGATTGGGTAAAGCCACACTAAGTGGAATTTGAAGACAGCTGACCTGCTGAATCATGAGAACTAGCAAATGAATTTATAAAATGTCCAAAAGATGTCTGACCCCTGAGTAATGGAAAAGTAACATTAAATGAATAGAAGAAAAGTAAGAAATCACAAGAGATATAACTACAGACCCATAACCTGTCTACCAGCCATGTGGAAAATCCTTATGGGACAATTGAAAGAACAAATTTACCACTCCTTTAATAATTGTATACTAGGAACAGAAATGATGACAGAAAGTGAAAAATGGAACATGTGATCTGCTATATATAGATAAAAAACATTATAAAAATGATTGAAAGCAGAAAAAGTAAAAACATAATTGTTATTATGGCCATGATGCCATTCAATCACATACTCAAGAATTTTAATGCTGAATACAACTTCATAAACAAAGACAAAAGAATTAACTAGCGGCACCTAATAGACTGAGAAAATCCCAGTTACTGTTTTTTCGTAAATTAAAATCCATTATTTCTGATCAACTTGTTTTTTTCCAGAAAGATAAAACCCTGAATTTTATTATATTAAAAAACAGAATAATATAATACTTTTTTCTATAATTTTTAATAAAATTAAAAATTTTTCCCAGAAACATACTTGACCTAATTTTTGTAATTTTCACTGAAGACTAAAATAAAATTTAAATATTTAAAAAAAAGTTTTGGAATCAATTAAACTATTATTTTTATGTTTAAATAAGATATAGAATGATTTGCTATAAGAATATGAAAAATATTAAAATGCAAGTACATGAATTTCAAATAATCCCATTTATTACTAGTAGAAAATATAGTAAACAAATTGTCAGATTGTAAGCTATTTTACAGTATGGAAGCATAGACGTGCCTAAATATTTATTTTATCATTTCCATGAATTTTAAAATTTTAATGTAACAAAACAGACAAGTACCATTTTATATATCGTATTTAATTGGAATTCAGAGGAAAAGTTGGCTGAAACGTTGTGAAACAACTAAGAAAAGATGAGGATAATGGTCCGCAATAAATAAAAATTAATAAGTATCATTTTATTTTAGATGATTGAATGTAATTATAATTCCAAACACCATTTATGGTAAAATACCTTCAATCTTGTTATGTCTAGCTTTATATTTTTTGCTTGTAGTCTCTGTCGGCCACCTTACATTATGACAACTCACGTAAACAACAAATTGCAGAAACAATTATTGTAATTTTTAAACTTTCACAATTTTATATATTTTTTTCTTTTTTGGCACTTATTATTCAAAGCATGCCCTATTTAAAGGTAAATTGGAAAAATTGGGCTTTCTAAAAAAAAAATTTTAATTAATTTTTAAAGATTTAAAAGTAGTGTTTTTCGTAAAAATAATGAACAAAAAACAATTTTTTATGCTAATCTGAAAGATAACACATTCCAAAAATTTGCACTTCAAGACACAAAAGACAAAAAATTAAACATATTCAAAATTTGGATTAAAAAAGCAGTTGTTTTTTTGTTTTTTTTTCTACAATCTTCATCCTCCCCCTTCATACAGAAAGTATATGTTTACTACTGGCTATTTATTCATTTTTAGGAGTGACCACAAATAAATAAGGAGGCGGGTATGTAGGCAAAAAATGTATATATATATCGATTATGAAAAAAGAGACCTTTATAAAGTTCATTCTTCATTTAACAATTGCTGAAAATTTCATATTGATTAGATAATTACCTGATTCATGGTAGATTTTTAAAGAGAGACTTCATTAAATCAAACCTTACAATCCACCTCCATTTTGTCCGTCGCTAGAATGAACTATCTCATATACATGGACAACCTGAATTTATTTGCAAAAATAAATAAATTAAACATAAATATTCATTTATGTTTAATTACTAGAGAGTTCTAAACAAAACACAAGTGATAATATTCAAACAGAAAGATTCATTAGATTTACAAACTGGTTACACAACACTGCAGTTAGCGTCTTTAGCCTTTTTGATTCAAAATAGTTATTATGCATTGAGAACAATAAAAACGTCAGTAATGCAGATGTATGTACCCATTCGCACAAATATTTGTCAGATGAATCAGTTTAAACGTGAAAGAACATTACAATGAACACATTTTTACCAGAGGAAATCAAATTTCTCCATCGTGCCCAAGAACAACTGATTTATGGTTACATTTTACAATTTTGTGCATGTGGTAGTGGTGACCAAATAAATTTCTAAATTTTCATAAATGTTTGTTTATTAGGAAAACTTGTCAGCCAAAATTAGTGCATTAACTGAACCCATATTTACATGTGTGTTCACCATTATAGTAAACTAACAGGGCTACCCAGCATTGCTCAGGACCATATAAACAATGAGAAAATTGAAGTTGATTTGGAACATATTTGTTATTCTTAGGATAGAGGAATTTTTTATGTCTATCTATCATTTGTTCTCTCGAGCAAAAGAATATTTCACCTACCCTATGACGGGTATTACATAACACATACATGAATAATTGTACCTTCCCTAGGACTAGTAATTTACAGCACGTATATGAAATAATTTTATGTCCCCTCGGACGAGTAATGTACAACACATATTTAAAATAATTTTACCTACCCTCGGACAGGTAATGTAAATACATATATGAAACGATTTAACATACTCTCGATAGGTATTGTACGACATACATAAACTAATTTCTCTTCCCCCCAAGGTCACCATAATTTTAAGAAAAATGAAGTCATTATTAGAAGAATGATTATTAGGATTTCCAAATTAATACATAAATACATTTTCTTGATTAGTGATTAGGCAACTCTTGCTTCATCATAAAACTCGTCATTAATGTGTTTCTTCTCTTACTGCAATCACAACCGACACTATAATTTTAAGCAAAATTATATAATTTCTGGAACATGACTCAGTGGGTTTTCTAAATTAATACATAAATACATTGACACGGTTAGTGATTAGGCAACCCTTGCTTTACCATAAATTTCAACATGTTGTGTTATTTTCCTTCCCCACCACCAACATCATAATTTTTTAGCAAAATGATGTCATTTCCGCAGATTTTCCAAATAAATGCATAAATAAATTGTCGCGGTTAGTGATTAGGCAACTCCTGCTTCACGATATAATTCGACATTACTGTTTCTCCCTCCACCCAATCACTGAGACAATGATTTTAGAGAAATGAAAGATTATTCAGCAGGTTTTCAAAATTGATATGTGAATACATTGACACGGTTAGAGATTAAGCAACCCTTGCTTCAACATGAATTTCAATAATGCAGTGTTTCTTTACCCTCTCACTACAAACATCATAATTTTAAGAGAAATAATGTAATTTCCGGAAGATGAATCAGCAAATTTTCAAAATTAATACATGAATTACACCTGCTTCACAAAAAATTCAACATTACTGGATTTCTTTCCTTCTCCACCATCGGCACTATAATTTTAAGAAAAATGATGTCAGTTTTGAAAGATGTCTCAGCAGGATGTTTAAATTAATACATTGACATAGTTAGTGATTAGGCAACCCTTGCTTCACTATAAAATTCCACATTATTGTTTCATTTTCTTTCCTCACTATCAACACCAAAGTTTTTTGAAAAAAGATGTAATTTTCAGAAGATTACTCAGCATGCTTTACAAATAAATACATAAATACATTGAGAAGCTTAGTGATTAGGCAACTCTTGCTTCAATATAAAATTCTACATTACTGTGTTTTTCTCCTTCCAAATACTGACACTATCATTTTTAATGAAATGATATCATTTTTTGAACAGAACTCAACAGGTTTTCTAAATAATTACATAAATGCTGTTAGAATTTTAATTCTTCTATCTACCCTTCTTTCTCTCTTTCTTTTCTTCTTTCTTTAACCCACGCCTCTATGCAAGTAGTTGTAGACTTCTACTGATAGCACGGGACTGTTTCTTAGTTGACGATTGGTCGAGCGATTTAAGCAAAAATGGAAGTGAAAAAAAGGCAGTTGCTGCATTGGCCTTTTGGGAGTGAAAGGTCGTTGTTTGAAAATGTCGGACCTGGATGTAGTAACCCATCAAGGCAAGACATCAGGAGGCTCTAGATGAAGGTCCTATTTTGTCAGTTAAATTTTCGTCTAGGTGTCGAAAATGAAGAGAAACGTGCCGGCGGAGTTCAGATAGAAAAGTCTTAAAAAATTAAGTCAAACGTCTTGTCTAGAGGAAAATAAATAAATGCAAAAGTTAAACCTCAGATGAGTGGAAAAGTGACAATGCAAATAACAGTAATTTGCTTGTTCCTCAGGAAATATTCAAAGTGAAAAGGAAAGTGTTTAATCTTCAATGGTGCAGCAAAAAGAGCCTTCTCTAATAAGAAAAAAGTTTTCATTCGACTAAGCTGTTGAAGCTACATCAGGTCAAGTAATGTTTTTTTCCCTAAGTAAAAGCCGACAAAAATGAGTAAAAGAAAGTTGGAGAAGCTGCAGATTTATTTGATAAAAAAGAAGAAAATCCAACGAGACATTTTCTATTTTTATGCTATCTCCAGCAGAAATGACAATCCTTCTCTCTAAAAAGAATTCCTTCTAAAAAAAACTATTCTTACCTCAAAGTAAATTTTGCCTCTTTCTTAATCTTTTCTTATCTTTTAATTCTATTCTTTCTCTCTCCTGAACTGTTACTAGAACCTTTAAGGTTCGCCAAAAGGGGACATTTGGGGGCAGTCAAAATACAGTCTTTTATACAGTTAAAAGGTGAACTTCAGACTTTATTATTATTTTTTTTCTCCCTTCCATTTCAATTTATATTTTCCCTCTTTAAATAAAAGTTTATAATTATTTCAAGTGGTTTTTACTTCCTCTACTTTCTCCTTGTCTTACTTGTTATTGGTTATATGTAATTGGTTTTTACAGATTCTAGTATTTAAATACTTCTAATTTGACTGTTACTAAGTTAAATTCAGACAATGCATTGACACGGATAGTGATCAGGCATCCCTTGCTTAAAAATAAATTTCAATATTACTGTAGTTCTTCTCTCCCCACCACCAATAGCATATTAGTAAGATAAATGATGTCATTTCCAGAATATGATTTCGCAGGTATTCTATATTCTTGGAATATGACATCGTGGGAAATTGCTTTGTGACCCCAAAAAAGACACTCCCTCCAACTCCACCCCCAAAATGAAGGTTTAAGAATCCCTAGAGACCCCCAGAGCACTTTTAAAAACAAAATAATCATACTTCTTTCTACCCACCACCACCACCACTACAGTGATGTCGTTTCCAGATGATATCATTGAAAATTCAGAAAAATACAGATCACCCCCAACAGAAATTGGCCCAGTTAACCTTTACACAACACCAACAATATATATGCAATAAAGTAATTTTGAGATCATAAACTGCTTCAACCATTTCCAGTATAATACATGAAATAAAATAATTTTCAGATTGTAAACTGCTTCAGTTATTTCGGGACTGATTCCATATTCTCCCCTCTCTTAAAAATATCTATAAAATAAAGTAATATTGAGATCATAAACAGCTCCAGCCATTTCCTGTCATCTCCTTAAAATATATATGAAATAAAGTGATTTTGAGACCGTAAACTGCTTCAGCCATTTCAAAGACAGACTCTATATTCCCTTCCTCCAATCTTAAAAGTATATACGAAATAAAGTAATTTTAAGATTGTAAAATGCTACCATTTTTTTTTTATTATTATTATTTAAGAAGCATCTTTCTTTTGATTTTAGTTGTAGCTTGAAATGATTTTATATGTTCACAGGCAATGAAATGATGAACTAGCATTGGTGCTCCCACAACGTACATATTCTGGAGTGATGTAACAAACAGAAAAATCCCACCCTTGCACTGTTGAAGTCCCTAGATACCAGAAAGCCTTCTACTCTAATAGTTTCTTCCTCAGACTGCCAGATTTTAGAATTTCCTCGCTGTTTCCTGCTTTCCTGACTACTAACCCAGAGACGTTTAAATGTAATGTGAATAAACATCCTGATACTCAACTCTCCATGACCCCCTTGATTAGACATGATTCCAAATAGTAGTCCCTTATCTTCCAAGTGGCAATATGCTTTGTTTGTGGGTGAAAAGGGATTAAATAAATAAATAAATAAAAACTTGAATAACCAAAGCATAACTATACATGCAGTGTCTCACAAAAGTGAGTACAGCCTTCACATTTCTGCAGATATTTAACTATATCTCTTCATAGGACAACATTGACAAAATAACACTTTGACACGATAAAAAAATAGTCTGTGTACAACTTATATAACAAAGGTAATTTATTTTCCCCTCAAAATAACTCAACATATAACCATTAAAAGCTAAACTTCTGCCAACAAAAATGAATACACCTCTTAGGGAAAGTTGTCAATATTAACATACACCATGTAAACTCTCAATATTTTGGGTGGCCACCATCATTATCCAGATCTGCATATACTCTCCTAGGCATGGAGTTTACCAGAGCTTCACAGGTAGCCGTTGCAATGCTTTTATACTCCTCCATGATGATGTCATGGAGCTGGCGGATATTTGAGCCTTTGCTCACCACCGTCTTCTATTCGGAGATCCACCAAGGATGTTCTATTCGGTTCAAGTCTGGAAACATGCTTCGCCATTCCATCACCTTTACCATCAGCTTCTTCAGTAAAGCAGTAGTCGTCTTGAAGAAGTGTTTGGAGTCATTGTCATGCTGGAACTGCCCTGTGACTCAGTTTCTAGAGGGAGGGGATCATGCTCTGCGTCAGTATTTCATAGTACATGTTGGAATTCATATTTCTCTCTATGAAATGTAATTCTCCAACACCCGCAGCACTTGTGCAGCCCCAGACCATGACATTCCCACCACCATGCTTGACTATAGGCATGACATACTTATCTTTGTACTCATCACCTGGTCGCTGCCACACATGCTTGAAGCCATTGGAACCAAACAAATTAATCTTCATCTCATCAAACCATAGGACATGGTTCCTGTAATCCATGTGTTTTGTTGACATGTCTTCAGCAAACTGTTTGCGGGCTTTTTTGTGTATCATCTTCAATAGAGGCTTCCTCCTTGGGTGACCGCCATGCACACCAATTTGATGTAGAGTGCGGTGTATAGTCTGACCCTCCCCCATTACTCCAATCTCTGCAGCAATGCTGATAGCAGTCCTACACTGATCTTTCAAAGAAATTATTTGGATATGATGCTCAGCATGTGCATTCAGCTTCTTTGGATGACCTACCTGAGATCTGTTCTGAGTGGGCTCTGCTCTTTTAAAATGCTGGGTGATCTTAGCCACTGTTCTGCTGCTCAGTTTCAGGGTGTTGACAATATTCTTGTAGCCTTATCTGTCTTTATGTCATGCTTTTTAAGATCCTCGGAGAGTTCTTTGTCATGTGTTGCCATGTTGAGACTGTCAGTAACGAGTGTGAGAGCTGCACTACAAATTTGAACAGACCTGCTCCCTATGCATCCATGGGTCTAGTAATACTAATGAGTCACATGGTATTTTGGTGGGAAAATGACAAGTAGTACTCGATTTGGGCATTTAACTGTGTAGTTTCTTAGAGGTGTACTTATTTTTGCTGGAAGGGATTTAGCTTTTAATCGTTACATTTTGAGTTATTTTGAGGGGAAAATAAATTAACTCTGTTACATAAACTGCACACAGATTACTTTTCATTTTGTTAGTGTTGTCCCATGAAGAGATATACTTAAATGTGAGGAGTATACTCATTTTTGTTATACACTGTAGTTATGCTTTGATTATTCACGTTAGGAGAAAAAATTGAGCATTACAACCAACTCTTCGCTGATGTTTTCACAAATATTTTAAAAGGTGTTGATGGCAGAGAACCTGCAACACTGCACATGAAAGCATCACCAATGTGAATGACACCATCAGTCTGACTGAGATTGAGAAACAGCTTTTGTCCCTGGATGGGAATAAAGGGCAACATCCAAATGAAATACACCCAGCAATTTTACGGACTGTTGAATCAAAATTAACTGAATCTCTAGTAATAGCATTACAAGTGTACGCTGTATTTTTGTGGACATTGGCAATATTACATACCTAATGTGCTTCAACAAGTCATATCTTTTTTATTTGTGGGTCAATTTTTAAAAGAATACATTGCTGGAATAAGAATAGAATAAGCATTTCAATGATAATTTTTTTTTTTTTTTATGCGTTCAATATTTTTATGCTCCAAGTTAAAAATGAAAAAATGGTAAAAAATGATGACAACAAAAAGGGTAACTGTTTTTTCAAAGTTTACATTTCATACGTTATGTTTGGATACATATGCGCGGGGTCAAATTTAATTAAATATGGTTGAAATTTTACAGGCTATATAAGCATAGAAGTCCATCTCTACTGGAGTTTGATTTATATTTTTATGACCACAGGAAGCAAAGTTATGACCGAGCAAAGTTGACAAAGAATATTTTAAGATTGATAAGATAAATCGGTATATATCCTCCATTTTCATATAGATAATAGTTTACAAATTATTTTCATGTATAATATGTAAATATTTGATAATCATTAATTACGCGGAAATTTCTTTAAAATGTTATCTTTTATAGAAATTAAAATCCGTTAACAGAAAAACAGCTCGCTAAGCGCTAATGTGCTGAGCTGAATAAAGTATTCTCTTAAAAATAGAAAACTGTTTTTCTGCTTTCGTCTTACTAGACTAGTCAATTTTTATTCTAAGTTTGTCAATTTAAAACAATTATTTTCAAGTTTTTCAAATTTGATTTCCAAACAATACTGAGCCCAAACTATTTTGGTATTTTAACGCTTTTAGTACATGTGTACTTTTAGTGCACATGTACTAAAAGCGTTAAAAATCAACAAAATGTACTAAGTACATGCGTTTAACTTCTTACTTGTACTTACGAGAGAATTGTGTTTCTTAGTGATCAAATATATATATATATATATATATATATATATATATATATATATATATATATATAAAAACAAATAAAAGGTATTTGTGCACTTATGCTACCATGCTGAAATAATAACATTATTTAGAAACCCATCCTTAGCATGGAGAAGTAAGAATGTTGTGTTAACTATTCTGTACTTTCACCTAACAATTAAATAAAAAAGATATTGTGAAACTTGAATTTATTTTTAATTCATTGTCCAGACCATTTTTTCGAATCTGTAAAACCAACACGTTTTTTTTAACTTAGGATATCTAAATAATAATAATAATAATAATAGGCAGTTCGATAAAGAATTTCATTGTGATGCATTTTGTAAATTTTTACCTTGTTTCCATCTTAACATTTTTCTTTAAAATGACTACCTTTTAAGGCTTTCGGGTATGCTGAAAACGAATATCGCATTTAAATTTTCCGCAAATAAGTACCTTTTCGGATATTAAGCAATTCTTACGTTATTGCTGGTGGCCATCTTGGTATGTGCGTTTGCGCATAGTTTCTCGGGGTTGCATTTGCACACTTGCGCATACCAAAATAGCCGCCAGCAATAACATAAGAAATGACATTGCTTAATATCCAGAAAACTACTTATTTGCAGAAAATTTAAATGCAATATTTGTTTTCAGCATACCCTAAAACCTATAAAAGTAATCCTTTTAAATGTTAAGGTGGAAACAAGATAAAAATTACCGTTTTATTTCTTTGTTTACATTTTCAGTAAAATAACAGAATAGATGACAAAAATTACCATAAACTGGTGAATATATAGTAGTTGCTTGTCAGGATTCCTGGTATCCTTGTAGTGTGAAAGTTACATCGAGGATTCATGTAGAGTACGATTAATGGTTGCATCTCAGAAAATAGAGGTATATTTTGGGCCAGATAGAGAGGATTTACAAAATTGAAAATTGGACTGGTCCCAAAATGCATAAGTTCTGGTCGACTATGGGAATTTCCATCTTTTACAGAAATCCAAAATCTATATGAAAAATTTTCTTTGATTTATTTCTGAGATTAATTCATATCTATTCATTTTTTTTTTCTATAAGGGGAGTAGTAAATACCGGCCATGAATGCTCTTTCGGCATTCAATGGCTACACCCAAGATTAAGCTCTCCTTTGGTGAGGAGGCTGGAAAATGCCTATTCTCAATAAAACTATATTTAAATACCACTATAATACTTAGTTTTGTTCATAAATAGACACCCACTCTATGATACCATGGGCCAGTTTAAAAAAAAATTGAAATTTGTATATCTTAATTTATAATTCATGGCGTAAAGAGATACATCAGATTTGATTGCATAATCAGAAAGAGCACACAATTTTACATAAGAGTGCCAAGTTTCATGAGAATAGCTTGAAAAATAAATAAATGGTGGCGAAATTATCAAATTTCTTCAAATGTTGAAGTCCGTAATTTAGCCCACTTGTTCTAAAGAAAAATGTCCACGGAAAAGCCTAAATTTTGGCATTTAAAATTCTCGTAACTTTTGAACTACTGATGGTATTTGCATGATTGAAACGGTTTTAAGCATCTTTTACATAGCTCTTTTCATGGAAGTTGATAAAATAGCAATTATCTAAAAAGAAAAATTCAACTTGTAATGTTACTAGTAACCCTTCTCTACCCAAGTGGCCTGCATGGCCATTATCAGAAACTAATTTATCACCATATCGATTGAACTGGAGGAGGGCTGCTTTCTCAATCAGGATACTTGGAGCTCAGAATGAACTTTCAAATATGTCAACGATGCAACAATTCAAGGCAACGGGTACTACTTTTCTATAAATTTCTACCTTCCATTCTCTCCATATATTAACTGAAGCATGTGTTATGTTTGTAAATTTTTAAGATGTGGATTGATAATTCGTATTGTTTTGCTTATTTAAACTACTGTGAAAATTGTGGAATTTAGAGGGGGTGGGGACATCCGCCAATTTTTTTTTTTTTTTTTTGTTTTTTAATTTTTGAATCTTTTGAGATGAGGCTTCATAAGTTGTGCATTCTTTCTGCAGACAGTTATCCTCCTTTTCATAGTTGTTGTTTCACCATGTTTTGCCCAACTCATCTTCTGGTCTCCTTCAAGTGATTTACTATGAGAGTAGAGAAATGCTGAGTCTTGTAATTACTGCCTTTCAGAGTTTGTTTGGTCCTGGATATGACCTTAAACTATATCCGATGGTGAGGCCCCAGCTTGCAGGCTTTGGGGAGTGTGGAGCCACCTTTTAATTACCATTGCTCCCAGGTCCACTCTAACCCAGAGTAGTAGTACCTGTTAGGGTCCCAACTATAGGTTAGATAGAAACTGACTTGAAAACAACAAATATATTCTATTTAAAAATTTTTCTTCAAAATCTTTGGATTCGGCATTAAATAACCTGAAAAGGGTTGATATGCCATAAAACAAAAACAACCAAGCAATCCATAGTTGTTTGGGCCTATGGCACAGGGGATAGAGGCGTTGAGTCTCTATGGTTCCAGGTGAGCATTGTCTGAAGATAGCGGTTTCAGTCCTACCCAAGCAAGTCAGAGGATTAGTTGGCCAAAATGTGGTGAGACAACTATGGAAGGCAGTAATTACTGGAGATAAATTACAAAACTCAGCCTTTCTATCCTGTTGTGGTTATTTGTCTGAAGACAGCAAGAGGATGAGTTGGCTGAAACTTGGTAAAACAAAAAAAGGTGATCCTTGACTACATAGTCTCATTACAACAAAATAGATATACTGCATTAACCCCTTCACACGTACAAAGGAGGATATAATACCTGGGAGGATTACTCCCCCTCCCTTTTTTAGAAGGCAACAATTATATAAGTGTGTGATGTAGAAACGACATGTAAATCAGAATCAGGTCAAAGGAAGTCAGCAAAACGCACGCACTAATGAATTCAGTAACCTTTCAGATCGACATTATCGCAATAATGGTTGTTTTGTTTTACTGCGTATCAACCCATTTTCCTATCACAATAATGAATAAATGAAATAATATTTAGAACAATAATATGCGCTACTTATGCATTTACCACGTAAAATAGTTACAACATATTATTTAATAATAGACATATCTTTATTTTATAAAGCAGGTTATATATGACAGTGGATTTAAAATGCAAACATCCATAATTGCATTAAACAATCGATAAGTTTAATATATTAATCATGAATATGTGATCGATTCAGAAACATAATTAATATGCAAAGTGTTTTGCAAAACGACATAACATTAATTCACTCACTTATCTAGTGTGATAGTATGGTGAATGAACATATACTACATTGCCCACCAAAGGAGAAGGTGATACCTGGGAGGATGATGCCATTACAGCAGAATATAGTTCACAACCCCTCTCCCAAACAGAAGGTAATTGTGAAAGGATGATCTTATAAAGAACAAACATATACTCTACTAACCCCCCCCTCCACCAAAATTGAAAGTAGTTCCTGGCTACATGGTCTCATTATAACAAAACACATACTGCATTATCTTTCCCCCCACACACAAAGGAGGATGTAATACTTGGAAAGATTATTCCTATTCCCTTAATAAAGGCGGAGACAATTCCTGGGAGAACAGTTTTATAACAACAGAAACGATACTACACTACTCACCCCCATTAAAAGATAATGCCTAGCCACAAAAGCATTCTTATTTTATTATCAACAAATATATTGCATCTACATAAGAAAATATGACGCTGTCAAATTACAAATATTAATTTATTAGAAAATTTTTATGAAATAAATATGCAAATTAAGAAGACCTAACGTGTTTGTGGGTAGTTTCAGTTTATGTGGTATTTTAAAATGTTATATCGCATTCCCCACACTCGCTCATTCAATATCCATTTTTATCATTTATGTTCCAATGTAATGGAATGTAACAAGAAGTTTGACACTGCTTGGCTGTCTTTATACTAAGTGATCACGATTATGAGGATCGACTGTGTCCATTTGTTACAATTTATGGTCTTACTTTTCTTTTTTTTCATTTTCTTCCTTTGAAGATTATAACGCTGGGTATGGGGCAGCCGAACCAGCTGCCAACATTGCCCTGCTTTTTATTGAAACCAACCGAGAGCTCTTTTTAGTGTCCTCATCGTTCCCTTAAGTGCAATTGTCTGGATCTCTTTTGCACTTGGTTTGCCAGGAATATTAGTTAGGTTCTTCTTCATAAGCCCTGTAGCACCTTAGGGAGATATCAATCACTGGTATGATTGATATCTCCCTAAGATTCCAGTTTCTTTTCATATCATGCATGAGACCTTAATTGATTGTTTCTTTCCATGTCTTCTTAAAGTGCCCTACTTTCTTTTTGCTGTCTGCAAGTGCTTTTTTCAACATGTCGAAGCCAACAAAGACAGTTTTCCCTTATTAAAATGGCAATTTCTTAAATAGAGTGCCTGACTTGATATTCTGGATCTGGTCTGGCTTGACATTACATATCTACTTAATCATTACCTTTTTATTTCTCTGGAGTGAAGCAAGTCAAGCTTGGATGAGAATGCAGCACTCACTGCCATACAACAGCATGCATTATAGAATTACATAATTACAAACTGTTTTGATGTTAGATAGAGTTAGAAAAAAACTATTGCATTTATACATTTAAATTATTGTTGCTTTAAAAAATAAAAAGATTGATAGAATTCCTTTTTTTTTTTGTTGAAAGTTTTATCTTTGTAATATTTCTGTTACAGGCAAACACTTGGATGTTATCAAATATTTAATTGATGAAGGCTTTCCCTTGTCTGAAGAAATCTGTAAGAAATTTTCAGATGTGATAGAAAACTTGTTATTGATGGACTATGACGTCAGCGATCCACAGGTAGGACTCTTTTGTAGTAATATGGCGTGCGATGTGCTAAATTGTGGAGAAAATAAATTTTCATGACAAAATTAGATTATGTAAGAATAGAAAATTTCAACTAGAAATTAAGTTGAAGTGTTTAAAGGAAGTGACGTCATGAACAGGAAATCAACTAAACTAGACTAATCTTTCTCTTGGCTCTTATCTGTTTCATCCTTTGTGTTCACTGGCAACAGTTCATCCCAAATGCCATCGTCCAGTCTTGCTGTAACATATCTCTCTACAACAAGCTTATCCCCATGAGACATCTTCACTGGTTCATCACCCAGATGATCTTTATCCACAAAACTATTGTATCAGCTCCTTTTCAGGATTGGAAAAAAACAATGCCGAGGCCAATTGAAAACCTGGCTCAGAACAATGAAACAAGAACCATGATCAGCTAACATTCATAACTACTGCTGCAATAGACTGTCACGTCTGGTCAACATTCATTCAGGACAGTAAATTCTCTTCAGAATGCATCTTGTTTTTTGGTAAACAAGTCAGCCATTTTAATATTTTGTTAATAATTGGAAAAAAATGAATGAATTACTTTGTGACTCTTTGAAATTTAAAAGAAATTTGGAAGTCAGCTGGAAAGCAGGCCAGCAGAACAGAATTCCACAGAGAGGCATTTCTTGTTCATGGAATCCATGTTTAGGTTTAGACATAGATAAAGAGTGGCCTCTCTCCTTCACCACTTTCTGTCTGTGCAAGCTGCAAATAAGTTTGCAATGGACTGTATGTGGCCCATGAGACACATGTATGACATGCCTGACTTAGTATATTAACCTTAACACAAGCTACCTTAAATATTTTATAGTTATGGTAGCAAAGGGTGACATAGTTTTTTTCTTTTTCTGTTTTTTCTTTCGTCCTAGTGCTACCAGATCAGGTTGTCTGAAGATATTGGCTGCCTGATGATGCAAATGCACTGTACATTAAAGCCTGTTTTTATTACTTTGTCAAACTTAATCATGTTCTGCAAAGATGCTGGCTTCCTGAATTAAAACATTTTATTTTGGAAAACATTTTTAAGAAAGTATTTTACTTTTGAAATCAGACTTTTCAACAAAGTGGCAACATTTTATTTTGGAAAACAAACCTTTCAACAAAGTGACAACATTTTATTTTGGAAAACAATAAAAAAGAAAATATGTTGTAAATAGGATCTCCAATAAACTATTAAGATCAAACAAGTTAAAACATAGATTTTGGACTTTAGAGGTTGAGAGTCTAGTAAAAACAACCAACCAACGTTTTTTTGTCAAGTTTCATACAGAAATTTCCCTTTAAGTTCACAAAAATCGATTCAAAATCAAACAAATTTCTTGAAATAATTTTTACAAAGAAAAGCATTAAGAAACTCTTCTTTTTTTTTTTTTTAATTCTAAAATATTAATTTTTGTTGTGTTCTTTTTTTTTAGCTGGAAATTAATTGGGTCCATTTCCATTTACCCTTGCTTTTAAATAACTGGATGCAGAGTATTTGCTTGAACATTACGGTGCTAAACATTTCCTACAACAAACTCAGTGGACTACCCCGATGTCTGCCATGGGAGATGCCAAATTTGGTCACATTAAATGCATCTAATAATGACATAACAAGATTTTCAAGTCCTGAAGTCGGTATTTTATGCAAAAGGTAAGGCAGTCATTTGTTTTCTTTAAATCAGCAAAACCCAGTGCTACCAAATCAAACAAGCACAGCTTGAGGAGGTTATATTTATGCTAATCGAGGATATGTCCTCAAGACAGTTTGACAGTCTTGATCATTTTTGAATGGGGAAAGTTCTTCGTTGTATGCATCGTTGAAATAAATGAGAGAAATCTGGTAGATGGCATTGTGGAGTCTGCTACAAAGGAATTGGTGATAACTCCATTTACTGTTATTCAGGATTGCACCAGATTCACATGCAGTGCTCTGGCATAAAGCGCAGATTGGTGGCTGATGTTCAGTTTGTGTGTCCATGCTGTAAAGACTAGTGATGGGACAATTCCAATATTGTTGCCAATTCTATACTAAATTCCTGATTCTGATACAAGTACCAATTCCGATTCTTTATAAATCCTTAAATATTCAACTATAAAATGGTTATTTTTTCACGCTTACCATAAAAGCATGCCTTTAACATGCATATATTTTCTCAAACATAAAAACACGCTTGTGGAGGTGGAGTTGATCTATAGGTTCTAGTTTTACTTGAAATTGAAGTTAAAAGTTAATTAGTTATTATCGAACTATCTCTCTATTTATCTATCTATTCAATGCTATACTTAAAATAGTTTATATTCTGAGTTATTTATTGTTTATAGAATTAAGTGTAGCAATGGGTTTTAGCTGGAGATGTTTATATAAATTAGCTAGGTTAAATATAAACAAAATAACCTTGGGCAGGCAGACCTGGAAAGGTCACACGTAAGGGATATATGTGCTTTTGAATGATGATGTAACAGAATTGAGGTCAGAGGTCGGGAAGTTTAGAGATGGCAGTTGGAGTTTGATCATCAGAGTTAACAGACGGCCAGGGAGTGGGCTGGGAAGAATAAACATGTAGACAAGAAATGCAGACTCAGTGAAAACCATTTGAGACAACTGAAATAAATTTATATGATAAAAATATAGTGTTGTTCAGTGATTTCACAAAAGAAAGAACAGATGTCTCAATTGGATGGTATTGGTCATTTCATGTTTGGTCACAGAGCTCAGCAGTGAAGATACAAGAACTCTTGAAGAAAAAGGCATGAAGCATATATTTTTCTTCTTATATATGAACTGTAATATATACCTGTGTGATAACTCTCTGATCCAACATGACTCAGTTTATATGTTGATATCATATCCCTGGCTAAACAACAAACATACGGTGTATATATGTATATACCTGATCCAGTTATAAGAACGATATTTCCCCCTACCTCTCAATGTAACATATATAACTGTTTTATAATATATAATCCCACCTGACAATATAACAGGTTGATATGCCACAAAACCAAACAACCAATCTTAAAAGGATAAAAAGGAAAGGAATGCTTTAAACATACCTAATAACTTTTTCTAAGCTCAACAATAAATGATTTCTCGTTTGCAATGGCCAGTTGTATTCTCTGCAATTTAGGTGTCAAAAAGTCTCCACATAGCCCCAGTGCTCTCCACACTTTTCCAGTGGAAGTCTGGTTAGTGCTCTCCCTTTTCAGTCCTCTTGGATTCTTCACAACACTTTAGTGTAGCGCTATCCAATGTAGACACCACTAATTTCTTTTAAAAAATTTTCAGTTTTGTTTTTTTGGTTCCCTGTAATCCTATTCTTTCATCTTTTTTTTGTTTGATTTCTATTGCAGTATTTAAGTTACTGGTAAGTGTTCACAATTTATGGTGATTGGTTTCTGCATTCTAAGATTTTCCTTAAGAGTTGAGCTGTTTTCATGATTGCTATACATTGTATCTTTTCAGCTTTCCCTTTGTATTATTATTATGAATTTTCTTTTCCAGCCTAAAAATCTTGATTTTGTCTCATAATAAACTGAAAATGGTATGCAGTGAAGTTTTTCAAATTCCGTCATTAGAAGAAGTTTATGTCTCAAATAATCAACTAGTGTTTCTGACTGAAGATGAGCAACCCTACCACGGATTTGGACAATGTAAGGACTATTTTTGATTCTATTTTTTCTTTGTCGATATTTTGCATTAATTATCACTTTTTATCTTCTCCTTTTAAGCACATTTGTAACCCCTACAGGGCAGCTCAGATGCACAGGCTTGTTGGTTGAGATGCAGCTGTAGCCGATACCTCTGGCGTCACCCGTGTTTTCGTCCAGTGGTCGAATTTGTCTCCATCGCCATCGGTCGCTCTCCGGTTCCGCTTTCAAATCAGCTTCCAAACGTAACCTGGCCTATCGGAGAAATATATTGCATTCACAACGCCATTTTGAATTAAAGAAAAGAAAGTCAAAACTTAATTGGTTTTTCTTAACATAGAATTGATTATTGTCTTCGACTTTACAAATAATAGTTACGCATTGGACTAGTCATACAACTTAGAGGGCTGGCAGTTTTCTTTCCTTTACCAAGCACTTTGTTCTTTTTCTAGCATCAGTCTACGGGGAAGGATCAGCTGACAGAGACACGCATATTGGATCGTGTCGCAAAAAAGAATCTCTCTCTCCCTTTCCTTGCCTCGTTTTATCAATATCGCTAGCTGTAACCCCCCTCCCCCCACCTCTCCAAATATGCCCACAAGTGGTGGTCAACCAATCAGTGGCCGCACCTTTGTTCGGAGGGAGGGGCAGTAAGGGCTTGCTTGGTCGCCGAAGAGAGAGAAAAGAAAATAATAAAAGCGACCCTTACATTTAAAAAAGAAAAGGAAAGAAAGGATTTTCCTCTCTCATCCTCCGTCCACCACCTCCTCCGCCCCATCAGCGAGGAAATAAATGTTCTCATGCCAGGAATACGAGATGTCCTGCCTAATTAGCCTCAACAGACCTGCCACGCGGGCCTTCGAGTGGTCTGTCCTTCAGTCACTGAACAACATCTCTATCGGCGGTCTATCAACGCAGTCCGTCTGTTAATTTTCGGAATTATCTTTATCACGTATTCTGGCATTGACACGCGCTGTGGTATTCATCCCAGGTGAGAGGGTAGGGAGATCATTTTGATTATCCACCAAGAAATAGACGTATTCTGTTTAAAACAACATCAAACCATCATCATCATCATTAGAATTCAGCCGTACGAATTCCTCTAAATTTGTGTCAATGAGACCACCCAGGTGACAAGCTGTTCCTTAATCAACTGGCAAGATCTCTCGGCATCGCTCGGTCCCCATCGAGTCGTATATTTATTTGTGAAGGGATGAGTTATTTCCCTGAATTTGTTATGTTCTTTTTGTAAATTGAACATTTTGTATGCGTTTAAGTTTTTCCATAAAGCAGTAGCAACAGTTGACAAAATCAACAGAGGACTGTCAGAGAATCTATCTATATAATGCTAAAACTCTGTCGTTCTTGGTTGTTTGCTTGTTTGCTTGCGCACTATCCTCCTCCTCCTCCTCCTACTACTACTACTACTATGCCTCCTCTTTTTGCTACTACTATTACTTCTCCTCTTTACAACTACTACGCCTTCTCTTTCTCCTCTTACTACTACTACGCCTCCTCTTCCTATCCTACTATTACTACTACTGGTTGACATGTATTTTCCCTACTACTACTCTACTACTGCATTTTTTTTTTTTTACATCGTTCATTTCTGTATTACGTTTAAGTTATTTTAACGCAATTTTCTTACAAATAAATCCACTATTTTACAATGTATTGTTTTACTGTGTACGTTTTCAGCAATCCAATTTTTTTTTCACGTTTAAATTAAGATATTTCAAAATTTGAATTTAAGTATTATGGTATCTGTTCAGTGCACATTTACCTATAAGTATGGCAAACCTCTAATAATTCAATGGCTGTAAGTTTTTTTTTTTTTCAAGAATAAACAATTATGAACAGAACGACTCATAGAAATCTATCTATATTCTTTTTTCATTTTAATATACTTTCATAGAAATGTTTCTGTTATGTCACAAAGAACTATTTTCTTCACGTCACAAGTGTCATGCTCATACATTAATTCCATAGCTAATATAAGATACTGACCCCTTAGGGGATGTTTTGCAACTATTCTGTATTACAACTATACTGTCGCAATTTTCTCACAAATAAATCAACTTTGACCTGTTGACAGCATATTTTTTTTTTTTTACTGTGTATGTTTTTAGCGGCCTAATTTTTTTCTTTTTGCGTTTTAAATTATCCAAATAAACAATTGTTAATACTTTCTGCATTTTTTTTTTTACATCATTCATTTCCGTATTACGTTTAAGTTATTTTAATGCAATTTTCTTACAAATAAATCCACTATTTTACAATGTATTGTTTTACTGTGTACATTTTCAGCGACCCAATTAAAAAAAAAATTTTTTTTTTTCACGTTTAAATTAAAAGATATTTCAAAATTTGAATTTAACTTTAAGTATTATGGTATCCTGTTTAGTGCACATTTACCTATAAGTATGGCAAACCACTTATAATTCAATGGCTATAAGTTTTTTTTTTTTTCAAGAATAAACAATTATGAACAGAACGACTCATAGAAATCTATCTATATTCTTTTTTTCATTTTAATATACTTTCATAGAAATGTTTCTGTTATGTCACAAAAAACTATTTTCTTTACATCACAAGTGTCACGCTCATACATTAATTCCATAGTTAATATATACTGACCCAACGGGTCATGGGTAGTCTAGTATAAGCTAAAAGGTTGATTTGCAAATTATTGAAGACAGCAATGAGTCACCACTACTGCTGGCCACGAATGAGTGCTCCTCCATAGTTAACAATGAATTAAAGTATGGAATGGTCCCTGGCATTGGCAGGGCCATTTTGAACAACGATAGTGTATTAAGTTATTGCCAAGAACCACACAGGCAATTTATATAAATTGTTTATAAAAGTTTTGTTTTAGTAAAAGAAGAAAATGAAACATATATATGGGCATGTATGCAATGATGGGAATAAATAAAATATTGAGAAGGGTCACCAGTTAGTAAGTGCTAACTAAAACATTAACAGTTTTGTAAATGAAGAATTGAGAAAAATAAAATTTTACAGCAGAACATTTTTCAATTTTTTTTTTTAATCACATTTTCATCCCAAACAAAGGCACAGTGCCACTTTGATGTAGGGGGCTACTATCAGGGAGATAAGTTGCAGGGATACTCTGTAGAGAGTTAAGCAGCAAGATGTCTATTCACATTACACTTGAACTTCTGCATGTCAGTACAGTTGGCGAAGCAGAAACCCAGAAGGGAGTTCCAAAGTCTAGCAGTTCATCCAAAACAAGGCATAGTGCCACTTTGATGTAAGGGGCTACTATCAGGGACATAAGTTGCAGGGATACTATGTAGGGAGTTGAGCAGCAAGATGTCTGTTCACATTACACTTGAACTTCTGCATGTCAGTACAGTTGGGAAGTAGGAACCTGGAAGGGAATTCCAAAATCTAGCAGTTCTGGGGAAGAAACTATTAGAGTAGAAGGCTTTCTTACATCTAGGGATCTCTACTGTGTAGGGGTGGGATTTTGCTGCTTGTAGGTTGGGGGGTACAAGGTTTTGTAGTTCGTTGGAGCATCCACTATTAAAATACTTGTAAAATAGGCAGAGGGATGCAACATTTCATCGATGGGACAGAGGTTGAAGCTCAGATGACAGTTCAGGACCTATCAGGTTGGCGACTCTCTTTTGAACCTTGTCCACAAGTGAGAAACTAATAGCGGATGCACCAAATGTGACAACAATACTCCATACATGGGCGAATGGTGACTTTGTAGGGGTGCAGGATGTTCATTTATGCAAATTCGTGTTTGATGAATAAAATTGAGTAAAAAGTCACAAATCAAAATGTTCATAGTGTGAATAACATATGTATGTGAGTATTTGGCAGTGTGGCCTGTGTATGTGCATTGGTTTATCTTGTTCTGTTAGTGTGTGTATAGCTGTGAGTACCAATTTGTTTCTGTTCACCTGACTCTTGCTAGTGTGTAAGAATGTGTGTGCAAGATAAACATGGCTTGAATGGGGAATGGGAGTCATTGAAGATTCCTGTTTGCCTTCCCCAGCCAAAATCATGGGGAGGGGGTACTTTTTTGGATTCTTCAGTACGGCTGGATGGTGAAGTCTCTCTCATGCTTTTTGGCTGTTTGTTTCATCATTTTATAGGAATTTATTAGTTCACATTGGCTTATTAATTTGACATAGACTTGTTATTCTTGGGGTTTAAAACGATTTTCATTATTGAAAATACTTTGAGTTAACACATTCATGTGAAAACTTACTTGCTTTTAGAAGTGAAGAGGAAAGCGAATCCAAATGAAGTGGAAATAGAAAGAGAGTAGCGTTTAGAGCTATTTGTTTTTTAGTGTTCGTTCGAATCACTTTGCAATTTAGTCACTACGAAGGCCTTGCTATTGGTGAGATTACAGATGACTTCTGCACTCTGTATTTCATGGATTTGGACTCTATACATTGTGTCCTCTCTTGCATCTATCTCATAGTACATCTGAATATCTCAGAAACTAGAAAGCATGGTAGACTGAGGAAACGTGGTTCGTGCGTATAAGAAATCCATCTTGGGCAAATCTGGAACCGGGCAGCTAGAAAGTTCAAATTATTTTTGATGTATTGTTTATTTTCTCCCTCTTGTCTTTTTTTTTTTCTTTGAGGGTTACCATCAAGTATAATCTTTTGTGGAGAGCATATTTTTACATCTGATAAAAGCAATAATAAGGAGAGGAGAGGCCTCCATTCAGTCTTGAGAGACAATGGATAAGATGTAAGGGTGTTTTCATGGAGAGTTAATTGCTAAGCAAGGATTGCGCCATCTCCAACCATTCCTCTTCTAAATCGGCAACATTTGATTTCAGGGGCAACTTGAAACAATGCCACTATCAGTAAAGAGATCTCTTCCATACAGCACTAGATATTCCAAAATGGTCACCCATTTTAATATTGACTAGATTCAATGTTACTTAACTTCAGTGATCTGACAGGAACCGGTGCGTCAACATGAATTTGCTGTTATAGTACCTATTTACTATGCCTCCCCACGGGACAGAGTTAGACACCAGGGTCGTTTTTTAATGTGGAGAAAAGGTACAAAAATAAAAAAGTCTCAGTCGTGAAGGATTTCTCCTAGTAAACAACATGTATAAACATTTCAAGATATTAAAAACTTGAAGCATAATAATCTTTATTAAAATAACTGTATTTAGAATTCAATAACCTTTTATGGAGGTTTTCTTTCAAATGAGTTATAAACGGCATGCGCTGGAATAGAAGAGATGGTAAGCTAATTTTAGATGCAGTTACGTATGATTTGAGCTCAGTTCTACCTTGGTTGATTAGCTCATAAACCATAATGGTGCAAAACGTATTTATTCTCAAAGTATATTTATATTTAAAAAATCACCATGTAGATTTTGAACGGTGAGGACACATTTACTTCCAAAGTATATTTGTATTTAAAAAAAATCTTTGTAGATTTTGAACATAATCTTTGAATAAGAATCTATGTTAAACCTATTACGTTTACCATTTTACTGAACAGAAAAATCCAAAATTGATTTCTGTTGAAAAAAATGTAAACATTTATAGGGTGGAATGATAAATTTGTCGCCCTAAAGAAAACAACACTACAGCTTTATTTTTATAATTTTATTGAAAAAATCAATTCAGGTAATTTGATTATGTAGTAGAGCTGACATCTATTCAATGTAGCCGCCTTCAGCCTCTATCACCACCTCGATACGGGTTTAGAACTGGGAGCATACCTTTTCCACAAGTGCTGGTGGGAGCTCAGCGAATACTTGGCGGATGGCGGCGATCAGGCTAGCTTTGGTGTTGTGGGAGGTCATGTTAGTGATGTTTTCGATGTCTGACAAAATGAACTAGTCCAGTAAGTTCAGATAGGGGGAGAAGGGGGTGCAGCAAGAAAAAGGTACAAAGTCGTAGCACTCCTGAAACCAAACCCAGGTCTCTTTGGACTTGTAGGTTTGCGCCGAATCCTGCTACCACACCAAGTGTGTGCCAGAGGATGACCACACTTTTCAGCACACCGAGGTACACTTTGGTGTTGACTTTCAAGCCGACTTTGAAGATGTGAGGTGGTATTATGTGGCCCTGTCTTTAAACCACACCAAAGACCATAACCGTGGCCAGAAAATTTGTTGAGCTGTGCCCTCAAACGTTGAACTGTCCAGATTTGCATTTTGAGGGCGTTGACAATGGTCCTGTTGTCATAACTTGGATCGGTAGAGAGCATGAGTTGTACAGTGGCGCATCTCTGATCTCGCTTGTTGAACATTGTGTCACTTTCAGACATGATAGAAGGCTCCTATCACTTTTTGGATTTGTACACAACTGGCCAACTAGTAGGTGGTTTACAACAAAAAAAGAAAACCGGTTTTCATCAAACAGAAACAGAATCATGTCGTCTAGGGTGACAATTTATTGTTCCACCCTGTATAAAAAGTTTGATTAAAATTGTTTTAATTCTTTTATATTTGTTAAGGTTTTATGTCTGTAAGTTTTGCGCATAATGTTACGGTCATTCTTTACGGATCAACAATCTATTCATCTCTCAATATTAAATTCAGTAATATTGAATTAAATAACTTTGAGTTCAACGATCTCCTTCAATGGATATAATTCTTTAAAAAAAAATTTGACAATTCTACAGGTTATTTATATGGGATTGAAGCATTAGTAACAATAAACAATACCAGAAAGATTTAAAATATTTTATTAATTTTGAAGGAATAGTTCTTTTGAATCTCTTAAAGGAAGGAGAGTGGAGTTTCTTTTTAACTGCAACAGTTTGCTTATAGCTCTAGTTTATATGTATGATTCAACCTTAGTTCTGCCTTGGTTGATTGGCTCATAAATCACATTTACTTTCAGTACATATATTTCAAAAGAAAAGTTTGTAGGTTTTGAACAGTCTTTGAATTATAATCTAAGTTAAATCTGTTATGCTTACCATTATAATGTATATCTTTTGGATTCAGTCCATATCTTCCCAATTCATGCAGAATTGAACAAAGCATGATCTATAGATTCTAATTATGCATTAATTCGGCCTCCATTCAGTCTCAAGAGACAATGGATACCCCTTGTAAGGGTGTCTGCACAGGAAATATATTGTGAAGCAAAAGTTGGGTAATCTGCAACCTTACCTCTCCTAAACTAGCCTTCACTTAAGTTTGGTGGCAAGAAGTCCAGGATGACTGAAAGCAATGCTGGTATAAGCAGAGAGTAATATGACAGTGAATATATCATATCTAAAAAAAAACTAAAGTCAATATTATGCACAAACAACTGTAAAGTGTGGTAATTTACGGGGTATGCATATTTACACCTTGTTGTCAAATACTTTGCTTGTGGTGCTAACGGGTAATATTGTTTTTTTGTATTTGAAAATTCTGTTTAATGTCTAATAATAACATGATTTTCTGTATTCTGTTTATTTTTCTAGTTTTCTCAAACAGTAGTGATGTTGTAAGAAATTGTGATAATCTTTCTATTCTGAACTTGTCCTTCAACACTCTACAGATGTTCCCAAAAGTACTGCCACACTGTCGAGGTCTTACCAAATTCTATGCTTGCCACAATCAGTTGTGTGGTATTTTAGACCCATGGTCCTGTCCTTTGGTAAGTATTAATATGAAAATTAGTCAGTCTTGATTATAACATATCTAATTATTAGGGCTGTGACAACAGAATATTGTTTTTCAATCTTTTGTCTCTCAAGTATATATCTGCCACGGTAAGACAGTCAATCAACCGAGAACCACATCAGTCTATATAAAGGCATGTAAGATATTAGCGGATATCTACTCAAGAGTCAAAACAATGAAAAGAATATGCTGTTGTCATAGCCCTAGTAATATATATATATATATATATATATATATATATATATATATATATATATATATATAATTTGTATGAGGTAATATGATTTAAGGAATAATCATTTATGTTGGCTCCAAGACTTTAACATAAACAACTAATCTGTGTACAATCATTTCTGAGATGATACAAATTTTTATTGGAATAGTCTTTTCATTAGCACTTGAATTGGACATGAAATAGAAAATTAAAATATAGGATCAAGACTAAAGTGAAGATAATCAACTTTTATACAGCAAATCACAAAGTCTATCGAAAGATACAAGTTAGCTAAAAAAACTTGTGCATATCAAAGCAAATGAGCATATAGGATAAACAAAGGGTCACAATGAGGGAAATAAAGGTTGCTTACATTTTGGGTATATATAATACAATGCTAAATACAATCTATATATATATATATATATATATATATATATATATAAGTGAAAATGTGTCTGTGTGTGTGCATCTGTGTACATTTCCCTTACAAATAACTCTGTCAATTTTCTGTCTACAGACTCGAGATTTGGCATAAAGGGTATTGAGATATGGGAAAATCTTTTTAATCGGTTGTCCGCCAGAAATTTTGCTGTTAAAAGGTCAAAGTTCAATGATTTGACCTTTGAGAACTCTACCAAACTCCTCTGCCAATTTTGGGTCTAAACACTTGAAATTTTAGATATAGATTACTTGGACAGGGATCTAACTTTATAATTCTATTCAATCCCAAAACAATAAATGCTAAGGGGTTAAAATTGGGGTCAAAGTTTAAAAAAATTGACGTCTGCAGTCTCTACTAACTTTCTCTATGGTAGTTAAGGAATACTATTATATAGAAAGGCATTACCGTATATATTCACACTTTTTAATATATACATAGGCATGTAAAGGTATGAACAGTACATAGGGCCCGAGCAAAGCTGGGCAGAACTGCTAGTATATCTATAAAAGTGAGAATGCCTCTGTGTGTGTGTGGCTGTGTACATTTCCATAACAAATAACTCTGTCAATTTTCGGTCTAGAGACTCGAGATTTGATATAAGGAGGATCGGAATTTGGGAAAATCTTTTTAATCAGTATTCGGCCAGAAATTTGGCTGTGAAGGGGTCAAAGTTCAATGATTTGACCTTTGAAAACTCTACAAAACTCCTCCGCTTGATTTGAGTCCCAAAAAATGAATGTTAAGTGGTCAAAATTGGAGTCAAATTAATCAGCCAATTTCTGGTCTAAACATTTGAAATTTTACATAAAGAGGATTCAGAGATAAGACAAGCTTTTTAATCAGTTTTGGTTGAAAATTTGAGCTGCCAAGGGGTCAAAGTTCAAAAGATTTGACCTTTGCGGTGTTTAGCAAACTATTCAGCCAATTTTTGGTCTAAACATTTGAAATTTATACATAATGGGTATTCAGACATTTGGCAAGCATTTTAATCCGGTTTGGGGCAGACATTTGGCTGCCAAAAGGTCAAAGTTAAAAGAGTTGACCTTTGCAGATTCTACCAAATTTCTCCGTCAGTTTTGGGTCTAAAGACTTGAACTTTTAGATGTAGGTAACTTGGACATAGGTAAAACTTTGTATTTTATTTGAGACCAAAACAATAAATGTTAAAGGGTCAAAATTGAAGTCAAAGTAAAAAAAATTGACCTTTGCAGTCTCTATGAAATTATTCAGACAAATTTTGGTTTAAACATTTGAAATCTTACATAAAGTGTGTTCACATAGTATATAGGGCCTGAGCAAAGCCGGGCTGAATTGCTAATATTTTATAAATTAAAAATTATTTTTAGGGGGAATAAATAATATATCTATAATACTGAGGACGTGTGTGTGTATATACTCAACAAATTTTTGATCTACAAACTTGAAATTTGATATATAAGATATTCAGACATGTGGAAAACTTTTTAATCGGTTTGCATCTGGAAAAAAGGTTGCTAAAGGGTCAAAATTTAAAAAATTGCTACCTGATTTTCATCTGTTGTTTCACGAATTCACGTACGTGAATGCTTCACATGACAGATTCCTTATGTTAAGAATAAACAGGTTTTTATAACACTTTTTAAATATCATGTCAAGCTGGCTTAATGGTTATCAAACTTGATTCACTGCCTTTAGGTTTTGGTTCATTCTCAGCTAGAGTATTTTTTTTTTTTACTTACAAGACGTGGGCTGTTTAGAAAAAACATAATACTTGCATGCACATGTCTCAGTTTCTGTATGAATTAAAATATTTATGCATATTTTACATCTGGGCCTGGTAGTATATGTATGAGTTTGGCCACACCTATGAAAACATTTTGTAAGATTAATTTGAAAATATTAAGACCCTCCCCCCAAAAAAACGTTATAAAATATTTTATTAAATGATTAAAATCTTACATTTTCTGAGCATTTCGATGCAATACACCTTTTTCAGGGAAGACTGTTGTTTTTTCTTTCTTCCTTTTCATTTTTCTGATGGTATTAAGCCTGTGGTGTCAGTCTTTCATAGACAGAAAGAATATGTCCAATCTTTTTGATGGTTGTTGTAAGTCTGAAGTTAATGTCTGTTCACAAAAGGGGAGTAAGCTCTCATAGGTGCTTAGGGGTGCACTCAGAGATTTGGGAACACTTAAATTGTCTTTTCTGATGATTTTACGTTAGCTTTTTTTTAATTTATTTTTTTTTTATTATGTTTTCATCCCAAACAAGGCATAGTGCCACTTTGATGTAAGGGGCTACTATCAGGGACATAAGTTGCAGGGATACTATGTAGGGAGTTGAGGATTACACTTGAACTTCTGCATGTCAGTACAGTTGGGAAGTAGGAACCTGGAAGGGAATTCCAAAATCTAGCAGTTCTGGGGAAGAAACTATTAGAGTAGAAGTCTTTCTTACATCTAGGGATCTCTACTGTGTAGGGGTGGGATTTTGCTGTTTGCCGGGGTACTTACGTCAAGGTGGTACAAGGGCTTGTAGTTCGTCGGAGCATCCACTATTAAAATACTTGTAAAACAGGCAGAGGAATGCAACATTTCATTGATGGGACAGAGGTTGAAACTTAGATGGCAGTTCAAAACCTATCAGGTTGGCGACTCTCTTTTGAACCCTGTCCAGGAGTGAGAGACTAGTAGCAGATGCATCAGCCCAAATACTCCATACATCGACACAACACACAGCTTCTTATCATTTAATCAACCAAAATATGCGAAAAAGATGAGTCAAGAAAGTTCTAGAAAGAAACAACCCAAAGTACAGGGAGATGGAAACAGCACAACAGGATGAACATCAAAGCATCTTTTCACCTAACTCTAACCATATTACCCCCACCTACGAGGGTCGTTCCAAAAGTAATTCATCCTATTTCCTAACTTAAAAAAAAGAGCTACGAAGATGGGAGTGGTACCATGAAAACGAGCAACCTTTTGTGCTCCAGAATTTAATTTTCTACATAGTCACCACCATTCTCAATACACTTTTGCCTGCGATGGTGTGGTGGCTATGCATGAGGGTCTAGAGCACTTTATCATTCAAATCTCTGTCGCCACTCTGAAATTAACAAACCGTCTCTTAGCTGTGCTAACATGAATTTTATTGGCTTTGTAAACATTCAACAAGCACTGGTGAATGTTGATCGATTCAATTTTTTCTGCATAGAGGAATTCAATGTTGCATCTCTTCTTCTTACTCACGTCCATGACACGAGTTGCTTTTTTAGAGTCTACTAGTGATGGGACGATTCCAGAATTTTTTTTGCTTCCGATACAATTCCTGATTCTGTACTAAATTCCTGATTCTGATTATTTATGAATCTCTAAATATTTTACTATAGAATCCCCCCCCCTCGATTACCATAAAAATACATGTTAAATGTGCAAATATTTTTTTAAATGCATTAAATGTAAAAATACACTTGCGGAGAATGATCTATAGATTTAAGTTTTACTGTAAGTTTAAAATCAATAAATATTTATTCTTTTATTATTACTACCAGCTGTGGAAGATTTTTGTTTTAAACAAAATCAAATAAAACAGATGATTAAAAGAATCGTTTTTGGCATTGGAAAATAGGCACAAATTTTTCCAATACCGATTCTGATATCCTCTTAAAAGTTCTGATTTTCCTGATCTGATTAATCATCCCAACACTAGAGTCTACAACTGTCAATGTCTGCAACAAAAAAATCAAACTTTCAGGTCATAAATTCATGAGTTCAATCATTATAATAATGCAATTTTCAATCCCCCTGTGCTCCATACAGGAAGAATAAAAAATAGGAGGCATTACTTTTGGAATGTCCTTCATATGATTTAATAATTTTCATGATATTCTTATTTTACAGGACACGCTGAATTTGTCTCATAATTACTTGACCGAAATACCGGGCAGTTTGGAAAATTTTTGGTCATCGACGTTGCAGTATGTTGACCTCAGCTCTAATCAACTGACGGAAATCAGTGAAAGTATTGTAAGGCTTTGTAAGTAAAACAAACACCTTTTTGCACTTTTTTTACTAACACATTACCACTTATTAAGGCCCAAAGGCCACTCAAGGACAAGATTAATGGTTTGTGTCAAGTGGATGGTGAGACAAACACAAGTAGAATTGGAGACCATGGTTGATTTGATTACTTAATGGGATAGCTAAATAAGAATTTGTTAACATTGGACTTGAAAATGATTATGCTGTAGTTAAGTGGGAAGCAGCTCTGTGGTATTGCATTCCACAGATGGATAATTCTTGAAAAGAAACTCTGCCCATGGAAGCTTTGTTTGGTTTTAGATACACAGAAAAAGAAAGGAAAATTATTGGCAGTGGTTGTAACTAGATGAGTTTTTACTGTGAATGTTTCAGGGGAGGGGCAGATATTGGAGCCCAGTCGAGCATGTACTATGAAAATAATGACAGAGTACAAAATGACTTCTGGGAGAAAGGTGCTATTGGGTAAATAAGAGGACCCCCCTCTCCCCACTAGAGTAAAGTAAGTCTTCGATGTTTTTGACATAGTATGATCACAAAGATTTGGATGGTTATATTTGTTGGATATTGACTGGGCAACGCCGAAAGGTGTGCTGGTCGATGATTATTATGATTATTCAAGCCTAAAAGTTTTGTCAGCTAAAATATGTTTCAGAATAATCAAAA
This sequence comes from Euprymna scolopes, assembly GCF_053919585.1. NCBI lineage: Eukaryota > Metazoa > Mollusca > Cephalopoda > Sepiida > Sepiolidae > Euprymna > Euprymna scolopes. The sequence continues at coordinate 96,020,356 of NC_136499.1, read as the reverse complement.
TATTTAGAATAAATATTTTTTTACATGAATTTAAGAAGGCAACTTAAAAATGTTATCATAACAATTTAGTTGACAACTTAGGAATAATGACATGTAAAAACATCAAGTGATTATCTTAGTAACGTATACTAATGATGTTATTTAGAGGGGGAGATGGTCTTTTTGGAAATACATGAAAATTAGAGAGAAAACAGTTAGTCAGAGTCGGGAGAGAGAGAGAGACTGTCAGGAGATCATTATGGTTTTTAGCAGAGGGTCTAAAATGGCGATAGTCAGAACATAAACAGCGTGCAACTTTCCAATGGCGAAACACATGGAATAAAAAGTTGCACAAAATAAAACCCGAGGCTCTGTCCTTGGGGAGAATTTTCATTGCAGCTTTCTGTCAAAACCAGACCGATTGGCCAGATGTTGAAACCTTAAATAAATGTACTTCAACCCTTGTGTTGTAAAGATATTTACTGTATATTTCGACATATAAGGCACTGTCAGATAAGACGAGGTACAAAATTGGAGCAAATTTTAATAAATTTATCATATATTGGTTGTATAAAACGACTGCTAAATCACAAAACATCACTGTTTGTTTAGCCTAGGCTAGAGATCCTCCCATGTTATACAGACATTGCATATTTATAATAATAATCTATAATATAAATCTCACCTGTCTGTTTAAATACATGTATGTATGTATGTATGTCTGCCTAAAACCTTCAACAGAGGTGATAGATTTTAAGGAGATCAGTATCGTTTTGAAGCTCGACCCTTCGGACGACAAATATCGAAAAATCGGCTAAAAACATTAATTCCTTCACCCTCAACTGAGCACTTTTCTACAAGGAGGAGTCGCTTTTTTCGTTGACATTTTCGAAAGTCATCCCCTCTTTTTTATTTTCTAACCTATGTCACTTTCGGTTTGGTGATGAGCGCAACAGCAAACACGTCATGTTTTTTCATGTTTTTTTTCTTCTTTGCAGTACGGATTCAAACCTTCCTGGCTACTACCACTTTTTTTTTCTTTTTTGGCTCAACACACACCTCCAAACACTCAGACAACACCGGGCACCCAAGCTAGTTTATAATAAAAACATATCAATTGGGCCTTTATTATGATAAGATACAGCAAACAAAGTATTGTGCTATCATATCGATGCACAGTTTGGGATTAATATCAATTTGACAAAGCATTTAGTTTAAAATCAATGGTCTATAACGTTTGCCCGATTGTAACGAGTTAAAAAGTTTAGTTATTTAATGTTGTTACATTTCTGAAATGTTATTGATGTTGGACATTTTTCGTATTTTGATTAGTAAATGTCGCCTTTTTTTGTTATTTATATTAATAAAAATATGATTAACATTTTTTGTTACCTATCTATTTATGGATCTATAATGAGACATTTGTCTGTAAACAAAACGAATTGAACTCTTCATTTATTTTATGAGGTGAGGAAAGATTGTTGCATCAGCCATGACTTTTGTGTACAGACATTTCTAATTATCATAGACTTGATGTTATTGCTATACATCTACTAAAGCCTGATTATCACAGCTGGTGAATTTCAAAAATGCAATCTGGACGTGAAGACACTTTAGAAGTATGATATGCAATAAAATTTTATTTTAAACTTGGAAAAAATGCCACAGAAACGTATGGAGTACTTCAGACTGCTTTTAGACCGTCTTACATGAATCTAGCATCCGTTTTTGAGTAGCATATGAGATTCAAGGATGGCAGGGAATCTGTGAGGGATGTGAGATGTGGGAGGAGTACGAAAATCAGAACACCAGAGTTGATTGGCCAAATAAAGAATTTCATGGATAAGGACCGCCGTGTGGCTAAGTGCACAGTTTGATGTCAGTGTGGGAACTGTACACATAATTATTTGTGAGGAACTGAAGATGTGGAAGACTTGTGCTAAGTTTGTCCCAAAGATGCTCAGAGAAGATCAGAAAGAAAGATGTTGTCATGGCAGTAGAGAGATGGTCAATCTGAACAATTCAGATTTTGCAGGTCCTGATGCTCTGGTGACCTGTGATGAAAGCTGGATCTATTGCTATGACCCAGAGACCAAGAGACAGAATTCCCAGTGGAAGCATGCTGGCTCTCCCAGACTCAAGAAGTCCAGACAGAGTAAATCCACCCAGAAACTTATGATGATCCCTTTTTTTGACCACTGACATGATCAACATGCACTGGGTTCTCACGGGGCAAACAATCAACAAGAAATACTATGTTGAGGTTTTAAAGGAGTTCAGGGAGAGATTCCGTCAGAACAGACCAGCATTCTTCAAATTGGGTCAGTGGCATTTCCACCAGGACAATGCACCAGTCCACAACTCCATCCTTGTCACAGACTATTTGACCAAGATGGACATCAAGACAGTTCCTCACCCTCCCTATAATCCAGAGCTTGCTCCCTGTGACTTTTGGTTATTCCCTAAGCTCAAGGAAAACCTTATAGGCTGTTGATATGAGACAATTGAGATGGAAGAGGCTATGACAAGGGTCAGTGACACGCTCACACAAGAAGACTCTCATGGGGCCTTCCAGAAGTTGTTGGAACAGTGCAAGTGCATTGCAGCCGGAGGAGATTACTTCAAAGGGGATTAGAGTTTCATGCATGTATTATCAATAAAAGTGCGCATGCGAAAAAGTTTGGAAGCTTATCGAAGGCACCTCATAGCTGAGATTATTTAATGTCTGTAATCTGTTGACATAAACGAGTGCAAGAAATATGGATAAAAGGAAAAAAAAATTGAGAGAAAATGTTCAGTGATTTGACTGGAGCAACAAATCAATTACTATTTTCCTATCAGTAAAATGTAGTTTTAACAGTTCCATTGAAGTCAACATGTAAATAGTTCCCAAATCGAGATTCAAACCTTTTACAAAAGTGAAAGTTTCATCAGCAAAAACATGAAACTAAGATTGGAATATTATTATGAATAATCAAAATAATACAGTAATTACATATTATCAATACGAATATTTGTCTTGAATGTATTTTTGAAACTGTTAAAAAATATTACATTTTTTTTCTAGATTCTTTGAGTGAATTAAAGATTTCAAATAACAAGATAAAGTATTTACCTCACACCAAGTCTTGGGGTTGTGTTAACTTGAAGGTTTTAGACCTTGGGAACAACAATCTTGGTCTAAATTTGGACAGCAATAATAAAAGGTAAGAATTAACAATGTTTCTGAATTTTTTTAAGTGAATATTGATAATTTGTATTATTTGCGTCATTTTAACTATTTTTCTTGTCTTCAGTGTTCTTCTCACGTTGGTGTTAAACTCGGAAATCTGCACAATCCACAATCGTATTTTGAGTGTCGTCCACACTGAGGATTGAACCTTCAACCTCCAGAAGAGTGTAACTTACAACTGAATTTTACCAAATACTTTATCCACTACAGCGCCATGGCATAGTGCATAAAGTCGTAGTTCAAAATTCCATGTAGTTTGACAGAAAGATACCTGAATTCAATAAGATACATTTGAAGAAGGTCAGAGATTGCATCGACTGAAATGTGAAAATAACACTCAAGATGAGAACAGTAATCCAAATAACCCGAATAATGAGAATTTACAATGGTCAATGTTATGCTTTATTTGTGCTTTATAAACTATTAATATACATGCAAGTTTCTAGATATGATTTTCCTAGGTACACCATGAAATCGCATCCAGTGGTGAGACCCAAATTTGGGAGCTTTGCAGAGTGTGCATTCATGTCTCAGTTGCTATGACTGTCAGGTTCATTTTGACCCAAAATGGTAGAATTTTTGACATGAAATACAGTGATATAGTCATATATGACAATCGTTTGCCAGTGACGGTAATTTGGTATGTCCGAGGTGTAGGGAATGTTTCTGGAGGGTAGCTATGTCCTGAGCATAGTACACCAGCTCCCTGGTAGTAAACTATGATGAATAATAAGCACAACCCTGTTACATTAAGAAGTTCATATGTTTTCTGCTTGATGAATCTTTTGTTGAATTCTCAGCATCATTAATTCTCTCTAGAGAATTAATTATCTAGACTGGGACTGGAAAATGTATGCTGCATAAAACGAGTGATGACACATGTTTTATGAAGATAGAAATTATTTTATTTGAAGAAGAAACACAAAATTAAAACTCGAAGTTAGCTAAGGTGGGCTCTAACACTCCACCTATCACGAATGGAGACTGAATTCCAACTAACAATTTTTCTCTCATGGTAACAAAAAATGATAGAGAAAGAGAGAGGAGAGAGAGAGAGTATGGATACATATTAAAAACAAAAAGACATTTTATTAAGTCTGCTAATAGTTTTAATCTTTAACGAAATTGGTGTCAGCTAACATTGATCTCACGCTTAGCCCAGCAACCATCATTCTTTGTCACTAAGTTGTCAACCCCAACTGAGGGAGAGACTGCATTCTTCACTATGTTTTAACACATTTTTAAAATTTTTACTTATCTCCCCCAAATACAGAAAAATTTTGCATGATATTTTTAAATGTGGAGAGCTCTAGCTTCCTCCCAAAAAGGTGTTTATTATTATGTCATACAGATTAATAGCATTCATAATTACGAAAAGAAAACACTATAAATACATGTTTGAAGATACCAAAAACTTGAAGCATACAAAATTTTACCAAAATTACTGGTTTTTCCATTAAATAATCCAAAAAAGATTGCTATGCTATATTTACTATCTCTGGGTTGAATATGTTTTGTAGTAATGTGAAACCCTAGGAGAGTTAGCATAAATTTTTATCCGTACAATGAAAACTCTGTTGTATTGTATATTTTTGACATAGGTTTATTGATAATCGTTGCAATATTTTTAATAAAATGTAGGGCATGATTAAAGAAGATGGGAAGGTTTTACTTCTAGATACTGGCAGTAGGAACTGACCAATCAATTGGAGCCATGTTCTGCTAGCAACCAACCAGAAACCGGAATCACTCTATAAAAATACTGGATCTGTTTTGAGTTCCAACGCATAATTGTTTGTGTCCACATGAGAAAGATCTTTGCTCTATGTCTGCAGACTTTTAAAGTTCAAGGCTTATACAGATTAGCTACCCACTCGAAACTCTATTTTTCATTTCAGAACTTATACAGATTAGCTACTCACTAAAAATTCTATTTTTCTATCTAAGGATTTATACAGATTAGCTACTCATCAGAAACGCTTCTAAAATTAACCATGGCTTTCAATTCAAAACAAAGGTAAAACTTAAAAACGAATAAAACATTATGTCAGAAAAATGTAAATACAAAATGATAAGACACAGATGAAGAGTCTACTAAAACCTAAAGAAAGCCGTAGATTAAAATGATATTGCAGAAAATATTTGAGTGAAGAAATAAAGATAGAGAGTGAAAAATACAATAAAGAGTCAACTTACAATGCTCTGATCCCCAGCTGGCATCAATTGTGATGGATGGCTCTCGTCTGGGTAAGGCCCCGTGTTTTGACAAGCTTCTGGGTTTGACCTTTACTCCTGATCTGAAATGGAACACGTACATCAAGTCTGTTGCCAAGGTCGCTGGAAAGATGGTGGGATCTTTCTACCGCTCCAGAAGATATCTCACTACTGATGCAATTCTCTATCTATATAAAAGCCAAGTACGTCCAAGGATGGAATACTGTTGCCATATCTGGGCAGGAGCGGCCAAAAACAGCCTATCATGCCTTGACAGAGTACAAAATAGACTTCGTGGCTTAGTGGGGGATGCCCTTTTCTCTACCCTGCAACCTCTCTCCCATAGAAGAGACGTTGCGAGCCTATCCTTGTTTTATCGTTATTTTCATGGCAGGTGCTCGTCTGAACTCCAATCTCTGGTCCCCCCTCGCCAATCTTTCACGAAAAACACCCGTCTAGCTGAATCCACTCTGAAAAATTTCCTCCACTCTATATCTGTGCCTAAATCAAAACGCGGATTCCATGAACAAAGCTTCTTTCTTAGAACTGCATGCCTGTGGAACTCTGTTCCGTCTGCCTGCTTCCCTCCGGACTACAACTTGGATGTCTTCAAGTCCAATGTTAACAAATTCCTAATGAACCGCCCCCTTAATTAAACACTTCATCAAATCTCCACACTAACGTAATGTACTTGCAATAACCCTTATCCCTGAGTGGCTTCCGGGTCTTGATAAGTGGTGATCACTGTGTAAAAAAAAAAAAAAGTGATAAGAACTGAATGCTCGCACATGGGGGGAAAAAGTAAATAAGATACATTAAATATAGATAAAATAAAATTATTTATTTCTATTCTTAGAGAGAAGAAAGGCAATGCTCAAAATGTTGAGACATTTAAAGAGATAAAAAAATATACAATGAGGACTGTGAAGTAAATCACTAAATCAGGGATAGGCAACGGAAGCATCTTACCAACAATAAGTCTGATGGAAACTCTTAAGAAAAAAGGTCTGGCAAAGGAAGATAAACACTAGTGGACTTATTCTACACCAGACTGAACACTGTAAGATGACCAAACAAAATTAAATATGATATTTCACAAAAGCCATATCATACTTCACATCTTTTTTGCTATTAAAATGAAAATTTTTGTTAATATTAAGATAATCATCTTAAATGGTTTTCTGTATTCTTATATTTTTCTTGTGTAATACAAATTAAATACAACTATGTTTGTGAAGCTAAAACATAAGAATAATTTACACTTTCATGTATTTTTTTAATATGCACTAAAATTTCAACCTCCTAAACGTATTTAGTGCTTCCAAGTCTGAAGATACTGACTCCCTGAAAAAAAAATACACCAAACATTGATGTTGTTTGTTTTTTTCCTTTCTCTTTACAAAACTCAGTCATGTTCTGCAAAGCCATATGTTGGACTAGTTCTTCAATGTGCAGCCATTTTATGTCTAAAATCAAACATATTTTTGTACACTTGTATTATTTGCATTATACAGACTACTATTGTACTCTTTAGTGTTATTTTCACAATATTGTAGACATGTGGCATAGTGGATAGAGTACTTGGTAAAATGAACTTGTAAGTTAAACTTTTCTTGAGATTAAAGATTCAATCCTCAGTGCAGATGACACTCAAAATACAATTGTGAATTGCTTAGGATTTCTACTCGGTCATTGCTGACAGACTGAGAGCTTGCTACCCCATAAATTAAATAAAGATTTCCATTCAAAATTTTGTGCAGATTCCAGAGTTTGACAGAAAGATTCCCAAGTTCAACAAAATATAACCTGAAGAAAGTCGAAAGTTATGAAATGAGAACAGTAATTACAAATAAAACGAATTATCTCCAAAACATAATATTTTTGTACACGATTGATTTGTAGATTCATTTGAACTTGAAGAGTTTTTGCTACAAACAACATCTCGTCTGCCCAAATGCTCACCCATTTAAGAATGGCCAGACTCCAAATTACACTGATTACAAAGTTTTGAAAATGTTTATTTGCTCATAATACGTTCCACTTTCAAACAGTTGGAGTCTGATCGTATAAGGAATCATATCTGCTAGGCTGATGCCATTCAGCACACCAACCTTGAATAAAACCAAGATACATAGCATCCCCCTTTTTGTAGAGATTACTATTATCTTTTTAATCCCTTTCCAGTATTGCCAAAAATCAAGTTTTTTATTTTATTTCTATCAGCAGATCACATTTCTATAAGCACATCCCATCAGATGAAGTAGACAGGTGTCATTTTGAAATTCCAGACTCAGTTCTTCAGAATCTAAATGAAATCAATTTAGAATCAAACAAACTGACCATGGTTCCACCTTGTGTACCAAAAATGAAATCTTTGGTTTTTCTCAACTTAAGCGGGTAATTTGAAAAGAAAATTTTTTTTTTTTTGTTTTAACAATATTTATATTTTTTTTTTCCTTATTTTAATAACTTCCTTATTTGCAATGTTTTTGAATTTTCTTACAGTTATATTTTTTTAGCAGGAAGACTCGATGTTGCTTGGGATTAAATGGTGAACTATGTCTATTTGCGCTATGCTCATAACACCATATTACTTTTTTTTTTATTGCCCTCCTCCACGTTTTGCCCTCCACCCAATATAGTCAGAAGAAGGTGAAACTTTGGAAAACTCTTTGAATAAGTGTCTGATATATATTTTTTCTTTTTGCTAAGTCTGCGATAGGTTAAATTTAGTTTTTTTTTTTTTTTTTTTTTTAATTTAAACTGCATTTTTCATTTTTTTTATTCAAAGCTTCTTTAGACTATATATTGGGTTTTTAGATATGTATGGCTAGGTTTCCTCCCTCTTGCCTATGTGTCTTTCTGGTACCTAAGGTACTTATGCTTTTATGTATTTTTGTTTTAATAGCATGTATATGCTAGTTAACATGTTGCAGAATAGATCTTGTAAGCTTAAATTTACTTATTTTTATTTTTTTATTTTATATATATATATATATATATATATATATATATATATATATATATATAGGATTGATATGTAGTTTGCTTGAAGCATTGTGTGGGATAGGTATGTAGTAGAGATTTAGAAGGCTGTCACAATGCGAGGAATGAAATATAGTCGTGGTTGGTGAAAGGAGACGAGAACAAGTGGCAATTTACAAATCAATAAGTACATACGTATATTTAATATATACATATATTTATTCAGTTGTATTGGTAAAATATCTTACTTGTTATGTCTGTGACAATATCCATTATTAATTTCGGAAAAAATTCCCTTTTCAAATGGTAGACGTGACAGATCGATTCAAAGTATGCTAGATGATGGAGAGGAAGTTGGATAGCTGTGTGGGGCCTCAGAGCAAATGTGAGGAGGGGATTTATGTATGGTCTGATTAGGTAATTAACATGTTTATATTTTTATTGATTATTTTTTAGTTTATAACTTGTTGCTTTAGCGTGAGCTTTTTTAATTTTGTATGTCTTCTGTCTATTATTTAATTTATGAATCTTCCACCAAAATGTTCTATTTAATAATTAGCAAATTTATTAATTCTAAGTTGTGAATACATACTTATGAAAATAATATCAACAAATTATAAACTATTATACATGTTTGTATATACGAAACTAAACTAAGCTAAAAAAAAAAAACATTGATCATTTCAGTCAGTTATTATAACTAACTAATTGATCCGAATTGAAAACCATACATAATTCAAATCTATTAGCTATTACAATTAAACTCATCAATTCTTACAATTATAATTTTTAAAATTATACAATTCAAAAACAACACTTATGTTTTGTTAAATTTAAAAATAATCTGAAAACTCCTTTATATCGTAAATGTCAATAATTAAATTTATTTAATAGTGAGGCAGAGTTACCTCCCTTGGAACAAATGTAACAAAATTAACTTTACTTATATTTATTAATTTTTTTATTTTCACAACGCATAGACATCCATATTCAACTAATAAGTAATTTTAATATAATTTTAATGTCTTTCACTGAATATTATTTAAAAAAAATTAAATCGATTTATATTATAAATAAATTCACTAATTTTTCCAATGCAAAATGTTAGTATTACAGATTATTTCAATCAATAATCATGTTATTAAGTTATACTTCATATCTACTAATGTTGAATTGTAAATTAATTAGTTACTTCTATTTACTTTAATTTTTTTATTTATTTGTTTATATATTTATTCATATTATTATCAATATCAGCACCATCATTTATTTTAATATTGAAAGTAATATTTTTAATTTTTACATTTCACAAACTTTACTCAATTCTACATACAACAATTTCCGAATTTATTCCTTATTTAAGCATAATTTTTGTTATCGTTGTATGTATTCTAATTCTCTAATAAGTATAATATGTTTCAGAGTTTCTTCCTCCGATAACATCTTATTTTAATTATAATTAAATAAGCGTATTGATTGATATAATAATTAAGTGATTGATTTTGCGCTACAAAACAGATACTGTCAAGAATTGTATAAGTTAACTGAATTAAAGGAATAAATTATAAGATGGTCAACATCATGAATTTTGGAATATAACTTTTTGTCATTTATTCTCTCTCTCTCTCTCTCTCTCTCTCTCTCTATATATATATATATATATATATATATATATATATATATATACATATTGTTGTTGTTTTTTTTTTGTTTTTTTAACGATTCAGTTATAATGATTTCAGAAGCTTGATTTTTTGTTTATTTATTTTAGAAAGTCACCCATAATTTGTTTGGACGTATATATAACATTTTTTTAATTTATTTTCAAAACAGTATATATATATATATATATATATATATATATATATATATATATATATATATATAGCTGTACCCGGCCATGCGTTGCTGTGGCTCAGTTTGTTAAAATGGGACACATTCTTCAAGAAAAATTGCATTTTGTTTGTTCATTTACTTTTATTATTTTTTGCAATTTTTTTAATTTCAATAAAAGTTGTTATTTTTTCCCCCCCAAAAAAAGATTAATTTTTTACCATAAATTGTTAGGTGAAAGCTTTTTTTATTTTCAGGAAAACTTGCACTTTTTTAAAGAAATTTGGCAGTAAACGTTTCTCTTTGAAAACGGAATTTTTATTATAAAAAGAACAGATGAATGCTTTACATGAACACTGTAAATAGTTAGGTGACAGTAGAGAAAAGTTTGATTCTTTTTTTCAAGAGAATGTACAAATTATTTTTTTTTTAACAGATGTTCAGAAAATAAACAGAAAAATACTTCCATCATTAATTATGCAAAAAAATAAATAAAATGTTGATTTAGTGTTTCACATTATGCTTATGAATTACGATAAAACTTGCTGAGTATGCGCTGTTTTACGGTTGTTGTAAAAATGGAACGGAAACTTAAATTTTGCTCCGTTTTAATCTTTCTTAATTTTTTAATTGTGCCCCCCCCCCAAACGAATATAATCAAAACAGTAACATTCAACAATTGTACTTTATGTATATAAAACACAAAATATTTAAAAAAAAAAAAAGAAAAAAAGTTAATAACGAAAGGGAAATAATTCCATTTTTAAACAAAAAAGTCAGTTTGGTATATCTTTTTGTTATTTTTTACATAAGTCCAGCTTACCATTCACATTGGAAATGTTGATATTTATAGGTTGTCGGGTACGTTTACAACGAATAAACATTCCAGTCTACCCATGTTAAGAAGGGATTTCGGAATAGACACCCCTAATCTTGTCAGCATACCCGAAAAGCTATAAAAGTTGACGTGTCGAATGTGAATGATGAGTTGGACGTAATGTAAAAATGTACCGAATTTAAAAGGGAACGAAATTCAAATTTCCGTTCCATTTTTACAACAACCGTAAAGCAGAGAATTCTATGCAAATTTTACTTAACTTACTGTATTAATGCTATTTGTTTAAGCAAAAGAAAAAAATATTTAGGTTTGGCTATAAATTCCTAAACTCATTTCACCCTAAATAATTTAGGTGACTGAAATAGGAATCCAATTGAATCTTTAATTTCCTGAATAATATGCGAGAAATTCATTTTTCTTCGAGTTATATCGAATTCATTGATACAGACTTTAGGGGCTTTTTTCGTAATGTTCCTGTAAAAATTATTTTTCATTGTTACAAATTACGATGCTTTATTTATATAAAAAAAGCAAAAATAAATTCTTGCGTTCATTTTTTATTTACTACTGAAAACCATAACTTTAGCAAACGTATTTTTTGTTTAAACAAAATAAAACATTTTCACTAAGAGTTAAGTAAAAATAATTATTTCATTATATTCTGCGATCATTATTTGATAAATACTGAAATTTTCATTAAAATTGGTTAATTTCCTGATTTTTGGTGAATTTTTAAGTAAAGGGAGGGGTCAAAATGTTTATACACTTTGAGCGTCGGCATTCATTTTGTCTGTACCTACCATTTTTCGATGAATATTTGATAGCAAAGCGACCACGTGTGGTTAATTTAAATTAAATTTCAATCACATGGTTACATTATCAATAATCATGTGATTAAACCCATTGAAAATTTACCGATATTGTAAACATATTCTGTGTAGTGGTGAGTGGCAACTGAGATTTTTAAGAAATCCGCGAGATCAGGAGAAAGGAATCTCCAGAAAATCGCTAGATTTTTAACTTTTATCATCTGAAATTTTCAAAAATCGCTAATTCACCCTCCCCGCCCCCCAAAAAAACTCCATATTTTAACTTCCTACCATAAAAATTTATAAATATAGTATATTTAGTATATTCAATATATAAAATGTTCCGTGTTTTCTCACTATATGTTTCTGGAATTATATTGAAGCGGTTAGCTCCCCAGAAGGCTTACATATTTTATCAGCTAGTTTTACCTGTTTTTTCAGAGAGGGTATTTTTAAAAAAATTTTTTTTTGCAAGAAACAAATCATAAACTCAAACTTTTTATAATAAAAGTTAAATTGAAATATACTGCAAATTAAACATCACAATAATGGTGCAACATATTTTGAAATTAGAAAAATAAAAAAGCAAAAAACTTTGTTTTAGCATGTTAAAAGTATTTAGGTTGGTAGATAATTAAATTCTACTGTATTGGTATAAGTTTTTTTTTTTTGCTGTTGTTTCTTGCTTTTTACAATTTTCGACTAAATACTTCTAAATTAAGCGGGGTTGCTTAGATCATATTTTAAGCTAAACTTCGGAGGTTGGAATGCCCCCCCCCCACCTAAAATGTACTTGGAAAAATCGATTTTATAGCGAGTTTAAGAATGGTTAGCCGAAAAAAAGATGGAAAACAAAACAAATAATCAATAAATAATTGTTACCAAAGGCAATAAATGCTACTTTTTTTACTTACATGAATGAGTTTATTTTATGTTTTAAAGTATTTTCAAGCGCTTTTCTTTATTTTTTAATCTAAAATTGCAGGTGTGTGGGTGCCAAATATCTCCAGATTTCTAGAATTCCCCGCTAGATTGCAAACGAAATCTCCAGATCTAGCAGGAAAACCGCTAAATTGGAAACATTGGTCACGTGACGGGAAGCGGTAATAAATAATTGTCCCTAAATAAAAAAAATGGCCTATCGGTACAAAGAAAACCACCTATTATTATAGAAAAATTAAGTATAATGTTATAATTAAAAAGAAATATATAAAAATACACATGGGTATAGTAAACATATTATACCAAAATGTGGAAGCCATCTGTCCAGTGGTTCTTTAGACTATTAATTGTGAACGAACCAAGAGTTACATTTTTATATATATAGATATACACAGTGCCGGCAAAAAGAAAGTCTGCACTTGTAATTTTTTCAAAAACTTCAAATTTAAGCTAAATTTAATGTAACTGTATAAACAACCTATACCTCATTTGATTCGCCTTTTATTCCTCTATAATTTTACCTGTTCATATTTGACTTGTAATTGAAGTATTCTAGTGGTGTTCATGTCAATTTAAAAAAATAACTTCAAATTGAGGAGGCAAAATAAAAGTCCGCAGCAACAAATTCGCTTAAAACCAGCTTAAATTATTGCCCCTAAATCAGTTTAAAATATCCACCAACAGGCAATAAAGCATCTCTAATTGTAATTGTTGTTGTTCCAGGTTATACAACGTAACAGTTATTCCATATGCCACGACTTTCTGTTAGTGATCGTCAAGAGCTCATTAATCTCCATCTTTCTGGTTTAACCAATTGAGAAAACGGTATGAAAGACTGTGCAAAAGCACCAAAGCACCAACAGTGTTCATGGTGCCCCTAAATCTTGTTGTACTAGCATTACTTCTAACAGGGAAGACAATGCTATCAAGATCTGCAGCCTCAGAAACAAATTTGAAATGGCTCTCGAAATCCAACAACAGTGCAATCTTGTTAAAAAGTGCTCTCTTTCTACGGTCAAGAACAATTAAAGAAATTTAATTTGCGAGGATATGTTGCAAGACGCAAGCCAATGATTTCTGTAAAGAACAGAAAGCATCGTCTGGACTTTGTCAGATGCAATGAAGATCATATTTGTCAAAAATCCTTTTTAGCAATGAAAGCAAGTTCAATAGGCTAGGCAGTGATAGTAGGCAGTACATCCGTCGGAGGAAAGACAAAGAATTTAATTCTAGGTGCTCAGTTTCAATGCTGCAAGGTGGTGGAGGAGGTTCAGTTTTGGTATGGGGCATTATTAGTCCCAATGGTCCAGGGCCTATAGTTCACTTGCAAGATCAAATTAATTCGACCAAGTACATTAATATGTTGACTGAGCATTTTCTACTTTACTTTGGTCAGAATTTGGATGATAATCCCATCTTCATGCAGGATAAGGTGGTAATGTCAAGAGGTTCCTGGAAGAGCATGATATTCCGTGTTTGGATTGGCTTGCACAATCTCCAGAACTCAATCCTATCGAAAATATATGGCATTACATCAAGCAACAGCTATGTAATGATAAAATTTCATATTTGGAAGAACTTTGGACAAAAATTAAAGAAAAGTGGGATGCCCTTTCCCCGGAGCATTGCTGCAGTCTAATTGAAGGAATTCCCAAAAGATTGCAGACTGTCAAATTGTAGAAGGGCTATGCTACTAAATATTAACGAGTTCATTGTGTTCCTGTTCTATTTGTGTTGCATTAATGTCCTAAACTTACATTTAAATAACAATTTTCCATTGTGCGGACTTTCTTTTTGCCTCCTCAATTTGAAGTTATTTTTTTAAATTGACGTGAACACCAGAATATTTCAAGTAAAATTCAAATATGAACAGGTAAAATTATAGAAGAATAAAAAGCCAATCAAATGAGGTATAGTTTGTTTAAACCGTTACATTAAATTTAGCTTAAATTTGCAGTTTTTGAAAAAAATTACAAGTGCGAAAAGAAGCAGTTCTTTTTGCCACCGGTGTATATGTGATTATGTATTGGTTTATATATATATATATATATATTCGTATTCCTGTCTATTTGTTTGTTTGTTCGCAATTTGATTTATATACACAAAACGTGTCTTACTTTAATCTTTCATTTATTTGTATATATAGTATGATACTTGGAAAAATATACAATTAAGAATCATCTTATTTGCATATGACATTAAGAAAAATTGATTTTACTAAATAGCGGTATCTTAGTTAATGTTTTTAGTGAGAGAATTATTTTAAGTATTCTATTTAAAATTGTTATTTAATAAATTTCAAACAACAATTATATTGATAATATATTTAATTTAATTTATTTTGGAATTAATATTTCCAACAGCGACCATTTTTAAAAACTTTTTTTAGAATTATTTGTCCTTATATGCTATCCATTTCCATTGGAGTTGTATTTCATGATAACAATTATCGCATGTTCTGCATTGTATGGAGTGTGAGCTAGTTTCAAGCTTATGGCACTGTATAGGTATTTACCTTCTGGAACAGATATCACCTATTTGGTGTCGGATATCATATGCTTTGTCTTCATTGCGTATATTTTGAAGTGCTAGTTTCCATCTATTAAATGTTGTAATTACTTTCACGCAGCTGTACTATCATCTGCATACAAGACTTTGCATAGAGCACCATTTCTGCAGGTTATTGAAGTTTATTGAAGTAACATTTACTTGAAGCTCGTATATAAATAAATATATATAGATACACCTACATAGATACACATAAAGACAATTATATACACATGTACAAATTACTAGAATAAAATGTGACCCATTGAGTCACTCATTGAGTTCAGGTTAGGTTATTTAAATAAGGAAAAAATGAGTTTGCAATGCCAAACAAATTATAAAAAATTAAAAAAAAAACAAATTCAAAATTAGTCTCTTTGTGTTAGTTCTCAGTCTAACTATGGGTTCAATAGTATTACAACTGTGAGTAATATTTCCTTTTGTTTATAATGCACTGTTTCAGATAACTTCACGATTTTTTTATGGTATTAAATAATTTGTTGGTATATTTATTTTCCATTGTCAATTTGGCATACCAAAAAGTAAACGGACATTTTTTTCAAACTTAAACAGACATTTTCTAGTAAAAATAATGCTTGACAGTGTAAACAATAATACAATAAAAAATATTTTATAGGCGATGAAATATTTTTTGTTTTTTCTTTTAATATTAATAAATGAGAAACTATTTTAAATAAAAATCTATTTAATATCACATATGTAGCTGAAAGAAAAAAACTTGTTTAAAATGTGTAAATATGTTAGAATCGTTATTTTCACAAATTGGAATCTTACAGGATGCCACCATACTCTTTTTTGTATTGCTTAAGATGAAAAAGTATTAAAAAAATTTTTCCCTCTTATTATTACACAATAGTGCACTGATTTTTAACTCCAAAATGTTTATGGTGTTATCATCTTTAAAATTATATTCATATAAATATACATTTGGAGTTAAATTCAATAATTAAAAAAAGAATTACAACAAATTTATTATTTGACAAGGAATACAAAATTTTTAAAGTTATGTACTTAATCCATGAATTTTCAATAAATGGCACATCTCATCAGAGGGAATGTTTTTTGCAAGGAAATAACTCCAAATTTTTATATTCCTTGTTGAATAATAAAGTTGTCATAAATTTTTAAATTTACTGAATTTAATTCCAAATTTTCATTTTTACTATTGCTCTATTTTGTATATTGCTTCTTTATCTGATTGGGATTGCGTTATAAATATTGATACTAATATTTATATGGACTTTAATTTTACAGTATTATAAAAAATTTATTTCAAAATTTCATGAAATTATATATATTGCTTATACACTAAGTTTATTCGATGTTTTTAAGAAACTGTTTAGAATGTTGATCTTTACCATTAGCCATTTTCTTTTTCTAATTTTGAAAATTTGACCTGCATTTTTTTAAAGTTTCTCCTTGATTTCACCTTTTTTTGCGTAGTGATGTTGAAACTTATCATTCATGAACTTTTGCACCAAATTTTAGCAATTTATCTTGTCATTTATTTTTTTTTAATTTTCGTACCCATGACTAATATGGACTATGCTGAAATAATAACATTATTATTTACAAACTCATTCTAAACATGGGGAGGGGAGGGCGTTTTGTAAACATTTTGTACTTTCATCTGACAATTAAATAAATGAAAGATACCATGAAAATTAAAACTTGAAAATCCTATCTAAAAAAACAGCATGGTTTGTATTCTGCATAAACACCAAAATTTCGTTTTTTCAAACCTTCTCTACACGTTTCTCCTCTTTTAAAAACCCGTTGTTAGTTTTTCTCAACCCAAAGAAAGTTTAAATTGCAAACATTTAGGAATTAGCAGAACCTGATTATCTTTAAGATTATTTTCAGCCAGAACTTTCAATTGTTTTTAAAATAAATATGCTTTGTTTTGCTTTTTTTTTTGTCCCTAGAAATCCTGGCATCACAAGATTACCTGAAGAACTGGGTTCATTGGAATCCTGCAAGCAGTTCTTAATAGAAGGACTTGATATCATAAATGTGCCCAAAGAAGTTCAGGAAGGTAAATATACATGTGCATATGCAATGCAATAATGTAAGCTTTAATAGAACAGATATGAACGTGTATGTGTGTGTCCACTCCACAGGCTGTGATCATCCCACTGCTTGTGTCAGCCCAAAGTTACTTCTCAATCTTATAGACAGATGACAGGCATATAGGACTTCCCGGAATCACTCTACCGCAGATCCATTGAGAGGTGATAGCTAGGGCTAGGACAACAGCATATTCTTTTCCTTGTTTTGACTCTCAGGTATATATCCATTGATATCTTATGTTTTTATATAGTTATGTGGTTCTTGGTTGATTAATTGTGTCTGTGTCAGATATATACTCAAAAGTAAAAACAATGAAAAGAATATGCTGTTGTCATAGCCCTATTGATAGCAAAGGCAGAGCGTGACAAGCAGAGCAACAACCATTCCCTATTTGGACACCAAGAAGTGCCACAATGACTATCATCTCGTAAGAGCTTTGCCACTATCACAAGCTTTGGACGAAGAACGCCAGCATCCTTCCACCGGTGTTGGTGGAAGGAATCAGTCAAAGACTACAACAACAAGGTTCTTTCAGTACTGAAAGAAAACCTCCCAGTAGGCTGTAAATTTCTCCAGAAAGAGTGGGTGGCACTCAGCCGGGCTCGAGTACAGGTTGCCAAAACACAGAACAACTTGCACAAGTGGAACTATGTACTGGACTCTCAGTGTCCCTGTAGCGCTAACGTGCAGACTATCACACACATCCTCACAGACTGTTCCTTAAGCAAGGTATGCTCCAATGTAAACTTCAAGGATGTCTCTGACAATGTCTGACGATGGATCTCGAGTTGGAGTGAAACACTATGATGACTACTCAATTCCAATGTCAGTCATGTTATCAGCCGTGTAGTCTCAGTCATTGTGGCAACAAAAGAATTCCTCCTCCAAAGAAGACCATAACTCTAGTTTAAAATGAGTAAGAACGTTTTATTTGTTTGAATTTACAATAATACTTGTTTCTTCTGTTGAAGAATTTGACTTGCCAAATTAGAGATTTTTTAAAACTGACCAAGTGAAGACATAAATCCAAGAGTCTATTTTAATGCGTGGAAAAATATTTTCAACGGCACAAGTACAAAAAAATTACCACTCTAGGACTCGTAAACAAACAAAAAATGGCAGAAACAACCATTTTTAAGTGTGCAAACAATTTGTAAAATTTTTTTTTAAAGGTAAAAAATTTTACAAATTATTTCCAAAAGTCCAAATTTCGTTCTAATGCATTTTATGAAATTTATGTATTCTTTTTTTTCTTTTTTTTTTTTTTTTTTTTATCAGTTTACGAATGTTAACTATTCTGTATTTTTCCTACAAATGTTTTAAGTAAAAGTGGCAGGCTCATATAGATCTACTGATTAATCTATTTTCTTTTTTATTTAATATTTTAGCAGACAAAAATGGTGTTGGCATTCTGACGTTTCTTCAGTACAAACAACGCAATTCTAAACCCCATTGGCGCATGAAATTATCTGTGATGGGACCAGAGGTCAGTAGAATGATTGTATTATTGATTATCTATATACCTATAGAATTTTTTCTTGCTCTTACATTGATAATAAATGCTTACTTTTTCTATTTAAAAATTATTAAAACAAACTTCTTTATATACTAAGTCATTTTTTTTTTTGCATAGCAATCACTACATATCAAGGCCCTGAGGCCACTCGAGGATAAGTATTAATAAGTGTGCAGTATCAAAATCATAATATTTGTTAGTAGTGGAAATTCAGTAAATTTGTTAACTTGAGTGGAATGGCTCATCAAGAACTTGTTTACATTGGACTTGAACACGGCCATATTGTAGTCAGCTGGAAAGCAGGCAAACAAAAGTCAGTTCCACAGGCGTGCAGTTCTAAAAAAAAACTTTGTTCATTAAATCTACATTTAGGTTTAGGCACAGATAAAGAGTAGGGGAAATTGATAGTATTTTCAGCTAGACAAGTGTTTCTTGTGAAAGTTTGGTAAGGGGGGG
The DNA here is from genome assembly GCF_053919585.1 of Euprymna scolopes. Lineage (NCBI taxonomy): Eukaryota > Metazoa > Mollusca > Cephalopoda > Sepiida > Sepiolidae > Euprymna > Euprymna scolopes. The sequence goes on along the minus strand of NC_136499.1, from coordinate 96,000,914 downwards.
CTGTAGATTGGAGCTCAGACGAGCACTTGCTATGAAAATAACGATAAAGCTGAGACAGGCTCACAACATCTCTTCTGTGAGAAAGAGGTTGCAGGAAAGAGAAAAAGGCATCTCCTACTAGGCAACAAAGTTTATTTTGAACTCTATCAAGGCAGGATAAGGTATTTCTAGCAGCTCCTGCCCAGATGTGGCAACAGTACTCCATCCTTGGAAATACCTGGCTCTTATGTAGGTAGAGAATTGCATCAGCAGTGAGATATCTACTGGATCGATAGAAGGATCCCACAATTTTTCCAGCGATTTTGGCAACAGATTTGATGTATGTGTTACATTTTAGGTCAGGAGTAAAGGTCAAGTTCAGAAGCTTGTCAAAACATGGAGCCTCCCCAAAACAAGAGCCATTCATTTCAACTGAATTCATGCATATGCAAGTAACTACATGAAGATTAACTAATTTGCATATTCCTTTAAAAAACGTGCATTAATTAATTATTTATTCATCTTTTATAGTTTCTTAATTGATTGATTTCATTTTATTATTATGCTGAATTCTTAACCTGAAAAATAATAGAAATGCCATAAAACAAAACAACCAAACCAAACTTCAGGAATAAATATTTGAAAATATAAACAACTTGAAACATAAAAACTTTTTCTAAGATTAATGGATTTGGCATTAAATAGCCTGAAAAAGAGGAAAAAAGGCCAGAAATATACAAAATTTCTTCTGATAAGAAGCATTTAGCTTCGAAATGCCATGGCCTAAAGAGGTTTTTTTTTCTTAATTTTCCCCTTAACTTTTCCTTATTGTTCTGATGATATAATAAACTTATATATAAGTTTTATTCCTCATCTTTCATTTTAATATTGTTTGCCCCTCTTTATAGTGTTGAACTTTTCTCATCTTGAGTTTTGCTTTGTTAAAGATTTACTCTTTGATAACATAATTATATTATATAAAAAAAAATAAATGGACTCTCCCGTCGATTTCGACGTATAAGGTTCCGCCACAAAAACTAAGTTGTTCAGAAATCCACAAAGATGATTTGTTTATAGTGGTGAAGGCTTTGTGTAGAACCAACCACCTTTTTACTATTACTACTAATCCTTGTCGGTGCAGATGACTGCCACAAAACAAAGCACAAAGTACAACACAGTACATCAGCGTTACGTTCTCCTAGATGCATGTCTTCACTAAGACTGGGGGTGCATCTCTCTCAGTGAATTAATGCGCCTCCAGATATAAACTTGGAAATTTCAACAACTTGTGGTACATACAAAACCTAGCCTTCCCAAATGGTCACCCATCTGGTAGTGGCCAGCCTCAACATTACTTAACTTCGGTGATTTGGCAAGAACTGGTGTGTCAACGTGATTGTGCCGTATATATATATATATATATATATATATATATATATATATATATAACTTTATTTATGTATATGTCATTTTCAATTTCAGGGTGATGGCAAGACAAGTCTGCTGAAAGGTCTGATGAAAGGAAATATGAAGAATGCCGAGACAAGTTTAGGCTTAAATATATACAAATGGATGACGGAAAAAAAATGGCAGATGTTTACCAGTGTAAGTTTTCATTTCTGAGGAGGACATAGTTTGCACTTTAAGCAATGTGTGTAGTGGTGTGTTTAAAGGCTATGACAATGCAGTTTTGTAGAAAAACACTATTGGATATGAAACAAGGTTAAAAAATAAATTCAATAATTTTTAATTTCAAATCAGTTATTTTCCAATCTGAAATGTGCTGAACAAGGATATATATTTGAATTTTGGAGGTATACTCCATCTTCAGAAAAAAAAAAAATATATGTACAACCACTTAGTGGAGATTTGTTTATACCAGGAGCCGGGAGTTTATAGACTCCTAAATTATTATTGAAGTATGGTTCAGTGCGTGCACACACACACACACACACACAAGTTATAGGTATTCAAGAGAGAAAACTCATGAATTTAACGACGTTATTAAAAGTGCTCAATAAAAGAAAAGCAAGATATCTTTTTATTGATATGGACAAATTTACAAGGTCACAACACTGGATATGCTAATGTTTCAGTTGGTTAAAACCACATGTCGCCTGATGAGGATTTGTGGTTTTTAACCAATCATCTGTCTGAAACATTAGCATGTCCAATGTGGCGACCTTGTAAATTTGTCCAATAAATATATATATATATATATATATATATATATATATATATATATATATATTGTATGATATTATTAAATTATTGTGATATTTTACCAGTAATAATTATATTACTATTATGTGTTACACTTAGATGTAGTTCTAATTTATTTATTTATATATTTATTATGCACATGTGTGTGATACATATGTTTTTTTGTCTGCTTGTTTTTTAGGGAAATCACTTGTGACAAAAAGGTGGGAGTTAACTAAATAGTTATTTCCCTTGTGAACTAGTTGGTTCTTAAACATGATCTTGAGGCAGGTTTTATCTCTTCACAATATATAATTCTTTTTTTTAATTTTACTAGAGATTTTATTGAGTGTAACATTGTTCTTGTGTATATAAGTCTTTAACTGGCATAATGGAATAAGTCCTAACTAAAAGTCAGCAGAAAATAATGTTAGGCCAAAATTGGTCCCGGATTTAATGTTTTCTGGTACTTCTTATTTTGGTTAAAAATAAAAGTTTCTATGATTTTTTTTATTTGTAGTATTTCAGAAGAATTGATATTTAAAATATTTTATTTCATATAATACTTTTTTTTTTTTTCATCATAAAATATTTTATGAGATTGATTTAAATTCGACATATTAAATGAAATTATGTTTATTTCAGAAATATAAAATTTCTTGCAATCAGAAAAAAATTTAAATAAAATAAAAAATAGATTAAAAATATTTATTTTTAATTTATTTTCTGATTATTAGATTCATTGTTAAGCTCTTTCAAAACGTTAACATTGAAATGTTGATTAATTTAATCTTCAATGTTTATGATTCATTTCGTTAATGTTTTCATTAGCCAAGTGCATGGCTTATATTTCCTCCGCCCTTCTATTTTGAAAAGGAGTGACTCACCCTTTTTGTAAATGTTTTATTGTCTGTGCTTGGAATACGGTTTCTTATTTTATATATATATATATATATATATATATATATATATATATATATATATATATATATATATATATATTTCTTGTTATTAAAGAGTGAAGGGTTGTCTTTTTATCACTGGTATTATTATGCGGCTCTGGTTCATAGGGAGCAAGGTCAAACATTCTCTTGAGCTCAAGTTGTATTTAGATATCTAAGAGTTCCTGGTTGAAATTTCTTATGGGTATTTTTATGATTAGGTGCAGTGAACTAAGTATTACAGCATTCGTTCGATGCATGGGTAAGGATTTAAGGATAAGGGTTTATGGATGCAAAGTGGTCAATGTAACAAATATTATGAAATATAAAAACGGAAAGAAACTGAGACATGTGCATGCGAGTATTATGTTTTTTCCTAAACAGTTCACTTCTTGTAAGTAAAAAATACTTGAGTTCAGATCTAAACCAAAAACCTAAAGACATTAGTCAAGTATGATAACCATTAGTCCAGTTTGCCACGTTCTTTAAACAGTTTTATTTTGGTGGGAATTGTGCAGAATTGTACTGTTTAAGGGGACTGGATAACTAGAGCTTGTTCATGCTGGACTTACGCGCGCGCGTGTGTGTGTGTGTGTGCGCGCGCGTGTGTGTGTGTGTGTGTTTGTGTGTCCTAGTGTTACCCGGTTTGACAAGGGCTAATATCACATACAATTTATAATAAGGATTAAGAAGTATTGTCCAAACTAGTAATAACTATTTGCATTAGTCATTAATGCCTTAAAACATTATCTTGACTTTGGAATGAATGACTATTTCAGTAGAAAATTGAACATTTGATAAAAAATGGACAAGACATCTTTTGAAAATAATAGTATTTTCTCACTGTATTTCAAAAAGCCACAACAATCTCAAGTCATCAGTGCCAGGAACTGTCATCTTGTTTCGAGATTTTACTTAGGACATTTTTTCCTTTTTTTTTTCCGTCTTTTTACATCTTTCCCGCACCCTGTTATGTTTTCTTACATTTTTCCCGCACTACATTAATTCTTATTCCACGTTTAATTTTATGTTGCTTAATTACATAGCATACTATGAAAACACTCTCCTACAAAAATCCATCCTCCTCCGCATTACTATTACAGTTTCCACAGAGAAAATCACGTTTATTAAAAAAAAATGAAACGAACTAACCTTGAATTCCAGGTTTTACAAAAAAAAAATTCTAGCAATCAGCTGACAGCATTCTTCAAATGGTGAAACGATTAATATTTTATTTACAGTATTTTTCCTTCTATTATGTTTACAGTGATTTTTGCCGTGATACTAGAGGGGAAAGCTGACTTTTTATTTTTGTTTCAGTTACTTTTTCATTATTTACTTCTATACATTCAATTTCTGGGAGCTTCATTAGCCCAATTACAATTACGCTATCGATATGGAATCAGACAACATTCCTATTGGAAACAAGCGACAACAAAGATAACAATACAAAAAATAAAACAAAACAAAACACATAACAAACCGTTGTACTTACACTTGACAATTATATGGTTAAAAAATATTTTTTTGCAGAAAACAAACCAACACACAAAAAAAAATACAAATTCACTAAAATCTAATAAACATATTCATTTTACACGGTAAGTTGCTTTTTTGATTTTTTCCAGTTTGTTTTGTTTGGTTGATTTTATTGCAGAAAACAATCCAACAATTAAAAAAAAACAATTACAAAAAAAAAAAAAAATAATGAAATAAACATATTTTCATTTTACACGGTAAGTTTTTTTTTTTTTTTTTTAATATGCAGGACTTCATTTTCTTTCCTTTTTTCCCCTTTTTTGGGCCCTAAACACCTACAGATGATTTTTTAACTTTCTTACATTTTTTCCCCAAGTTTTTGCCATACAAAATTAGTAATTCTTTTAATTTTACGCGCATAAAACAGACAGATAAAAATAAAATTAAACATATTTGGGTCCTTTTGCTTGCCAAGGGGGAGGCAAATAAATACAGTTTCATTTCTTCGCCAGAACGGGGGTAGTGGAAACATCAACAATGTCATTTTTTTCCACAAAAATTGGTCACTAACAGAACAAATTAAACATAATCTTTTGTTAAAGTCCGCTGTTTACATTTACAAAAAATTTACTCCAAACGTCAAATCGTTTCATAAAGTAGTAAACTCATACATTTCATTCAGTATTTGAAACGTTGCGAAAAATGTGTGTGTGTGTGTGTATGTATGTATTTTCGCTTCTTCTTGTCTATGTCCGTGAATGATTTGGCTTGCAGCGCAAAACTAGGTCAGACACCACGCCACTTACTCGCACCTGTTTATTTTGCTTCATAAACCTTCATATAACGTCCTTATCAGTTCCTCTCCCTCGTGGCCCAGATGGTTACGTGACTAGCTTTTTTCCCTTTCGTTTCCAACTTCGTGTCAAGTCTTCGGGGTTCAATCCGACCTTCCGACCATAACTTTTTTTTTCTTTTACACCTCTTTTAAACACACACACCTCCAAACACTCGGGCAATGCCGGGTACCCCCCCCCTAGTGACAAATATTTTATTAAGAGTCCATTATTCTGAAAAATATATATGGTTCAATGAAACACTCCTTTTCCCTCCTTAGTAACACCAAGAAAGCTTTGAATTCTTCAGTTAAACCATTGCTGGCCAACTCATCTGAAGGTCCTCCGAAGATGAAATAAATCTATAATGAGATATACTGATTTTGTTGATTTCTTTTTACTTTTATTCTTGCTTTGCAACTCAAACTGAAGATTTCCTACAGAAATTACCTTACCCTTTAAAAACTCAATACATAGCATACATATATAAAATTTAACAGCTCGGTAAATAGGCATGTATGTGTGTGTATATAAGTGACGTTTAAATGTGTATATATACATAGAAGAAGCCCACTTCCTTGCATGCACATTAATAAATTCTTTTCCGGAGTAGGAAGGTTCCTTCTCTCTTCACTCGCATGTGGTTTGTAACCCGTTTCCTCAGCATTTTTTAACCAAATCCTGATGATGTCTCTGAAATAGTTGATTACCATTTATTTTTTTTAGGTTTTCCTTTTCATTCGCATATATATATATATATATATATATATATATATATATATATATATATATATATATATATATATGTATCTATATAAATGGAAATTTTGATGTAATTTATGTATGATTACAACGAAATTTATTGTTTGACAAAGGAGTACAGATAATTAGTAAAGTCTTTTCCTTAACCCATGGATTTTCAATAAATGGCTTATTTCATCAGAGAAAATGTTGTTAGCAAAATAGACATAGGTAATTATAAATTTTGCTTATTAGAACATAGATTGAAAATAAAAGATGAAGTAATATTGTAAAAAGGATACCCAAAGTTGAAACAATTTTTTTTTTCTTTTTTTTATTCAATTTTCACCCCAAACAAGGCAAAGTGCCACTTTTAAGCAGGGTGCTACTATCAGGGACTTAATTAGCAGGGTCATTATGAAGGGAGATGAGTAGAAAGATGTTTGTTAACATTACACTTGAACTTCTGCATATCAGTGCAGTTGGGAAAGCAGAATCCTGGAAGGGAGTTCCAAAGACCTGCAGTTCTGGGGAAGAAACTATTGGAGTAAAAGGCTTTCTTGCACCTAGGGATCTCTACTGTAAAGGAATGAGACTTAGTAGCTTGTCGGGTTTGTCGGGGGTAGTTACGTCGGGGAGGTACAAGTGTTTGCAGTTCGGCAAAGCATTCACCATTAAAGTATTTGTAGAACAGGCAGAGGGATGCAACATCTCATCGATGGGACAGAGGCTGAAGCCTAGATGACAGTTCAGGACCTATCAGGTTGGCAACTCTCTTTTGAACCCTGTCCAGGAGCGAGAGAGAAGCAGCAGATGCACCAGCCCAGATGTGACAACAGTACTTCATACATGGGCGAATCGTGGCCTTATAGAGGTATAGGATACTGTCAGGCGTAAGTAGTTTTCTAGCACAGTAGAGGGAGCCAACCTTCCTTGCAGAAGCCTTGGCAATGCTCTCAATGTATCTATTCCAGTTCATATTCCTTGTAAACGTTAGGCTGAGGAGTTTAAAAGAAGTACTTTCAGGCAATGTGTTCTTGGCCATTACTATTGGTGGTCGAGAAGGTTTCTTGTAGTTATTGAAGGAAACAAGCTTAGTCTTAGCAGCATTGAATGTGACCATCCATTTTTGTCCCCATTCCACTACAGATTGGAGGTCATCCTCTAGTGTTTCTGCCATTTCCTTGGATATGTGTTCGTTTATTTTCCTCTCATATCTGTTATAGAAAGTGGTGTCATCGGCAAATATACCCATCTCCGAAACAATTTTATCAGGGAGGTCATTTATGAATATCAGGAATAATAGAAGTCCAAGAATAGACCCCTGAGGTACTCCCGCATTTATGTCATATTGTTTAGATGTACGACTGTCGAGGACAACTTGGATTTTTCTCTTACTTAAGAAGGATTTAATTACATTATGTATTCTTCCAGTGATTCCATATTATCTAATTTTCCTTAGAAGACCATCGTGCCATACCCTGTCAAAAGCCTTAGACATATCAAGGGCTACCGCTCTACCCTCCCCTGTTTTGTCCAGTGAACGGTATATACGTTCAGAGAATACAGTTAAGATATCTGCTGTTTAACGGGCTTGCCTGAATCCATATTGTTTGTCAGTCAGGAGTTTAGCAGCTGTTAGGTGCTGAACTAGGGCTTGATTGACTAAGGACTCAAATATTTTGGTGAAAAGCGGGAGGAGGCGAATGGGGCGATAATTTAGTGGGTCAGTTCTTTCACAGAATTCTTGAAGACCGGTACTAAAGAAGTGGTTTTCCAGCAGTCGGGAAAGCAAGATTCGTTAAGGCATTTATTGTAAAGTTTGGAGAGAAATCGAGCAACCTTGGCAGAGCATATTTTTAATAGCACAGCCGGGATGAAATCTGGTCGACATGCTTTTGAGGTGTCTAGGTTTTTTATAATAGCATGTACCTGAGAAGGGGTGATTTTCAAATCATCTAGTGTGGCGTCTGTTTGCAAAGGAAAGTCAGGGAGAGAGTTGTTTGCTGGGTCCAGTGTGGAGTTTGAGGCAAACTGACTGGCAAGCAGATTAACCTTGTCAGTTACCGTGCAAGCAACCTGATTGTTTGATAGTGGGGAAATAGTTGACTGCCCATTATTTACTACGCTGTTGTAGATTTTCCAAAAATCCCGGGTTCCTAATTTCTCTGCTTCGATGCATTTTCTGGTGGTTTCAGAGTAATCCGTCTTAGCTGTCGCTAGTACTCTCTTACAATTATTTCTAGCTTCTATATACTTCTGTTTGTTTGAGCTGAACTTATGTCGGTCGAATCTGCGGAACACATGCTGCCTTTGACAAATGGCAGCTGCACAAGCAGAAGTAAACCATTGGGGAGAGTGGGAATTGCTATAGAATTTCCGTGCGGGAACATGTGCTTCAATTGCAGTTTTGAACCATTCAGTGGTCTCATTTGCATACTGTTCCAATTGATATACAGGAACTGTTTTAAATTCCAGTAAATACTAGTATATTCCAGAATGCATTGCAGACTTTTTATTAGCAAATTCCAGGTGAAATGTAAGATTCAAGTCATATATATTTGCTAATCCATCATTCTATAAAGTGGTAGAATCCTTTGAAAAATGCTTCAAATAATTCAATATATGTTGGAGCGAATTAACTAAAAAGCAGTATTTTGCGAAAATGTCACTTTTAAATTTCTTCTGTTAATTTATATTAAGTTGATATATTTTTTTTTCTATGTTGAAGTTTCTAAAGGTGAATGATATAAGAATGTCAGATTCTCAAATCCTTGGCGTTTTATGATAAATGAAGTCTAATTTTCTCCAAGTTGTATCCAAGTCATAAACCAATCTGACCATATCTAGTGGAGTTTAAGTTGTAAAGGGAGGGAGGGATATATATATATATATATATATATATATATATATATATATATATATATATATATATACACAGTGTATCACAAAAGTGAGTACATTTCTTCAAATATTTAAATATATCTCTTCATGGGACAACACTGAAAAAATGATTTTTGACAATGAAAAGCTGCCTGTCTGCAGAATATATAACAGAGTTAATTTATTTTCCCATCAAAATAACTCAAAATATGGCCATTAAAAGCTAAATCCCTGGCAACAAAAGTGAGTACACCCCTTACGAAAAGTTGTCAATATTACATACAACATGTCAACTCTCAATATTTTATGTGGCCACCATCATTATTCAAAACTGCCTTTACTCTCCTGGGCATGGAGTTTCCCAGAGTTTCACATGTAGCCATTGGAATGCTCTTCAATTACGACATCGCAGAGCTGGCAAATATTTAAGACTTTGTGCACCTCCATCTTCTGCTTGAGGATGCCCTAAAGATGTTCTATTGGGTTCAAGTCTGGAGACCTGCTTTGCCAGTCCATCACCTTTACCCTCAGCCTCTTCAGTAAAGCAGTGGTTGTCTTGGATGTGTGTTTTGGGTTATTGTCATGCTCGAACACTGCTCTGCAACTCAGTTTCTGGAGGGAGGGGATCATTCTCTGCTGCAGTATTTGACAGTACATGTTGGAGTTCATGTTTCCCTCAATGAAATGTAACTCTCCAATACCTGAAGCACTCATGCAGCCACAGACCATGACATTCCCACCACCATGCTTGACTGTAGGCATGACACACTTATTTTTGTACTCCTCAAATTGGTGTTCATGACTGTCACCCCAGGAGGAAGCCTCTTCTGAAGGCAATACACAAGAAAGTCCGCAAACAGTTTACTGTAGATATGTCAACAAAGCCCATAGTTTACTGGAACCATGTCCTATGGTCTGATGAGACAAAATTTAATTTTTTTAGTTCTGATGGCCTTAAGCATGTGTGGTGGTGACCAGGTGAGGAGACTGACACTCGAGCAGCGTTTGCAAATTACAAATTATACTGTCAATGCACCCAGAGAAACATTATGTGAGCTTTGAATGACTTACAAAAAATGTCAGTGAAAAAACTGACCCTCCCTACAGAAAAGTGCTCAGTTGAGGGTGAAGGAATTAATGTTTTTGGCCAATTTTTTTATATTTGTCATCTAAAAGGCTAAGATTCAAAATGATACTGATCTCGTGAAAATCCGTTGCCTCTGTCGAAAGTTTTTTGCGAAATATACAAACATACATACATGCATGCTTGTTCATAAAATTCAAGCACTGACAAGAGTAGTTCCCATTTGAAGATGCAATAATTTTTCATTTGTATTTAATTAATTTTTTTATTTTCTATTCTTCTTTTCCCTTTTTCTTACCTAATATTTTTTAAATTTTTTTATTTTGTTTTTTATAACCTAAAATGTTTTTTTTTAATTCTTTCAGTCCAGTTCAGTTAATTCCATAACATTTAATGTTTGGGAATTTTCGAAAGCTAACAAATTTACTGACATCCACAATGCTTTCATTAGCAAAAACAGTTTGTTTTTATTGGTCTGGGACATCCGCAAACCTGTCGCAGTGTTGGAACCATTCCTCATGAGCATCGAGGTAAATACTTTTTACTTATCTGTTGCAAAAATGAACTAATAAAGCTGAATAAATTTTAATTTGCATTATTTACATTATTATTTATTTATTTATTTACATTATTATTTATTTATTTATTTACATTATTATTTATTGTTGACAGAAAGACCTTATCTGGCCTCGACAGAGTTCAAAGACTTTGTAGGGGATGCCCTTTTTTCTTCCCTGCAACCTCTTTCTCACAGAAGTGACGTTGCGAGCCTGTGTCTGCTTTATCATTATTTTCATGGCAAGTGCTCATCTGAGCTCCAATCTATGGTCCCCCCCCCGTCATCAAACTTTCACAAGAAACACTTGTTTAGTTGAAACCACTATCAATAATTTCCCCCACTCTTTATCCGTGCCTAAATCTAAATGTAGATTCCATGAACAAAGCTTCTTTCTTAGAACTGCACACCTGTGAAACTGTCTTCCGTTTGCCTGCTTTCCAGCTGATTACAATATGGTCGTCTTCAAGTCTAACATAAACAAGTTCTTGATGAGCTGTTTCCCTTATGTAATCCAATTTACCAAATTTACACTACTAACGATTACTATGATATTGTTCTATTGACTACTGTACACTCTTTAACCCTTATCCTCGAGTGGCCTCTGGGCCTCGATAAGTGGCGATTCCTATGTAAAAAAAAAAAAAAATTTTGACTACTTATCTCATCATTAGTGTCACTTTCATGATTCAGCCGATATAACCTAGGACCTTCTTCAGATGTCTCTTGTCAAACTCTGGAATTGGCAGTATGTTCCGTCATTCTTGACCAGGTAGAAGTCTCTCATTTTCCTTATTTGTCGTTTCGTCCTCACATTTCATGAGCACTACTCCTGACAAAGACATTTATTTTTGGCGAGTTTTTAACCTTGAATTAGTATCTTTTTTAAATCCTGACATTAAGTGGCTTTATGCCTTGTGTGGAGCGATTTCCATAAACAAAAATGTTTTAAAGTAAATTTCATACAGATTTTGGAGTTCAATAGAAAGATTCCAGAGTTCAACAAGAGATACCTGAACCTGAAGAAGGTACTACATCGGCTGAAATGTTGTGAAAATGACACTCAAGATGAGAACAGAAGTCCAAATAATGCAATGTCCTACATTGGTACTGTTGTACAAAGGCAGGCTTAAATTGGCCTCATTTACCTGCTATATGAATTGTCACACATTAATGGATTAGTCCAATATTGTTGAGAGAAGCAACATTGTTTGGTCAAATAACATACCTCCACATAATACATCTGAAGTTATTGTTTGATTTGAAACTTGTATTTATTTTCATTTTCATTGCTCTTTCAGGCCAAAGTGAAACATGCTGTTGTTATGCTCATCGGAACATACATCGATCAAGTAGCAGGTAACAAAGACGAGTACGTGAGGCAAACATTTAATGAGATTAATAGCAGGTACAACAAGTTGCACCTGTCTTTCAGGATCGTAAACTTATGGGTCACTTGTCCGCCTTCAAACACCGGGCTGAAAGAACTTGCAACTGAAATCATCAAGGTGGCAAAAGAAATGAAACACAATCACCAGAAAGGAGAATTATTCTTGAGTAGAAAAGTAAGTCCTTATTTAAAATTCCAACGCATGTATGTTGTTTTTGTAAAATATTAATTTATGTTACTTTCAAGTCTTTTATATGACTGCGTTGCCATAAATATGGCATGTAATATATAATCTAAGTCCTGTGATATAATGGATAAATTACTTGATAAAATTCAGTTGTAAGTAATTTGTTCTTGTGGAGTTTAAAAGTTCAATGCTCAGTGCTGGTGACACTAAAAATACAATTGAAAATTACTTAGGATATCTACCTACCCATGGCTAATGGAAGGAGAGCATGCTATATTGGTGGATTAAATAAAAGCCTCGATTCCAAATTCTGTACTTGATATTCGATTTGATAGAAAGATTCTTGAGTTTGACAGAAACATTCCCGAGTTTGACGGAAAGATTCTTGAATTTGATGGAAAATTCTTGTGTTTGACAGAGAGATTCTTGAGCTTTTTGACAGAAAGATTCTTCAGTTTGTTGAAAGAAAGATTCTTGAGTTTATTGACAGAAAGATTCTTGAGCTTGTTGACAGAAAGATTCTTGAGTTTGTTGACAGAAAGATTCTTGAGTTTGTTGACAGAAAGATTATTGAGTTTGTTGACAGAAATATTCTTGAGTTTGTTGACAGAAAGATTCTTGAGTTTGTTGACAGAAAGATTCTTGAGTTTGTTGACAGAAAGATTCTTGAGTTTATTGACAGAAATATTCTTGAGCTTGTTGACAGAAAGATTCTTGAGTTTGTGGACAAAAAGATTCTTGAGTTTGTGGACAGAAAGATTCTTGAGTTTGTGGACAGAAAGATTCTTGAGTTTGTTGATAGAAAGATTCTTGAGTTTGTGGACAGAAAGATTCTTCAGTTTGTTGACAGAAAGATTCTTGAGCTTTTTGCCAGAAAGTTTCTTCAGTTTGTTGAAAGAAAGATTCTTGAGATTGTTGATGGAAAGATTCCCGAGTTTGTTGACAGAAAGATTCTTGAGCTTGTTGACAGAAAGATTCCCGAGTTTGTTGACAGAAAGATTCTTCGGTTTGTTGACAGAAAGATTATTGAGTTTGTTGACAGAAAGATTCTTCAGTTTGTTGACAGAAAGATTCTTGAGCTTGTTGACAGAAAGATTCTTGAGTTTGTTGACAGAAAGATTCCCGAGTTTGTTGACAGAAAGATTCCGGAGTTTGTTGACAGAAAGATTCTTGAGTTTGTTGGCAGAAAGATTCTTGAGTTTGTTGACAGAAAGATTCTTGAGTTTATTGACAGAAAGATTCTTGAGCTTGTTTACAGAAAGATTCTTGAGTTTGTTGACAGAAAGATTCCCGAGTTTGTTGACAGAAAGATTCCAGAATTTGTTGACAGAAAGATTCTTGAGATTGTTGACAGAAAGATTCTTGAGCTTGTTGACAGAAAGATTCTTGAGATTGTTGACAGAAAGATTATTGAGTTTGTTGATGGAAAGATTCCGGAGCTTGTTGACAGAAAGATTCCGGAGTTTGTTGACAGAAAGATTCTTGAGCTTGATGAAAAGATTCCCGAGTTTGTTGACAGAAAGATTCTTGAGCTTGTTTACAGAAAGATTCTTGAGTTTGTTGACAGAAAGATTCCCGAGTTTGTTGGCAGAAAGATTCCCGAGTTTGTTGACAGAAAGATTCTTGAGCTTTTTGACAGAAAAATTATTGAGTTTTTGACAGAAAGATTCTTGAGTTTGTTGACAAAAAGATTCCCGAGTTTGTTGACAGAAAGATTCTTGAGCTTTTTGACAGAAAGATTCTTGAGCTTTTTGACAGAAAGATTCCCGAGTTTGTTGACAGAAATATTCTTGAGTTTGTTGACAGAAAGATTCTTGAGCTTGTTGACAAAAAGATTCTTGAGCTTGTTGATGGAAAGATTCCAGAGTTTTATTCTTTTTAGAGGTTTGCTTAATTGTTTTGTTTGATTTTTACTTACGGTTCGCATGGATTATAACTATTATGAAATGTTTGGTTTTTATTTTTAACGCAAATAGCTCACAAAGCAAAATTAATTGCTTTGGCCTAATTTCACTCAATTGTATTTTCTATAAAATTATATATTTATATATATATATATATATATATAATTATATTATATATTGACAAATGTCTGAGTAATATTTCTTTCTGAATTATAAAAAAATTTCTGTTTCTGTTATCTATAATTAAAATTTAAAAAAAGGGTTACATTATTACAAATTATAAAATCTTCTTTTTATATTGTTTATAATATAAACAAAATTCTGTATATATTGTTTAAAATAAATAATTGTTTATTATTTAAAGAAAACTCTTTATTTATATTGTTTTTTTTTTCTGCTTATTTAAAACTGTCACTTTCTGAAATATTGATTTTCATGGTAGCGTACTGGTAACTACAGGAATTTAGTTCCTTTTAAGTTATAGAGGGTTGGAAAGCATTTAAAAAAGATTTTTTTGATTTATTCAATTTTCACCCCAAACAAGGCACAGTGCCACTTTGAAGCAGGGGGCTACTATCAGGGACTTAATTTGCAGGGGCATTATGATGGGAAATGAGTAGAAAGATGTTTTTTCACATTACACTTGAACTTCTGCATATCAGTACAATTGGGAAAGCAGAATCCCGGAAGGGAGTTCCAAAGACCTGCAGTTCTAGGGAAGAAACTATTGGAGGAAAAGGCTTTCTTGCATCTAGGGATCTCTACTGTAAAGGGGTGAGACTTAGTAGCTTGTCGGGTTTGTCGGGGGTAGTTATGTCGGGGAGGTACAAGTGTTTGCAGTTCGTCAGAGCATTCAACATTAAAGTATTTGTAGAACAGGCAGAGGGATGCAATATCTCATTGATGGGACAGAGGCTGAAGCCTAGATGACAGTTCAGGACCTATCAGGTTGGCGACTCTCTTTTGAACCCTGTCCAGGAGCAAGAGATAATCAGCAGATGCACCAGCCCAGATGTGACAACAGTACTTCATACATGGGCGAATCGTGGCCCTATAGAGATACAGTATACTTTCAGGTGTAAGTAGTTTTCTAGCACAGTAGAGGGAGCCAACCTTCTTTGCAGCAGTCTTGGCAATGCTCTCAATATATCTATTCCAGTTCATATTCCCTGTAAACGTTAGGCCGAGGAGTTTAAAAGAAGTATTTTCAGGCAATGTGTTCTTGGCCATTGCTATTGGTGGTAGAGAAGATTTCTTGTAGTTATTGAAGGAAACAAGCTTAATCTTAGCAGCATTGAATGTGACCATCCATTTCTGTCCCCATTCCACTACATATTAGAGGTCATCCTCTAGTGTTTCTGCCATTTCCTTGTATATGTGTTCATTTGTTTTCCTCTCATATCTGTTATAGAAAGTGGTGTCATCGGCAAATATACCCATCTCTGAAACAATTTTATCAGGGAGGTCATTTATTAATATCAGGAATAATAGAGGTCCAAGGATAGACCCCTGAGGTACTTCCACATTTATGTCATATTGTTTAGATGTACGACCGTTGAGGACAACTTGGATTTTTCTCTTACTTAAGAAGGATTTAATTACTTAAGAAGGATTTAATTACATTATGTATTCTTCCAGTGATTCCATATTATCTAATTTTCCTTAGAAGACCATCGTGCCATACCCTATCAAAAGCCTTAGATATATCAAGGGCTACCGCTCTACACTCCCCTGTTTTGTCCAGTGAACGGTATATACGTTCAGAGAATACAGTTAAGATATCTGCTGTTGAACGGACTTGCCTGAATCCATATTGTTTGTCAGTCAGGAGTTTAGCAGCTGTTAGGTGCTGAACTAGGGCTTGATTGACTAAGGACTCAAATATTTTGGCGAAAAGCGGGAGGAGGCTAATGGGGCGATAATTTAGTGGGTCAGTTCTTTCACCAGAATTCTTGAAGACTGGTACTACAGAAGCGGTTTTCCAGCAGTCGGGAAAGCAAGATTCGTTAAGGCATTTATTGTAAAGTTTGGAGAGAACTGGAGCAACCTCGGCAGAGCATATTTTTAATAGCATAGCCGGGATGAAATCTGGTTCACATGCTTTTTAGGTGTCTAGGTTTTTTATAATAGCATGTACCTGAGAAGGGCTGATTTTTAAATCGTCTAGTGTGGCGTCTGTTCGCAAAGGAAAGTCAGGGAGAGAGTGGTGTGCCGGGTCCAGTGTGGAGTTTGAGGCAAACTGACTGGCAAGCAGATTAGCATTGTCAGTTACTGTGCAAGCAACCTCATGATTGTTTGATAGTGGGGGAATCGTTGACTGGCCATTATTTACTACACTGTTATAGATTTTCCAAAAATCATGGGTTCCTAATTTCTGTGCTTCGATACGTTTTCTGGTGGTTTCAGAGTAATCCGTCTTAGCTGTCGCTAGTACTCTCTTACAATTATTTCTAGCTTCTATATACTTCTGTTTGTTTGAGCTGGACTTATGTCGGTCGAATCTGCGGAACACATGCTGCCTTTGACAAATGGCAGCTGCACAAGCAGAAGTAAACCATTGGGGAAAGTGGGGCTTGCTGTAGAATTTCCGTGCGGGAACATGTGCTTCAATTGCAGTTTTGAACCATTCAGTGGTCTCACTTGCACACTGTTCCGCTGGAAGAGAAAAGATATTTTGCCATGGGGTATCTGATGAGTTCCCTGATGGCTTCCCAGTCAGCCTTTTTGTAATACCTTGTTTTGAGTAGTGGGTCTTCAGTTTTAGGGCGAGAGTTTAGGGTGATTTCTACCATTATCACAGCATGATTAGCATTCCTGAGTGTGCTGTGGGCATTTGTTGTACAATCATCGGGAACCATTGTCAAAAAGAGATTTAGAAGTGAGGCATGTCAATCTTGCTGGTCTGGAAAACATGTCGGAAATGTAACTGTCTGAGATAGAGAAGCTATGTGTTGTGCTACCAGCTACGTCTGTGTAATTAGAGAATCCTAGTCAGTTACTGTGGTGGATATTGAAGTCACCAAATACATGTACTTGTGCCCTAGTATCGAGGGAGAGTGCTATATCTATGCTGTCAGAGACTTTGTTTATAAGGATACAGTCTTGGGTTGAGGGAGAGCGGTAGATAAAATACAAGTAGCTAATAATTTTGCCACTTAAACTCCAGTCTTGCGAACAAAAATGCCATACCATACCTTGAACCATACCCTGTCCACCAGATTAGCATGCAGAAGCTGACTAACACTGCAACCACCAAATTTTGTTGTTTGTTCATAGTATTTGCAAGTGGAAATCCTGACAGCGATTATCAAAGTTAGATTTTGGGCAAATTTTTTCACAACCCAACCCCCACTCACAAAATGGGGGTGTCTCTTCCGGAAGTTATTCTAAACATAGGGAGGTTGGGGATGTTCATTCTGAAAGCCGTTTTTAACATGAGGAGGTTGGGGGTTGGGCAACAACTACAACCATACTTTAGTTTTTTACGTGTGGTGGGAGGGGGTCATGCTATCACCAGGCAACGCCAGTTAACAGGTCCTGCTAGTATTATTATATTTGTAAAAACATATTTGGTTATGCTTTCCAGAAACAAATATTTTTTGCCAGTATATTATCAATGTTTTTTTTTCAATTCTCTTTAATTTCTACAGATCCCACAAAGTTATATTTCTTTAGTTGAAAAACTAGAAGGCATTCCAATGCGATATTGCTTTGAAGATGAATTTAAATGTCTCATAGAATCAATTAAAGACAATGATATCAGATCACCAGACGACTTACAAAAAGGTGAGTTTTTTCGTATTGATTTCTTTTACTTATTTTTATGCACTTTCCAGTCAATCTGCCAATAGGATTTGAGCAACTCATGTTCATTATTTGTGCCAAAATGTGATGTGCATGCACTGAAAATGAGTTCATCCTAGGGCTATAAAAAGCTGACGCGAGAGTCATTCAATGAGTGACTGCCGAGGTTGCTTGGATACCATGTCATTTTGATGGAGTTATTTGAGATTGTGCTGTGTTTTTTAACAAAGTTGTTCAGGATAGTGACAGAGTTGTTTGGGATTGTGTCGTTTCGATGGAGTTGTTTGGGATTGTATCATTTCAATGGTGTTGTTTGGGATTGTCATGTCCTGAATTGTATCAACAAAATTGTTCAGAATCATGTCAGGTTGTATCGACGGAATTGTTTGGGACTGTGCCTGAGTGTGTAGACAGAATTGCTTGAGCCTGTGCCAGGTCATGTCGACAAAAGTGTTTAGTACATGTTGGGTCGTATCAACAGTAGTTTCCATGCTGAGTTGTGTAGACCAAAGAGTTCGGTTTATGTTTATTGTCCAGTTGACTTGACGGTTGTCACAGTGTCTTTTAAGTGATAGACTTTTCTTTCTCTTCACGAGAGAGTAATATATGAAAAAGTGGTCAAAAAACAAATAAAAAATTAATGCTATCAAAAGTAAGATAAGTTACTCTTTTACGTACATGGATACTTTTTTGTGTGTTTTAAATTATTTTAAAGTGTTTATTTAATTGAAAACACAAGTAGTGTCGAGTCTTAAGTTAGAACAAGAAAAAATGTCTCGATAATCACTCAAAATCAAAAAAATAAACAAAATACTGGTAGAATATTACAGTTTTGCACAATTGGTGAATTTATTGAATGGGTTTTTACCAGTATTTTGTTTCATTTTTGATTTTTGAGCAATTATCGAGACTCTTCAGACGACCATCTAATATCAGTCATTTTTTCATGTTCTGAATTAAGTCTCAATAGTATTTGTGTTTTCAATTAACGCTTTAAAAGAAATTAAAACACAAAAACTTAACTCGGTAGATAGAAGATTAACGTATCTTGCCTTAGGTAACATTTATGTTATATATTTTTTTTTGTTTTTTTTTTATTATTTCTTCGTTTTGTTGTCTGTACTGCAAACTGCCCCAGTTTTGTAATTGTAACTCCTGTAGCCAAACTGGTTGGGAGTAAATCATATATCAGAGCTTGGCTGAAAATAAAAATGGAATTTTAAAAATAAATTTTTTTTTTTTTCTAAGAAAGAAATATTTAGTTCAGTTCTTGTTCTGTCACCCTTTCAGCTTGCAGACTCATTTAATTTTTTTGCTTCTGAAATCCAGACAATATTTTTCTGACAAAGCAGAGAAATAATGACAACAGACCTTTACCCCAACACGTTCCATACACATAGCATGAATACATGAAATAAATTTAACAACAATTGACAAAACTGATCAGGAAGACACTCTTGTAACTGCAACATTTTTTTTTTTTCAAAGGAATCACCACTTATCAAGGCCTGAAGGCCACTCAAGGATAAGGGATAATGAGTGTACATTAGTCAATGGGAAAATGTTGTAGTAATCATTAATAGTGGAAATTTGATAAATTTGATTACTTAAGGGGACGGCTCATTAATAACTTGTTCATGTTGGACTTGAGGACAACTATATTATAGTCAGTTAAGAAAGCAGGAAAATGGAAGAAAGTGCCACAGGTGTGCAGTTCTAAGTAAGAAGCTTTGTTTATGGAATCTATGTTTAGGTTTAGGCACAGATAACGAGTGGGGAAAATTATTGAAAGTGGTTTCAGCTTGACGAGTGTTCATTTGTGAAAGTCAGGCCAGGGGGGACCATAGATTGGAGCTCAGACAAGCACTTGCCATGAAAATAAAGATAAAGCAGAGACAGGCTTGCAATGCCTCTGCTGTGAGAAAGATGTTGTGGAGAAGAGAAAAGGGCATCCGTCACTAGGCTATGAAGTCTATTTTGAACTCTGTCAAAGCAAGATAAACTTCTTCTAGCAACTCCTATCCAGATGTGGCAGTAGTACTCCATCCGTAGACGTACTTAGTTCTTATATAGGTAGAGAATTGCATCAGCAGTGAGATATCTACTAGAGCAGTAAAACAATTCCACCATTTTTCCAGCAGCCTTGACAACATATTTGATGTACGTGTTCCATCTCAGATCAGGAATAAAGAAGCTTGTCAAAACATGGAGTCTATCCAAGAAGAGAGCCATTCATTTCAGCTGATGCCAGATGGGGATCAGAGCGTTGATGGTGGAAAGATAGAAGTTTGGTTTTAGATGCATTAAAATTAATCAGCCACCTCTTTCCTCATTGCACCATATGATCAAGATCAGAAGAGAGAGAATCAGAGAGAACTTGGTCGTTTATGGCCTTTGAAGTGTTGCCATAGATGGTAGCATCGTCAGCATAAATGTCTACAAATGACCTAAGGATATATTGTGATGATGGCACCTCAAACTAAGATTCAACACAGAGATACATCCCTGGATTACAGTAGCATCATAATTGTTGCCTAAGATGCAGGGGGAATTCACAAGATACAGGAGAGGATGATGATGATGTCATATGAGGTTTTATAATATTTTATACTAACAGGCCTACCCGTTTTTATCTGCAGCATGGCTAACACAATAGAAAAGCTCTTATTTATTACTAATGAGTACTCAGACTAAAAGCCACTCAAGGATAAGGGTTAATGAGCTGGATAGATTTACAGTTAGAAGATGATGAATATTCTGAGAAAACTGAAAATAATGAATGGAATATTAGTTTATTTTTATGTGTTCAAACGGATATGAAACTGATAACTACTTATATATTTCATTATTTTTCTTCCAGCTTCGATATTTCTCCATGAAATTGGAGTTCTCCTTTATCTTCCGGAGTTTGACAACACTTCCTTGTATTTCTTTTATCCTGCTTGGCTATTTGGTTTGCTGGGAAAGATTTTCACAGATGAGGTGAGGCACGTTTGATTTTCAACAACTGACTTTTTTGTTTTTGCTTATACGATGGAAATTTTGTGTCTGAATGTTTTGCTAAACAAAAAAGTTTGAATTGCGAATGGTTTTTCTTAAGAAAATGAAATACTTCAATCAAGTTTAAATTTAAAGAATCAACTACAATATATATTTTTTTTTCACAAGAGAATCACCACCCAAAGACCACTCAAGGATAAAGGGATAATGAGTGTTGTGTTAAGAGGTTGATGAGACAACACCATAATCTGATTATTTAAAAGAACGGTTCAACAAGAACTTGTTTACATTGAACTTGAAAATGTTATAGTCAGCTGAAAAACAGCCCTATGGTATAGTTTCATAGGTGGGCAGTTCTAGGAAAGAAACTTTGTTCATAAAATTTGCATTTAGTTTTAGGCACAGATAAAGACTCGGGAAATCTTTGATAGTGGTTATAGTTAGATGAGTGTTTGTTGTGAGTGTTTTACAGGAGGGACCAGATATTGAAGCTCAGTCAAGCACTTGCCATGAAAATAATGATAGAGCAGAGACATCTTCACAATGTCTTTTCTGTGAGAAAGAGTTTTTAAGGAGAAGAGGGCATCACCCACTAGATTTCAAAGCTGGTTTTGAACCGTGCCAAAGCAAGAAAAGGTGCTCTGGGCAACTCCTCCTCAGATGTGGTAACAGTACATCTTAAGATATAAGTCCCATGTTTTGACAAGCTTCTGGGTTTGTCCTTTACTCCTAATCTGAAATGGAACACGTACATCAAGTCTGTTGCCAAGGTCACTGGAAAGATGGTGGGATCCTTCTACCGCTCCAGAAGATATCTCACTACTTATGCAATTCTCTATCTATATAAAAGCCAAGTAGGATGGAATACTGCTGCCATATCTGGGCAGGAGCTGCTAAAAACAGCCTATCCTGCCTTGACAGAGTACAAAATAGATTTTGTGGCTTAGTGGGGGATGCCCTTTTCTCTACCCTGCAACCTCTCTCCCACAGAAGAGACGTTGCAAGCTTATCCTTGTTTTATCGTTATTTCCATGGCAGGTGCTCGTCTGAACTCCAATCTCTGGTCCCCCCTCGCCAATCTTTCACGAAAAACACCCGTCTAGCTGAATCCACTGTGAAAAATTTTCCCCAATCTTTATCTGTGCCTAAATCAAAACGTAGATTCCATGAACAAAGCTTCTTTCTTAGAACTGCATGCCTGTGGAACTCTGTTCCGTCTGCCTGCTTCCCACCTGAATACAACCTGGATGTCTTCAAGTCCAATGTTAACAAATTCCTAATGAACCGCTCCCTTAAGTAAACACTTCATTAAATCTCCACACTAATGTACTGTACTTGCAATAACCCTTATCCCTGAGTGGCTTCCGGGCCTTGATAAGTGGTGACCACCGTGTAAAAAAAAAAATATATATATATATAATTGACTCTTATACAGGCATCGGGAGTGAGGTAGCTTCTGGAGTGGAAGAATGATCCAACTATTTTTTCTAGCAACCTTGGCAACAGATTTCATATAAGTGTATCATTCTCTAGTCACCTCCGCAATCACCATCTCGATATGGGTCTAAAACTGGGAGCATGCCTTTTCCACAAGTGCAGGCGGGAACTCTGCAAATACTCAGTGGATGGTGGCGATCAGGCAGGCTTTGGTGTTGTAGAAGGTCATGTTGGTGATGTTCTCGATGTATAATCCAATGAAATTGTCCAGTGCGTTCATGTCATAGGAGGAGAGGTGGGGGCCAGTGAGAGAAGGGTACAAAGTCGTAGCACTCCTTCTGAAACCAAGCCTGGATCTCTTTAGACTTATGGGCCAGTGCCGAGTTCTGCTGCCACACCCAGGGTCTGCCAGCAGCCACTTGATTGCATCAGGAGATCACCACACTCTTTAGCACATCCAGGTACATTTTGGTGTTGACTTTCAAGCCGACTTTGAAGATGTGAGGTGGTATGATGTGGCCCTCACTTGAAACCACACCAAAGATCATAACCATGGCTGGAAACTTTGTTGAGCTGTGCCCTCAAGTGTTGAACTGTCCAGATTTGCATTTGAGGGTGCTGTCAATGGTCCTGTTGTCGTAACTTGGATCAGTGGAGAGCATGAGTGAGTTGTACAGTGGTGCATCTTTTGATCTTGCTCGTTGAACATTGTGTCACTTTCAGATATGATAAAAGGCTCCTATCGCTCTGGGATTTGTACACAACTGGCCAACTAGTAGACAGATGGTCTTCAACAAAAAAAAAAAACGCTTTTCATCAAATGGAAATGGAATGATGATCTCTTTTCTATGACGATAATTTTATGATTCCAACCTGTTGAAAATTAACAAATTTTCATTGATAGCATTATGACTTTAACTGAGTTCTAAACAATAACATAGATGCACAAGAGGAGAAGGAGTGGGAGAAGGAGGGTTAAGTGAGATAGAGGAAAAAATGATAATAAATGATTGTATCATGTCATTGGCACTTTACACTAAGACATCAGATTGGCCAATGGGTCAATTACTTAGTGGTAAACTTGTTTAGTTTTCTATTATAGAAATCTCATCTGTCTGTTTAAATGAATGTATGTATGTATGTCTGCCTAAAACTTCGACAGAGGTGATGGATTTTCACGAGAGCAGTATCGTTTTGAAGCTTTGGCTAAAAACATTAATTCCTTCACCCTCAACTGGGTCGGTTTTCTTTTCATCGTATCGGTTGGAATGACTTTACTAATTTCAACTTCCGGTCGCAGGTGTAAGATGTCAGGTTTTCTTTTACTTTCTTTTCCACCTTAGCATCACAGGTTCGAGCCTACCTGCCTACTACCACTTTTTTTGGGTTTTTTTTTTTTTGCTCAACACACACCTCCAAACACCCGGGCAACACCGGGCACTCAGGCTAGTTTTTAAAGAAAAGAATGCATCAAAATGTTTGGTTTATCTTTGTTTCACAGCATATCAGCTCTTTTTCGGGTTATTCATTTATTCATGCCGAATCCAGTAATTTTGGATAACCATTTTTATGCTTCAAGTTCCTGATATTTTCAAATATGCATTCATAGTGTTTGCTCTGGTCGTTTTGTCGATGATTCTGTTGTTTTTGGCTTTGTAGAACATAATTGAGTTTCAAGAAGGGAAAAGTTAACACTAAAATGAATATTTAGTGCATTTTAAATAAGGAAGTCAGTATCTTCAGACAGGGAAGTGGAGGGAAAAGTAAAAGAAAGGGGAAGGCAGTCGTGTTTTTGTTTTTGGCTTTGCAGAACACGATTAAGTTTTACAAAACTATGTAGAGGTTATATTTTGTGGATCACATACTGTTTGGATACATCAACACTTATCCAGGACATCCCTGGGGGCCAACTGAGAAAAGTACCGCAACGCTGCCAACTATTTACCCTGTAAGCTGTTGTATTATAAAAATGTATTCTATTAGGTCAGTGCAGATGCTTTTCCTGATTTAAAATTTCATCTGGATAATGAAAAACTATGCTTTTGAAAATGTTTAAACAATAACAAACTTTGTTCTTTATAACTTGATTCCACTTGTCATCGAGCTTATAAATTCCTCGCTTGTAAAATTCCTTAGGTTTTGATGTGAAATATGAATCTAATTCATCTTCAATCTCTTTGTGTAATGTTAACCTCCAAAATTTTAATGTTAATCTTTAAGTTTAAATAGTTTTGTAATCCTTGAAATAAGTGATAATCTGAGGGAGAATATACAAGATGGGGCAAGATTTCCCAACCAAATTTTCTAGATCTTTGGTCAGTAGTGTTGTGTTAGAATGAACATTATCATGATGGAAGATGACTTGCTTTTCTGTTGACTAAAAAAGTTCATTTTCAAGCCAACATGGTTGACAATATTGCAGCAAAAATCTGAAAGAAATAGTTATAATTATAGTTATATGTTTAATGTTTCTGAATTTTTGAGATGAGGATTGGTTTTTCATATTCATCTGACTACTATTCTCATCTTGAGTGCGATTTTCACAATGTTTCGGTCGATGTAACCTCCAACCTTCTTCAGATGTATCTTGTCAAACTCGGGAATATTTCTGTTGAACTCGGGAATTTGGACAGAATTTTGAGCAGAAGCCAGATGTAGCGTGCTCTTGTTCCATCAGCCATGACAGGATAAAGGTCCTAAATAATTCGCAATTGTATTTTTTGGTCGCCCACACTGAGGATTGAACCTTCAACCTTCAGGAGAATATCACTTTTTACAATTGATTTTTCTAAGTACTCTAATCACTGCATCACGAGTCCTCGCGGAAGTAAATAAAGGGTTCCGCATGAAATTCCCAAGTTCGACAGAAACATTCCCGATTTTAACAAGATACACCTGATGAAGGTCAGAGGTTACATTGACCGAAACATTGTGAAGATCACACTTAAGATGAGAACAGTAGTCTGATGAATCCAAATAATATGATATGTTTAAGTAATAAGAATATGCATAAAATGAATTACAATGCCCTTGGAGAAACTGGCAAAATCTTTTGCATTGTTCTGATATTTTCTTCTTTTTTTTTTTTTTTATAGCGATTTCAGAGTTGTTTCAGTCAGCAAGGTAAATTATGTCTAAGACGAGCCAAACCAATTCTAGATTCTTTTCTGCCAGGGGAGGATAAACTGGACTACACTGATCTATTAGAGACATTTGGAATTGCTTTAAGAATGGACAGAGACGTGTAAGTCTTCTTTTTTTCTTTTTCTTTCACTGTTGGGCTAACCACTTATCGAGGCCAACAGTTACTAAAGTATAATAGTTAATGAGACAATTATTATCAGCTGAAAGATAATGAACATTATGGGAATACTAACATTGATTATGATTATTTATAGAGTATGTGCCCATACATGTGTGGGCCCCCGACAGACCACTGACCCCCCCCTCCAATGTTGTGTGCTGTGGTATTTTTTGTTCACTATTCTTCTTATGGCCGGATCGTCATTTTCTCGCTGGCGACTGTCGCTGGGAACACATGTGGGTCCACAAAGTAAAAGAATGGAGTAAAGCGAACATGGAAAAACCAATGTTTGACGGTTGGAGTTGTGAGTGTGTGTGTCTTCCGCTCATTTTATCAATGTTACGTTCGTCTATCAGTTGCAATTGCAATTCGTCACTTTCTCTGTTTCGCAGTCAGCTTTAAAAACTGTCCAACCATTGTCGCTATCAGCTCCCATCCATCGCAACTGGCAGCTCGATGTCAACTGTCTTCTCTGCATCAGTATCTGAAGTCCCCCCCACCCTGGCTACCGAAAACTGCCCTTTCCTGTGTTATCTGTTCTGTAGGTTTCTATTGTCATTGTCAAATCTAAAAGGCTTGATCTAAAAATACTTACAGATTCATTGTTTGCTATTTCCCATTTCATTGTACGTTGTATTCCTTTGTCTATTGCCACCCCCTCCTCTCAGCACTTGGTGACTCAGGTCTACTTTATAGTATCACAAGTATTCCATGAGAAGAATTTATTGACATCGCATTTGAAGATGACCAATTTTGTAATCAGCAGGAAGCCATTCCACTAACAGAGCCACTGATGGATTAGTAGCAGCAGCCATATGAAAATAACTGAGCGAATGTGCGATGTGACGTCGGCAGAGATAAAAAGGGCACGTGTTCAAAGAAGGAGTGTTCGGAGGAGTGGTGTTGGAGGCACAGCCTGTGTTCAGAGAAGCACGTATTCAAAACACAATCAAGATTTAAAGGATCGAGACGCTGGAGAGCTTCTTTCTTAGAACTGCACGCCTGTGGAATTGTCTTCCGTCTTCCTGCTTTCCGGCTGACTACAATATGGTTGCCTTCAAGTCTAACGTAAATAAGTTCTTGATGTGCCGTTCCATATAAGTTATCAAATTTACAGAATTTTCATTACTAATGATTACTATATTGTCCAATTTCTACTGTACACTCTTTAACTCTTATCCTTGAGTGGCCTCTTGGCCTTGATAATGTGGTGATGCCCATGTAAAAAAAAAAAAAAAAGAGTGGGGGAAGAATGTGTTTGAGACACAAGTGTTGGGAAAAGTGGGATTTAAGATGTGTTAGGGACGCGTGGGTGGCATTAGAGCAAAGACAAAAAGTTACATGCATCTGGAAAAGGAGAAATGAACTTTTACAATATTTAGAAAAAAATGCGTCGTTGAAGGCTTAAAATTTTGGTCTGTTTCCTTGAAACAGTCTACAATGTGTTGGGTCCGTCAAAATGTAACAGTAAACAGAAACAATGAAAAAGATATGCCATCCTTTTTTATTATTTTTATGGCATCGGCACACTTGTATACATAGGATGAGCCCCCCCCCCCCCCGATCCTCTCAAAAACGCCATCTATGAAATTATTAATAAAATTTAATCTTTTTACTGTCCAAACATATTTGACACAAATAAACTTCCATCTAAAAATGGAGGAGCAGTATTGATGTGGGTACAACTGCTTGATGCTTGATCTCTTAGATTAGAGAGTACAAATATATGCTTATATGTATAAATAGTGTATTTTACCATCTGAAGAGTAGCTGTTTTGGAATATTTTTTGATGATATAATATTTAAAATTGTCCAAATGGTTATGAAACAATTGTAATGCATAAAGAAATATACACAATGATGTTCTCATTTTATATTTTGTTGTCTTGATTTTTGTGAATATTATATATATATATATATATATATACACTATTATATAAAAGTCACTTTGTGTGTGTGTTTGAGTTCCAAAACAGCTGAGCCTATCTTTTTCAAATTTCGCACAAAGGTAATTTATATGTCTGGCAGTGTTCTTAGATATGTTTTATACAGAAATTCATCTCATAAGTATCGAAAATCCAAAAAAAAAATCCGATCTTAAAAATACTCTTTCTCTCTTATAGATAAGAAAGAATAATTTTTACAGGGGAATATTTTATGTTACACCGGTCAAGAGAAATTGTAAAATCTCAGCAAATCATTTCTTCTTAAAAAAAAAAAAAAAACAGATTTATTGTCATCTGGAGATATAGCTCAGTGGTATAACATTTGACTACAGGTTGAATAATCCCCTGTTCAAGCCTGGGTGTACCTCACCATTTTATCTTAATTTTTTCTAATTGAGTTCAATTTACGATAAAAGAAGAGGTACCATTTAAAATTGCTGCAAATCATTTTTTCGCTTGCATATTTTAAAACTAAACATTAATCAGAAGTGATTTTTCCAGGGCATTCATCACCAAGCTCAAATATCAGCTTATGTGATATTTTAAACAAACACAGACAGAATTTGATGAATGTAATTATCATTATTTTTTATTTATTTATTTTTTTTTTTTTTTTCGCAAATTAGTCCACCTGGCAAATCATTCCACGTAATATATAATAATTAATAGAGGATTGATTCTATTATTATTCATACGCAATTTGCATAAATTAAAATATCATGTTTAAGTGTATTGTATGACTGGGCAACGTCAGGCTATCACTAGTGTGTATATATATATATATATATATATATATATATATATATATATATATATATATATATATATATTTAGCAAAGAGAAGTAATCCACTTTTTAGAATTATGAAGAAAATAAAATTCAAAATATGAGGTTAGAAAGAACGACCACGTGTGCATTTTTTTTTAAATAAACAAATATTTAAAGTTTCAAATTTTCAGCTTATAGGAATATTTTTTTTAAAAACGATACATTTTTTTCTTTTTTTTTTTTTTTTTCTTACTTGCCATGGTGTAGTTTAGCACAATTTATTTGTCGAAGATGTTGAGTGTGTATTGTCCAGTCGGTGGAGAAGCGCCTGTTTCTGCGCTAATGAGTAGCAAATCCACTTTAGGCAAGTAAGAAAAAAAAGTATTGTTTTTAAAAAAGTATTCCTGATGAAGGCTTTGTTATAAGCCGAAAATTTGAAACTTTAAATAAATATTTGTTTCTAACCTCATGTTTTGAAAAAAAAATAAAATAAAAATAATATATATATATATATATAGTATTAATAAAAAGGTGTAATCTGCAAAACTCATTCCACTGTCATATGTCTTAATTTGTTCAGTTCGCATTTATCTGTTACACCTCTGTATATTGTATTGCTTTCTATAAATTACCTTTAAGTACATATCAAAATAAATTTAAAGCAGATAACCCCTTTTGTTTACCAATTGTTATTTAAAATTTTTTAATTTTTTTTTTTATTTGTACATTCTTTTTACTTTCTAGACAGATGATGTAACCATTTGTGATTGGATGATTAATCGGAATTGTGTATCGGAAATATCAGAACTTCTGGGGATATTGAAATCGGAAAATTTTAGCCTAATTTTCGATTCCCGAAACAATTCTTTTATTTATTTATTTGTTTATAGCTTAATTTTTTATTGCTGACACAAGTGAAAAATATAGATGAAAATCATGTAATGCGTTTATCAAAATCATGTAATGCGTTTATCAAAATCATGTAATGAGTTTATCAAAATCATGTAATGCGTTTATCAAAATCATGTAATGCGTTTATCAAAATCATGTAATGCGTTTATCAAAATCATGTAATGCGTTTATCAAAATCATGTAATGCGTTTATCAAAATCACGTAATGAGTTTATCAAAATCATGTAATGAGTTTATCAAAATCATGTAATGCATTTATCAAAATCATGTAATGAGTTTATCAAAATCATGTAATGCGTTTATCAAAATCATGTAATGAGTTTATCAAAATCTTCGATATGATATATAAAGGGGAAATATTAAGTTTGTAACATTATAAAGAAAATTATATTTAGATTTAAAAATAGAAGACGACTCTCAGCGCTTCCCAAAAAAATGAAACCTTACCTTATTTTAGGTAATTTTTAGAATTGAAATCGATAATTATATCAGAATCAAAAATATAGAACAGAATCCGTTATTGTATTGGAATCCATAAAAATATTAAAATTGTCCTATCACTAGTAACCAAGTTAAAAAAAAAAAAAAAAAAATTCAATGTAATTTAAAAAAATTTTTCCAGATTATTTGTGCCTGCCATTTTACTGGATCATCCGCCTGGAATCGACATGGGCTGCTCAACAAAGAAGATGGTACGCCTGATCAAAATGGTTTGTATTCCGCCCGGATTCTGGAATCAACTGATGATACATGTGATGCTAATCATGGAACTCCTAAAGCAGGATATGTTCATGACGTACCGTTTCAGTCTCAATAACAATTTCCGCAGATACAAAATGAAGAAATCATGGAGTAGCTACAAAAGGTAGGATGAATAAATTCCATCCAAAGCATTTATCTACTTGATAACACTGCTTCTTTAATAATACAAAAATGTGATTGAATATATTGTACAAGGGATGTTCCAAACGTAATGCTTCCTATTTTTTTTTTTAATCTGCCTGAATGGATTAGAGGGGATTGCAAATTGCATTGTTATGGTGAATGAACTTATGCATTCATGACCTGAAAGTTTCATCTTTCTGTTGCAGATATTGACAGTATGAGACTCTAAGAAGGCAACACCTGTCATGGACGTCTGTCAGAAGCAGAGATAAGTCACTGAATTCTCCATGCAGAAAAAATTGAACTGATTAACATTCACCCGCACCTGTTGAAGTTTCCGAAGTCAATGCAGTTTATGTCAGCACAGTTAGGAGATGGTTTTGAGATGTGAGTGACAAAGCACGTTCCAAGCTTTTATGATCAAGGCATCAAAAGAGGCTGGCAAAAGTGCATTGAGAATGGTGGTGACTATGTAGAAAAATAAATTCTGGAGTAGAAAAAATTGTTTTAATTGTACCACACCCGTCTTTGTAGTCTTTCAACAGTTTAGAACTTGAGTTTACAAAATTAGGACTTCATTTTGAATTGACCATCGTATTTTCTGTTAAAATAGACTTACATTTTTCAAGTATTGTTTTAATAATTATTCTTGTAGTTTGTATACATCTTAAACTAAGTAATGTTATATTAAAATAAATTAAATCAGATGATACCTTTTTTTTTACCAATTCAAATTATATATTGTATTTACTTTGAATTTAAATTATTTAAACTGTATCAGAAGTCTTTGTCTAACGCAAAGCAACAAAACTTTTTGGTTAAAACATCAAGCAGAGGTTCGCTAGTCACAAGTTGAGTTGAGTAGAGTTCGTTGTTCACAACACGAGATACACGTTGACATTCTCTATTCGCATGTCTTAAACGCTTCTCTCACTCCTCCCAGCGGCTCGCCTTTTATAATGTTTCGGGCACACCCAATTTGCATATACCACATGAGACTGCTCGAAACCTACGCATGACCGGAGGCTTTAAAAAACAACAGCCACCATCTTGGGCCTCTTTTTTTTTTTCTTTTTCTGTCTTTCAGTCTGCTGCCGAGACAGATTCTCGCCCGTTTCTGAGGTA
The DNA here is from genome assembly GCF_053919585.1 of Euprymna scolopes. NCBI lineage: Eukaryota > Metazoa > Mollusca > Cephalopoda > Sepiida > Sepiolidae > Euprymna > Euprymna scolopes. Next base: position 95,969,554 of record NC_136499.1, on the reverse strand, counting down.
GGTCTTCCCTATGTCTATCACATAGACTTAGTGTAGCTGTATATATAAAGCAAAATTGTCTGTGCATGTGTGTTGAAGCATCACAGTTAAATGGTTGATTCAAGAGCGAATGGCGACTTCGATCTGATGTCTTTACTGGTATCAGAAGTATATCAACATTTTTCTAAAACTCATTATTCAAAATTAAAATTATGTACAAATTACATTAGAAACAAATGTTTTCCTGTTGTTAGTGTTTCTTTTCCAGTTAAATATTTCCTATTGTTAGGCAACCGAACAACAAACTGAATCTTTTCATTCATAAGAAAAATAAATAAATAAGCATATAAAAATGTAAGTTAAGATTATTTTTCGTCAAATCATTATACATATTTGACATTTTTAATTAAAAATCTCACTTTTCTTTATGGTTATTTATTTTAGACAATCAAACTATTTCAAATGTATGTGGAGAGGTAAAACAGATTTTTGATTTTGTATCCCTACACCAAACTCCTAATCATTTGAATCATTTTACACAAAATAATAAATCTGAAACGCCCTCTAGTAAATATATTTGTAAATGAGCATGAAAAAGGGGAGATAATACTACAGAACCTAGTAATTTGCTAAAATCAAGCATTTTTTTCTTTTTTTTTAGATCACACGAATTCTACAACACGCAAATAGTATACTGGAAGAAAGGATTGATTGCTACTTATAGAACCGGCAACTTTCAGATTTGTATCAACAAGGAAGGAATCATCATCACTGTACAGACGTTTGACAATTTTTCCATGATGGGAATTTTGATTGATGAACTGCAGAATCTCACAGAAAATATGTTCCCAGGTAATGCCTTGTTTTTGACAATTTCTACTATGTTAAATTGGTCTATATTCCTCCCTTTGGTAATTAGATGTTTCGAGTAGACTGGTTGGTAGGAGAATGTTCACTATCTTTTAAGTTTTCTCAAGATTTCTTTTCTTCAGAGATAAATATTTATAATAAGGAGATGTAGTTTGCTTGAAGCATTGCACATAATATGTCTATAGAAGAGTAACAGAAGGCTATCACAATGCAAGAAAAGAATATATGTTAGTTTTGAGAAAGCAGACAAGAAGGTGATTTTTATTTTTTTAATAGTAAATCTTACTTAAAATTTCTCTGCAGTGATCTAATGTGTGTGATTGTGTTGCATAATATATTTAAAAAAATTTTTTTTATTTAATGGAAGGTGTTTTAGATTTCCTGAAACTTATACAGTCTTATGCACTTAAGGCCATACGAGTTTCAGGAGATTTGAAATGCCTATAATTTGAGGTTTTACATTGAAAAAGATAGTAAAAAAGGAAGAAAACGTATCAATGTGTAGAGAAAACAAAAAGGAAAAAAGCAAAGACGTCTCCAAATGAAAATAGAGTAAATAATTTATTTCCAAATTCATTTCAAACAGTGGGGGAGGTTGTCAGACTTGCTATTCACTGTATCGCTTCTCCTAAACACCTCAATTGTTGCGACAGGCAGTTTTTTTTACTTGCTGCATTTTATGTAGCAGATATATTTATAAAAGTGACCTTGTCTGTGTTTGAATGGAACGATCTCTATCAAATTCCTCTGTCAATTTCTGGTTTACAAACTTGAAACTTGATATATAGGAGATTTGGGCATGTAGAACAAATTCGATTTGATTTTTAGCTGGTAAAAATTGAAACAAAACAAAATGGAACCTGGCAGGTATATATCAATTAAATATCTTATTTCTATCCATGCACAAATATACATTTATATTTTTATCAACAAAAGGTGTTATCTCTATAATAAATACAAAATTTGCATGAATTAAAATATCATATTAAAGAATATTTTATGAATGAGCCATTGTGTACAATATAATAATCAATAGTGAATTGACTTTATAAAAATAATAATAAATACAAAATCTGTATAAATTAAAATATCGTATTTAAGGTTAGTTTATGACAAGGCAACACCAGGCTGCCTGCCCTTATAATATATATATATATATATATAAGAGAAAACAAATTAAAACTCTAAGTTAAACTTTACAATCAAAATTTATTGTTCGACTGCATACTCCAAAAAACAATTTACAAATTTGTAAATTGGTTTTTGAAGTATTCAGTCGAACAAAAAATTTTGATCGTAAAGTTTCTCTTATAATAAGCTCTACTCTCTATTGCGTATTGAACTTTTTTAATTCGGTTGGGATTACATTTTCTATATATAAATACTGTTATTTATATTAGTTTGAAGTTTACCATTGCGTATATCAGGTAAACACTACATCCCTTTGATTTCATTAATATATGTATATATATATTATGGCTATGTAAAGACCAAATTTAAACTTGTTCGAAAACATTCTTTATTTTAGATTGTGAAATTAAAAAATAAAAATGAATGCGTCAGCTGACTGGTTTCGAAGCTCGCTCAACAGAGTTAAAATCGAGCTTAATTACGTTTTAAAAAGAAAAGGGGGAGGACAATGAATCGGAGATGAAAAAGTAGGGGGGAATATATGTATTTATAAAAAAAAGGGGGGGGGGTAATTATTAAATAGAAAGTAGATTAAGCCCTAAGAGATTCTCTTTTTGTTTGCAAAGAGAAGGTCTCAGAGTCTTAGTATATATAGTTTCTAGAATTTTGAGATAAACAGAGTGCGACTTGCTAAGGATGGAAAAAAAGTCTGCACTAAAATTCAAAGCGCAAATACGATTATTCATAAGGTGCTCTCCTATTAGATGAGCCATGGGTATTGTTCAAAATGTCCGAAAGTAGGTAGTTTCCATTTCGAATTTTGGATGGAACATGTTGTTTTACCCTATTATCTAATCTTTGAGACGTTCGCCCGACGTAGCGCACACCGCAGCTACATTTAAATAAATAAATAATAGAATTGTTATGGTGGGGGGGGGAAGAACGTCTTTACAAATTGAAGACAAAATGGGTTTACAAGAAAAAACAACATGGGTATTTGATGCAAAGTAACATTGTTGTACGACAGAAGAAATTTGCTTGGCAAATCTTTCACTAACATTACCTAGCCAAGGTAGGCGTAGGTAGATAGGGCATTTGTCGACAGATGTCTGTTTAATTTTATTGAAAATTTTTTGTAAAAAAAAAAAAAAAAAAAAAAAAAAAATTAGAAATTTTATGTCTAATTGTAGATTCCATGATTTGCAATGGAAAACCATTATTGCAAAGAGTCTTGGTAATAAATTTGACTTCATCATTTAATTTGTTCTCTGAACATATCATACAAGCTCTATGGATAAGGGTGTTGATAAGATTATATTTTTGTTTGGTGGGACAAAAAGAGTCCCAATGTGTGTAAAGACCAGTGAATGTAGGTTTACGGTAGATGGAAGTCAAGAAGACGGAAGGTGTTTTACACACTAGTACATCTAGAAAAGGAAGGGAAGAATTACTTTCCTTTTCTATAGTAAATTTTAGAACTGGGTAAATATTATTAAGGGATGCAAAAAATGTATCTGCTTCCGTTTCATTGTTGAACAGACAAAAAGTGTCATCAACATAACGAAAATAAATATCTGGTTTTTGAAAGCCAGATAAAAGACTCTTTTCATGGAAACCTACAAAAATATTTGCCAGAGCAGGTTCCAGGGGAGAACCCATCGAAACACCATCTATCTGCCTGTACATAATGTTATTAAAACTGAATTCGACCGACATGGTGGCAAATTCCATAAGTTCCACAAAAATATTCTCAGGAATAGGGGGAGTTGGGAGTTGACTGCGGTAAAGGGCATCGGCACATATATCAATAGTCTCTGAGAGTGGAACGCAGGTAAATAGGCTTACAATATCAAAAGAACACATAAATTTGTCAGTCTGAGTATAATTCTGCATAAATTTAGCAAAAGAAAAAGAACCTTTAATGCAGAAAGAACTATACTCTTCCAAAACTGGTTCTAAAATATTAGTAAGCCATTTGGCTACTTTATGTTGGGCGGAGCCTATCATGGATAATATCGGTCTTAAAGGTACCCCACTCTTAGGTAAGCCATAGAGACAGGGACGTAATGAACCAGTCGGTCTGATTAAATCAGAAATGGAGGAAGAAAGAGCTCCACTCTTCACTCGTTTAACCCTTTTTAAAGCTCATGTCAAGTTGGCCTAATGGCTATCGTACTTGACTCACTGTCTTTAGATTTTGGTTTCGATCTCAGCTCAACCTGCTAGTCTATTATAAAAGGGGCAAATGTCTGTATGTATGTCTTGGACAAGAACTGGTGTTTTCAACAGGATATGCCTGATGTATGTCTGGCTAAAAAAATACAAAAGAAATGAAACACAAATGGTATAAAATGCTAAATATAATACCATGAATAACAGTTCTCTAGTGATAATAGGGGAGGGTGGGAGATGATAAGAGTGAAAATAACAGCTATTTCTTCTGGAAAAGACTTAATTGGCAGAGGCTGTCTAGCCACTTGATGTAAAGAGCTAACTTGAACGAAAGTGATTATTACAAAGACAGGAGATACCTATTGACCTTAGTCTTGAAAAAAAAACGAAGGTAGAAAGAAAACAGAAGGAAAAGAGTTCTACAAGTTTGTAGCTCTTGGAAAGAAACTACTGGAATAGAAAGCTGTATTAACAATGATGTGTCAAAATAGTGAATTGATGGAGACCAACAAGTCAAACAAGCTGAAAAAAAAGGAAGCAGAGAATAGATCAGACATGCCATAAGAGTATTTGTAGACTAACAACAGCACGTCTGAAAGCATGGATGCAGAGAAGAATAAAGAATGGAGCCAATCAAATTACAGATATATATCCGCACATTACCACAAACCCTCAAATAGAATAGAGATTCACCAGCTCAAATAGGCTGAAATGTTGTGAAAATAACAAACAAGATGAAAATAGTCTGAATGAATAATAATAAAATAATAAAAAGTAATTTTCTTTTTTTTCTTTTCTAGGACTAATCAATGATTTTAGTACCTATGCTGTCTGCCCGTTGTGCTATCCAGAGCTTTCAGAAATGCAAATCGCACAAAATGTAGACCATTTTTGTATTGAGCAGTGTGCCTATACGTTGATGACATCATATTCCATTAAATGTGTATCTGGCCATTATATCCTTTTGGAAGATCTTGTACCAGAGCTCATGCTCATGCATATACCAAGGTAACACGCACACACACACACACATACTACTCCACTACCCATCATAACGTTCCTCCCTACTTCCTTTTTCCACCCCATATGTTCTTATTTATTAGTACTTATTACTTTATCTCATTTGGGTTAGTTCTATTCCATGGAATTTACACAGGTTCTGCTAGTCTATATATATAAAAGCGAAAATCTGTGTATGTATGTTTGTTCGCTTTTTGTGTATGTCCGAGAAAGGCTTTTTTCTGAGAAGCGATCGGTCGACTTACTTCTTCTTAAAACTTTTTATATCACATCTAAATCATAATATGTACGAGTTAACAACGGGGGTCGCTTGTCTATTTAATTTGTCCGACTTTCAAAAGATAAATATTCCACATATTCGGATCGCCGCATGTTGCTTTCACTTTTCAGTATAAAAACAGCAAAACTGGATTCGAACCGAATGTAAACTTCACTGTCAACTATCCTGCAGTAAAACGATTTGACCTCATTAAAAACTGGGCAATAGCGTGATGTTTGACATTCACTTTTTAATCGTTCTTACATTGACTGTTGCTGTAGCGCAGTTGTTCAGGCTTAGCCTATGGACCTCAAGGCTCCGGGTTCGAGCCGACCTGTCACCAAGCCCCCTTTTTTGTTTCCATTTTTAAAATCACTGTTTTTTTATCATTTCTTTTATATTTAAACAGGGTTAAGTTTCCTTTTTGTTCTTCTTTACCCCCCCCCCCCCAATGCACACACCTACAAGCACCCGGGCAACGCCGGGTACCCCCCCCCCCACTAGTACTAAATAATTAGTTAAGAGAACATTAATCTCTCTTTCTTGAGTCAACTCTCTTCAAAATAAAACCTTAAAGAAAACTCTCAGCAAAGTTTCCTTGTATTACTTTCTGCATAAAAAAAAGAAATTACAATAAAAAAACCCACAAACCCTTGTATACATAAATGATGTTTGATTTTGTTATTGAAAATATTACACATAAAGCATTTTTTTTTTTGTTGTTGTTATTCCAGATGTTTCCTCCTGGACAAAAATGAAATTGAGTGTTTAGATTTCATTGCTAGCGGGGTCTGTGGTTGTGTATATGTTGGTCAATACAAGAAGCAAAACGTGGCACTGAAATTCTATCAGCAATTGAATTCCTTGCATGATTCTAAAAAAAGCCGAGGGAGATCTTTGCATGATTCCTGGAAACAGAAAAGCATAAAAAAAGTGGTTGATGCCAGAGAATTCAAAGACAACGTGGAGGAATTTGTTCAAGGAAAATTGGTGTGTTGAGAATTTATTTTGTAATTATTTTTATGATTTTGTTACTTCTTGAACATGTGTTACGAATATTTTATTCTTATACATGTTACAAAATCTATGTGTTTTTTTTGTAACTGTTGTGGTGCCCACCTTACAGGCAACAATGAACTCTTTCAACTATTATATAAATCTCACCTAAGTCTGTTTAAATGTATGTATGTTTGTATGTCTGCCTAAAACTTTCGACAGAGGCAACAGATTTTCACGAGATTGGTATCATTTTGAAGCTCAACCCTTCGGACGACAAATATCGAAAAATTGGCCAAACACATTAATTCCTTCACCCTCAGCTGAGCACTTTTCTGCAGCGAGGGGGGGGGTCGCTTTTTTACTCGATATTTTCAGAAGTCATCTCCTCTTTTTGATTGACTAGCCTTAATTTAAACCTAGGTCACTTCCGGTTTGGCGATGGGTGCAACAGCAAACACGTCAGTTTTTTTTTTTCTCATGTTCTTTGCATCCTTCATGGTATGAGTTCAAGCCTGCCTGACTACTACAACTTTTTTTTTTTTTTTTGCTTAACACACATCTCCAAACACCCGGGCAATGCCGGGCACCCAGGCTAGTCTATAAATATAAAAGCGAAAATGTATGTATGTATGTGTGTTCGCTTTTTCTGTGTGTCAACAAAAGGCTTTTTTCAGAGAAGCGGTCGCTCGCTTCACAGCTTTTTAAAACTTTTTATATCACATATAAATCGTAATATCTCACAGTTAACAACGAAGCTCGCCTGTCTATTTAATTTGCTCGATTTCGGGAAGATAAATATTCAATATTTGTCGCTCGCCGCATGTGGGTTAGTCTTTTTCCTATAACATCTTGGAGGGGGGAGCGTTCAGCAGTAAATGAATACTATCCCGCAGTCAAACTTAACCTCGTTAACTCATTAAAACGCGCACCTGCTAAATCCAAGTAATTAAATAAATTCAAACGCGTTTCCGTTAGCATGTCATGGTGGGGCAATGGTTAACGTCGCACGTTTTTGTTTTTTTTTTCACACTTTAATTTGCAACTTTCCCTCAACGGTACGGGTTCAATCCTCATACTTACTCTCCCCCCCCCACACACACATCTCCAAACACCCGGGCAACGCCGGGTGCCCCTCGCTAGTCTACTATAAAGACTTGGAGAATATACCTATTGATATGATGAGTATTCCAAAATGATCTGATACAATTCTTAGTCCAAAAAAATTAAATAACAATTAAATAAAGAAAATATTATTTTTATTTTTTAAACGTACGTAGAATGCCATTTTATTTCACACGGTCTTAAATATTTAAATCAGCCAAATGTTTCCCATCATTGCTAGCACATGATTGTAAGACGTTCACGAAAGTTTTCAATAACTCAATGGATCATTTCAGCTGGAATAGCAGCAATTTCAGAACAAATAACTCATTTTAATTCTTCAACAGATCAATGGCGGTGGCTGAACACTTTTGACTTCAAATATCCTCACAAGAAAAAATTGCAGGGGTCAGGTGATCTTACGGGCCAACGAACATCACCATGCAAAGAAATGAAATGATTCGGGAACATTTCCTAAAAAAAAAAAAAATGCATAAATATAGATATAAATGAATTGTGACCAAATTAAATTGACATTCTGTGTACATTTAAAAAATAAAAAAAATATTTTCTTTACTGAATTGTTTTTTAAATTTTTTTCTGACCTACAAATGTGTCAAATTATTTTGGGACACCCTGTACACACTTGACAGTCAAACTAATGTGTAACCACGCTCTTTCTATGTTGTATTTGTCTTTCATTTTAATATATTTCATTTCCACTAAATGCCGAGTGATACCGGTCCACAATAGTATCAACGGGTATGACTTTAAAAGACATCTAGAGTCATTGAAAAGACAAAAAGCTTGATAAATGGGTGCCTTATGTTTCTCGACCGGGTTCTGACTTGCGATGAAAAGTGGGTTCTTTATGACAACTGACAACACTCAGTTCAGTGGTTGGACATCAACGAAGTTCCACAACACTTCCCAAAGCCAGAGTTACACCAAAAGAAGATGATGCTGACTGTTTGGTGGTCTGTGACCAGTCTCTTTCATTACAGTTTTTTGAATGCCATTATGGTGGAAAAGTCCTGTTAACAAATGGATGAAATACATCAAAAACGTACGTGATATTGCCTTCAGTCACTTCATTGCTACCAGAACGTAAGAATTTTACATTACTCGCATAAATACACTTGTTCTGCATTGGCAAAAGTGTGTTGATTCTGATGGTGTTTATTTTGACCAATGAATTTTTGTTTGAGCCGAGATATGTTAATCTGAATTTAAAAGTTAAAAACTGCAATAACTTTCTTGCCAACCTTACATTTACATACATCTCAACTGTGGTGATTGACCATTAGAAAGATTTGTATTTGATACCTGAACTCATGCTAAAACACAGGATGTCAAACATTTGAAAAGGGTTTGTCTTATTTTTTTAAATTTATGATCACATGGGGGCACGAGAGTGTGTCGCCACACAATCGTAGCATCTTCATTGTCATAGCCAATTATCGCCACAGGGAAATAACTCTGGTTATAACAATTACATTTTATTAATGTAGCTATCAAGATTAAGCAATTTTAATGAGTGTAGAAAATATGATGGGATATCCTGGCATGAGAGAGTGTGGTAGACTAGGGAAGACATGGTTTGAGTGCGTAGGAAGTGATAAAATTACAACCTGATTGATGTCAACCTCTTGGGACGAGACTGTATGGATAACAGGTATGAGGTGTTGCCTGATGGTACATACTTGCAACACTCTAATGTTGAGGTGGTTAACAGTCATACTAAATTGCAATCTCAAATATCCAAGTTCCAATTGGGAGGAAGTTTCTCGGGAATATTAAATTCACGTGCAGTCTCCAATCACATGTACATCTCAGTAAGAAGTAACAATGTTATTTTTTGCAGTTTTATTTGCAGTGCCTTGTATTCCCACTAGATTGCAAAGATTGTAAAAATTGTGCTGTACACAATCTGGTATATGGCACAATCACATTGACACACCGGTTTTCGTCAGATCACCGAAGTTAAGCAACGTTGAGCCTGGCCAATATCAGATGGGTGACCATTTGGGAAGGTTAGGCGCTGTATGCACTTTTCACTTATCTCGGCATTGTTTCCAGTCGTCCTGAACCTCCACTTGCCACTGGTATTTAACAACGTTATCTCAGAGGTGTGGTTGGAAATTGTGCCATTCTTGCCACAAAAATTACATGCGCAGGCACCCTTACAGTAGGTATCCATAGTCTGTCAAGACTGAAGGAAGCCTTTTTTTACATTGCAAAGTCAATTTTGTACTTTGTCAAAGCAAGAAATAGTGCTCTGAGCAGGACCTCCCCAGATGTGACAGCATCTTTGACCATATTTGTCCCTTATAGAAGTGATTATTATGTACTTATTTCATTTATATAAGTGATTATTATGCACTTATTTCATTTATATAAGTGATTATTATGCACTTATTTCATTTATATAAGTGATTATTATGCACTTATTTCATTTATATAAGTGATTATTATGCACTTATTTCATTTATATAAGTGATTATTATGCACTTATTTCATTTATATAAGTGATTATTATGCACTTATTTCATTTATATAAGTGATTATTATGCACTTATTTCATTTATATAAGTGATTATTATGTACTTATTTCATTTATATAAGTGATTATTATGTACTTATTTCATGTATATAAGTGATTATTATGTACTTATTTCATTTATATAAGTGATTATTATGCACTTATTTCATTTATATAAGTGATTATTATGCACTTATTTCATTTATATAAGTGATTATTATGTACTTATTTCATTTATATAAGTGATTATTATGCACTTATTTCATTTATATAAGTGATTATTATGCACTTATTTCATTTATATAAGTGATTATTATGTACTTATTTCATTTATATAAGTGATTATTATGTACTTATTTCATGTATATAAGTGATTATTATGTACTTATTTCATTTATATAAGTGATTATTATGCACTTATTTCATTTATATAAGTGATTATTATGCACTTATTTCATTTATATAAGTGATTATTATGTACTTATTTCATGTATATAAGTGATTATTATGTACTTATTTCATGTATATAAGTGATTATTATGTACTTATTTCATGTATATAAGTGATTATTATGTACTTATTTCATGTATATAAGTGATTATTATGTACTTATTTCATTTATATAAGTGATTATTATGTACTTATTTCATGTATATAAGTGATTATTATGTACTTATTTCATTTATGTAAGTGATTATTATGTACTTATTTCATTCCATGTTGCCTGAGAATTTGTGCTTTTCTTTCTTCAAATTATGTACTCTCTTTATTTTAAAAATTTTATATTTTAGCTGTTGCAGAAGCTTCATGAATTACAACATGAGGTTTTATTATTAAGCCATCTTAATCATCCTTGTATCATTTCACTGGTGGGCTTTATCCTAAAACCCCTCTGCATGGTTTTGGAACTGGCGCCCATGCGTAGCCTACGTCTTGTGATCAACAGCCATTCAAACAAACGCAATAAACAAGAAATTTTGTTTCCTAAAATGCTAACATACAGAATTCTCCTACAGGTAAGAAAAAATTCTTCAACCATTTTCTTTTGTAATAAATAAAAAAACTAAAACTAGACGGAGGATCAACCAATCAGTGTAGCTCATTTGTTATATCCAATGAGTAACCTTCTTGCAACCTTCGTGTTTTTACTGACCACGACCAAGGTAAGAGTATATCAGTGGAATTACAAGTAGGTTGAGGCATAATAAGCAGCATGAGTGCAAGAAGTCTAAAACAGTGGAGACAAATGAGCAAAAACGCAGATGTAAAGAATATATTTGGATGTCAAGGGTGTGAGTTCCATTATAGAAGTGTTGATTTAATTTGGATGAAATAAAATATGCGTCAAATGCGCTTGAAAGCCAAATCACAACGTAATATTAGGAAAATAAACAAATATTTTACTTGTTTGAAATTTATAATATAAATATATTTCGAAGCCAAACTTCATCCTCAAAAAACAGACTTTTCTTTCTCCAACTTGGCAAGAAAGAAGAGAAAAAAAGAAAGAAAACAACATACTGAGGATGGAGTGTTTGCTCTTCTTTCTTGCCAAGTTGGGGAAAGAAAAGTCTGCTTTTTGAGGATGAAGTTTGGTTCCGAAATATTTATATTATAAATTTCAAACAAGTAAAATATTTGTTTATTTTCCTTAATATTACGTTGTGATTTGGCTTTCAAACGCATTTGATGCGTATTTCATTTTATTCAAATATATTTGGATGTTGAGACTATTGAGATGGTTCAGAAGTTTTGTTATCTTAATGATCCTATTGGAACACAGAGAGAAGCTAGTGTTTGTGTGATTACAATAGCTAGGAATGGATGGAGTATGTTTCGGGATCTTTTCCCATTACTGACCAGCAGAAAGAAGTTTATACAATTATTTTATTTTGTTCAGAACAGAAATTCCAAACATCATGAAACGTGTTCCAATCTACTTTTGTTTTTTGTTTTTTTCTTTTTTCAAACTTTATTTGCATAAAATGTGGTTATGCTTTGTAATTCTGAAGCCTTTTTGGTTTGCATTCACGTTATTGCTCATAAATATAGGATTTGGATACGAAAAGCATTCTAAAAGTAAAGTCACCTATTTTTATTCCGCCTGAATGGATCAGAGGGCACTGCAGATTGCATTGCTGTGATGACTAAACTTATGCATTCATGACCTGAAAGTTTCATCTCTCTGTTGCGGGTATTGAGAGTGCGAGATGCTTAGAAAGTAACCCCTGTCATGGACGTGCTACAGAAAAATAAATTCTGGAGCACAAAAGGTTGCTTGTTTTAATGGGATCACTCCCATCTTCGGAGCTCTTTATCTTTTTGAGTTAAAAAATAGAAGGTTTTACTTTTGGAACTACCCTTGTATGACAAAAGGTGCTCTGGACACCCATGCACAGCTATTGTTCATTTCTGGTAAAAGTGCATTTAGAATAGTGGTGACTATGTAGAAAAATAAATTCTGGAACACAGAAGATCACTTGTTTTTATGGTACCACTCCTATTATTGCAATCCTTCAGCTTTTTGAGTTAAAAAAAAAAAATAGGAGGTTTTACTTTTGAAATGATCATTGCATGTTTTAATCTTCAGTTAGTAAATTCCTCATCCAATAAATTCAAAGATCTTTTTTTACCATTTCTGAAATCAATGTCTTTTTTGTTTTTTGAAAACAACATTTCAGGTGGCAGAAGGTGTGAACTATCTGCATCAGAAAGGCATCATTTATCGTGATCTGAAAACGGATAACATTTTAGTTTGGTCCCTGGACTTGGATAGCAAAGTCAATGTGAAACTATCTGATTACAATTTTTCAAGGTATTCCACTTCAAAAGGTATGGTTACACCCGCAGGCACTCCTGGATATCAAGCTCCAGAAATATTGGCCAAGCACATCTATAATGACAAGGTATGAAGAACATCACACTCCCCCTTTTTTCACATAAGAATATATTAATGTATGTATCTATACAATGGATATATAAAAATGAATCTTTTACACATGAAATTATATTCATATATCTCTACAATCATATAAATGCAATTTTGTGTGTGTGTGTAAGTTCATTCCTTATAGACTCTAAAACGACTGAACAGATTTTCTTAAAAATTTACAGAACTTTTGTGTATAAGTCTGGGAGTGATCAGAATACCCCCGATAATTATGGATAATCGATAATCAAAACCGTTATTTTAATTTATCTATCATCGGTAAAGCCATTTTTTTCATGTCGTTACTTAGCAACAACGATAGAACAACGGGCCGTGAAAATTCTATTGTGGGTAAGTTGATAGTGTGTGTGTGTGTGTGTGTGTGTGTGTGTTTTTTTTTTGTGCATGACGTGGTCTGTAGGTTCAAACTCTGCACGTAAATTTCTTAATTTTATAAGACTTGAAAATTTGTGATTATTTTTTTTTTTTTTTCATGACGTGATCTGTAGGTTCAAACCCCACATGTAAATTTCTTAATGTTATTTTTTTCTTAAACTGGAAATAAGTTTATATAAGATAATTTTATAAAAGACAAAACAGTAGGTTCTCTAGAGTGCAATATAGAATAACATATATTTTGGACTAAGTTACTGCATGGAGGCATGTGACACTTCCTCTCGGGTGATTTCACGGATTTCGATGACAATAAAAATATAGGAGTGTGAACTATTCGTTGATCATCATTCAATCCCGGGCAATGTCGGGTCTCCCTGCTAGTGTATATATATATATATATATATATATATATATATATATATATCTTGTTAAAAACAAGAGCTTTTTTTATTTTTTCAAGTTTTCTGATGATGTGTTTTGTGTATAGATCAAAGGTATTAATAAATGTCCCATAGTTAGATTTTTCTCTTTGAAGCATGTCGCGAGTTTTTGCTTTTCGTCTTTTTTCAAGACATCGTCAGAAGAATGTATAAACTTTTAAATATATATACATATGCATATAAAGTTATGAACAGTATATAGGGCCCAAGCAAAACCGGACTGAATTGCTAGTATATATATATATATATATATATATATATATTATTCTTCCTCAGTGCGATATGTTGTTAGACAGCACTCTGGTCAGTCCATGCATGAACTCTTGTTACTACATCTGGGCTGGTGCATCAACCACTAGTCTCGCCTTCATCGACGGTCCAAGAAAGAATCTCTAACCTATTAGGCCCTACACTGTCTGCCAAGCTTCAACCTCTGTCACATCACTGCCGTTTTGTATCACTCTACTTATTTGACAAGTACCTCAATGGGATGTGCTCCGATGAACTTACCTCATTTGCGCTCCCACAATTTAAACACACCCCAATAATTTTAAGCAAAATCACACACCTTCACTGTAGAAGTACTCAGATGCCGAAAGCCTTTCTATTTTAAAAGCTTTTTTCCTCAAACCGATTGCCTTTGGAATTCCCTCCCTGTTTCTTGTTTCTCTGACTGTATCAACGTGTAGAAATTTGAATCTAATGTGAGTGAGAATCTTGTGGTACAATACAACTTAAGATTCCCCTATGAATTTGATCCTTAATTCACAGTAGTCTGGTGGTAGTGTGCTTTTTTGTGGGGTGAGGGATGAATTGAAGTAAAAAAGAAATGATACATTATCTTTTGAAAAAAGGGTTCTAATAACGTGTTGTTTTAATATTTGTATTTTTCAGGTTGATATTTATTCATGGAGCATGGTGGCTTATGAGGTTCAATCGGGTTTGATACCTTTTCACAATTTGCACACATCGTTTCAAATTTCCGAAGCCGTATTGGCTAAAAAGAGGCCCAGCTTAAAGGTAATATGTTGAACATGCTTCATTATGGCAACGTTATGTTTTTGTTTGTTTCTTTTTTACAAACGAGTCACCACTTATCAGTTGGATTACTTAAAGGAACGGTTCACCAAGAACTTGTTCATATTGGACTTGAAGACGATCATATTGCAGTCAGCTGAAAAGCAGGGAAATGGAAGAGAGTTCCACAGACGTGCCGTTTTAATAAAGAAGCTTTGTTCATGGAATTTACGTTTAGGTTTAGGCACAGATAAAGAGTGGGGGGAAATTATTGATGGTGGGTCCAGCTAGATGAGTGTTTTTCAGGAAAGTTTGGCATGGCGGATCATAGATTGGAGCTCAAACGAGCACTTGCCATGAAAATAATGATAAAATAGAAACAGGCTCGCAGCGTCTTTTCTATGGTAAAGAGGTTGCAGAGAAGAGAAAAGCGCATCTCCTACAAAGTCTATTTTGAACTCTGTCAAGGCAGGACAGGGTGCTTCTAGCAGTTCAGCTCCTGTCCAGATGCGGCAATAGTACTCCATCCTAGCATGTACTTGGCTCTTATACAGGTAGAGAATTGCATCAGCAGTGAAGTATCGCACCATTTTTCCAGCAACCTTGGCAACAGATGTGATTTACATGTTCCATTTCAGATCAGGAGTAAAAATCAGACCTAGAAGCTTGTCAAAGCATAGAGTTCCCCCAAGATGAGAGCCATTCATTTCAATTGATGCCAGATGGGAGTCAGAGCGTTGATGATGTAAAAATAGAAGCTTAGTTTTAGATGCATCAAAATTAACCAGCCACCTCTTTCCCCATTACACCATTTGCTCAAAATCAGAGGATAGAGAATCAGAGAGAACTTGGTCATTTGCAGCCTTTGAAGTGTTGCCATAGATAGTAATGCCGTCAACATAAATATCTATGAATGATCTTAAGATGTGATTTGGGAGATCATTGATGTAGATCAAGAAGAGATTTGGGCCCAGGATGCACCTCTGAGGGACTCCAGCATTAATACTATCTATATGTCTATCATGTTGGCCGTTTCCTTTCTACATAGTTATATGTATAACTAATAAATAAAAAAATCCTACTTGTGAGATATTGGCTTCGGTTCTCAGTGGTTGGATGACCACACTTCTATTTTGAAACGAAGTAGGTACATTTCATTGTTGGATTTTGTTATGGCTTACTTATCTGTGTTATGGCAAGGTACGGATCCAGACTTCAGATGTATTCAACTGATGAGCCCAAATGAGGGCAAAACTTGAGTCTTGGACTTCTGGTTTGTTGGCTTACATGGTTTGTGTGAGCTGCAATGTTATTTGATTGTGAAAATAATTATATGTGTGTATATATATATATATATAAGATGTGACATATGAACAAAAATAAACAAACGAACAAAGGTTTTGTAGTCTTTTAATCTTCATATATCTACTTATTTTTCCAAAAACAATCATCAATACAAACTTACTTATTGTTATGACGTTTTTGAATTTTTGAGATGAGGATTGGTTATATGTATTTATCGAACTACTGTTCTCATCTTGAGTGTGATTTTACGTTTCGATTGATATAACCTCCGACCTTCTTCAGGTGTATCTTGTCGAACTCGGGAATGTACATTTGCGAATTACTTAGGACCTCTATCCCAGTCATGGATAATGGAACGAGCACACTACCCTCGTGAAGTAAATAAAGGGTTCCACTCGAAATTCCGTCCAAATTCCCAAGTTCGACAAGATACACCCGAAGAAGATCAGAGTTATATTGACTAAAACATTGTGAAAATCACACTCAAGATGAGAACAGTACTCCGATGAATAATAATACACTTACTTATTGTTGCTTTATTGAATGTATATATAATTCTCTAGTTTGCACTTTTCTAATACTTGCGAAATTATATATACGTCTGACAATTTTTTTGTCATTGTTCTGAAAACCAACACAGACAAATTTTGTCAACATAGAAGTTTATTTACAATTAACTTTTGCCCACTGATGAAGATAGACATAACATAACAACTGCGTTTAGTTGTAAGGTGTGTGTGGCAGATAATGATGGAAAAATGTCAATCATGCTGGACGGCTATCGGCTTTATGTCTTCTCTCTCTCTCTCTCTCTCTCTCTCTCTCTCTCTCTCTCTCTCTGTCTCCTTGGTTGTTTATGTTAACTGTCTCTTATATAGACATTAACCGACATTCTTGAAATGTAAATATTAAAAATATTTTTTTTCTTTATTATTTTGCATTGCACAATTTTAACTTCTCATCGGGGAATGTAAACCTGTCTGTTTTCGGTGATAATTACAATTTCAGTCATTTTTACATATGAGTAAAGTTAAAATCTTTTACTTTAATGACATCAAATTAATCACTAATCACAATCTTTGCTGATCAGATAGTCTCATTTTTTAATGTGTGTGAAAGGTGATAATGTACATATGAACTTGAAATGCCTTAAAAAATAAGATCGTCTCATCAGCAAAGATTGTAATTGGTGATTAATTTGATGTCATTTAGAAAAGCAATTTCAACTTTATATTTTTAAGGTAAATTAATTTATTTTGAGGAAAAAACTAACCATATCGTTTTTGACTTATAATAATTGAAATGTGAAACGATATTTAAAAAATGTGAAACGATATTTAAAAAATGTGAAACGATATTTAAAAAATGTGAAACAATATTTAAAAAATGTGAAACGATATTTAAAAAATGTGAAATGATATTTAAAAAATGTGAAATGATATTTAAAAAATGTGGCAATATATTACTTCATATGGTGCAAAAGTTTTGAACCATTGTAGATTATTTTATGCATATTGTTTTTAATTAAAAATATAACCATGATTAATTTATATACTTTCTTTTTTAGATTATTAAAGTATCATTCATATTTTCTACAATATTCTCACCCATGTTGATCTGAAAACGAACTTCTTCAGTCAATAGAAAAGGGAATCATATTCCATCATGATAGTGCTTACACAACACTACTGACCAAAGTTATCCTATGAGAATTTGGTTGAGAAATCTTGCCTCATCCTTCATATTCTCCTGGCCTAGCCCCTTCAGATTATCACTTATTTTGAGAATTACAAAACTCTTTAAATGGCCTTATGTTAACATCACAGGAAGCAAAACCGTTATAAGCTCATGACAGGTGAAATCACGTTATAAAGAACAAAGTTCCTTATTGTTATGAATGAATGTTTCAAAAACACAGTTTTTCATTTTCAAGATGAAATTTTAAATTGGCAAATCTTTTGCACCAACCTAATATATATATATATATATATATATATGTTTGTCTTAAATATTTAAAATCTTATCTTTGATTGAAGATGCTTGAAATCGAGTCCGAATTTCCTTGTTTGGACAAACTAATGACGTTGAGCCATGACCATTGTCCATCAAACCGACCAAGCGCTATGCAAATTGTTTCAACTATGCGGAAAATGTCTTTCCTGTTCCTCAAGAATATTATTCTGGAACCCGTATTCATCAACGACATTGATTCACAATTCCTTTTTAATAATGAACAGGTAAGAAATAAATTTCCAAAAACATTTTTTTATTCTAATAGATTCGTACTATTTGTATTATTCGGACTACTGTTCTCAGTTTGTTATTTTCACAACATTTTGAATGATGTAACCTTCGACCTTCTATTGAACTCGGGAATCTGCATGGAATTTTGAACAGAACCCTTTATTTAATTCACCCACATGCTCTCATTTCATGAACCATAATCAGGTAGAAGTCCTAAGTAATTCATAATGTATTCTAAGTATAGTCCATATGGAGGATTGAACTTTTAACCTCCAAAAGAATGTTACTTACAACTGAATTTTACCAAGTACTTTATTCATTACGGAAAATTCCAGTATGAATTTAGGATGCCTTAAACCTATTAAAGTAACACTTAGAATTAGAGCAGTAATGTGAATAATTCAAATAACAAAAAATGATTAATCTTCATTTAAAAATTCAGAAACATAATTGATTGATTAATTTATACTTGTAACTCCTGTATATGATTTTCATATGTTACATAAGTGCTGCTAGTTGAATGGAGGAGTGATTGATAGTTGGGAGGTTAGAATTTAACCTTTAGATAATGGAAGTCTGTGAAAACACATGACTTTCAAAAGAAGGAGAATCTTTCTCTTTTTTCAACTGACAGCTAGCAGGTGAAAGTGAAACATGGCTGTTCCCTTGAAGAGCTTCAATAAGGCTGGATCAATCCTCTACAATGCAACTAGGTTTAACTAGACAAGCTGCTTATCCATCTGTCTGTCTGATTCTCTCTTTTTTTCCTAGAGGGCAGCCCAGACTTGTGAAAATCCAGAGATCTTTAATCCTGTTTTTGAATGATCCAACTAAACTAACCATTGGTGCCTGAGTGATTGTATCAACAGACAATCAAAAACTTGCATTCCCAACAACAAGTATACACTGGTTTATACAAACCAAAGACAACCAAACCTAGTAAGAGTTTCTCGCTGGAACAACAAAGAACATCTGATCATTCTAGAGATCATGAATGACATGCACTGGGAGTTCATTTCAAATGAAGATGGTTTGAGCAGAATCAGCCTCACTCTTTCTTCTCCTCTTTCACGCCAACTTGCCTGATCCAGCAGCAGGACTGGGTCAAGACAGATGGATGTCAGGTAGGATGCAAGGGTTGCCAGAAGTGTTGACGTTTTCATACATACAGCACCCAATACTCCTAAACGGTCACCCATTTGGTACTTACCAGGCCCAACACTGCTCGACTTTTAGTGATCTAAGAACGGGTATGTCAACGTGATTATATCAGCATCAGCAGCAGCATCATGTCTGTTTGACATGTTGGTATGTGTTGGACAGTTTTGGGTAAATGCCTTTTGAATCTTTACCTGGCAATGGTACAATCGAAGGAGTAGCAACCTTTGGTTTAAGACTTTCTTTACAGTTTTTGCATCTCCAGTGTGCTGACGTTCACATGACCAGGGATTGTAATCTCATGGTTGCCATACACTGAAAGAGGAAGTTACCATTACAATGGATTCATCAATCTGTTTACACTTGTTTAACTCATTTCTGACATTCGATATATGACACTCAAAAGAAGTTTTTGTTGGCTGATTGTTCTGCGTCATTTTCCTAGCAGTAGAATGCTGTGGTTGACTGCTGGTAACTTGGCTATGATACTATTAAATGACCCTTATTTCCACAATTAAGATCACCAAGAAAGATTAGCTAGGAATATAAAAATGGCAATAAAGAAGGGTTCTTTGAATTTCACAGACAAGTGACGCCATTATTATTAGCCATTAACAGCCTGGATGATTGAGATAGGGAATTCAGAAAGATATGAAAAAGTGACAGTCTTTCAGTTCCAATTAGAGTAGAGATAAGTTATGACAAGATGAGTTATGGTTCCATGCTCCAGCAATCAACAACACTAAAATTGACACAGCCCCTAAAAGATAAAAGAGAAAGATACATGTTCAAATACATGGCATATGCATTTAAGTTTAAGGGGATGAGTCAAGGACGCAGATATAGTTGCACATTATTACATTTTATTTATCTTGTTTAGAGTAACAATTCCACATTTATGAACTATTTCTGATTCAATGGCTGTTAACGGCTAATTGTAATTGTGTCACTTGTCTGTGAAATTCAAAAAACCCTTCTTTATTGTCATTTTTAAATTTCTGGTTAATCTTTCTTGGTGATTCTATGTGTAGGAGTAACAGTCATTTAATAGTACCATAACCAAGCTACCAGCTGTCAATCACAGCATTCCACTGCAAGGAAAATGACAGTGTTGGCAAGTCATTCATTTATTTAAATATTTTTAAAATCGTCTCTTTTTTTTTTTACCATAAAAGAAATTGTCAAGCTAAATATCCATTAAATGAAATCAATGTCATTTTTAAGTTCATGTGATACTATGGATTGTCCTCCATTTCAGAGCTAAACACTGAGGAATGCTACAAAATGATTCAGAAAGCATAAAGTTATCAGAAGTAAAAAAAAGAAAAGAGGCATAACTCAGGACAATTGGAGGAAATGATTTATAAATAAAGAAAATGTGATCGAAAGTAGGACAGGTAGTGAGTTGCACTTTGGCCAAAGACTG
This sequence comes from Euprymna scolopes, assembly GCF_053919585.1. Lineage (NCBI taxonomy): Eukaryota > Metazoa > Mollusca > Cephalopoda > Sepiida > Sepiolidae > Euprymna > Euprymna scolopes. The sequence goes on along the minus strand of NC_136499.1, from coordinate 95,948,566 downwards.
TACATTTAGGATTTCCAGTCAAGGTTAATATATTAAATAATCAGTTTAGTTTACGGCAGTTGATGTTATGGTTTGGGCAAACAGGAGAAGATCATTCTAGATGTATGTAAATGATGAGCTGACCGACCGATAATGATGCCTCAACAGGCAGCAATCAATGAATAACATTTAGGAGTCCTTTTTCTGCACTGACAATGTCACAAATACTCAGAGTACAACAGATATATACACAATGTATCAAAGTTTGAGTTCTTTCTAGTGAGTCTAGATTGCTTTTATTTTTGTATGCTTGTAAACTAGTACTCAAACCCTTGGCAATTGCCAAGATGACACGGTTAGAATTAGAACAAGAAGATGATGAAGAAAAAAACCATGGCACAGAAGCGTTGGTGCCAACAGTTGTCAAGGGGTGGCATGAGGTTCTACATTCACATCAACATAATTTATGATATTTTGTTCGATTTCGAATGAGTTCATTTTGAAATGGGCAACATTTTAATATTTTGATAATCAGCAACACCAGATATTTTTTCAATTACTTTTTTTACATTTCATATTTGATGATTAGACCAAATTTTTTTATGTGACTAGAAAGTAATAACATATGTACAAACATTCAGTACTTGTACCGTTTAATCGAAACATCAAAAAAATGAAAATATTGGAAAAAGTTTATATTGTACGTATCCGTTATGGAATAAAGTTTTCCGAAAAAAAACTTCACTTAATTTCATCAAGACGTTTTTTTTTTTTTTGTTTTTACAGCAAAAAAATAATTTGTTATGATACCAAGCAAAAGGTTCAATTTTTAGGAAGAAAAGCTAGTATAAAAGATGGGGAGGGGGTGTCGGCACTTTAAACTGAATTATTTTCAAAAAATTCAAAGCAGGCTACCTTCAACGTGTTGTCAAAAAAAAAAAAAAAGAAGTTTTTCTACTGTAAAAAAAAAAAAAAAAAATACTCGATCAAATTAAGTGAAATTTTTTTTCGAAGATCTTAAGTCCAAAACGGATACGTACAATATAACCTTTTTTCAATGTTTTCATTTTTTAATGTCTTGATTAAACTGTACGAGTACCAAACATTCTTATCCAAGTTGTGTTGAATTTTATATTTTTATTATACAAGATAACACCAAAAAATTACATCCTGTATTTTTTAAAATTAAAATGTTCATTAATGTCATGACCATGTGTATTTTTTTAAGGGTCGTCAAATGATTTGGTTATGGGAAGGTGAAGATGATAAGCGCAAATATTACATCATCGACAATACAAGCCAAAGTGTTATGCAGAGTTCATTTTTTCAGGGAAGTCGCGTCATTTGTCAGACAAATCTCAGCAAGAAGATTTGGCTCGCAACGCAGGTTTGTAATGAAAGTTTTAAATTTTTATCCAAATTTTTGAAATGAGAATTAATATTTTGGTGCATTTTTTACAAAGGCAATTTAAGTAACTCTTCTACATATCTAGATAATTTTTTTGTTTTAACTTATTTTAAAGCGTTTATTTACTTTGTAGTATATGTGGTAGTTTAATAATCGTTAATCTTGTTGAATGGGTAGAATTTAAATTATTTAAGTGGACGACTCAACAAAAACTTGTTTACATTGTACTTGAAGACTACCATATTATTATTGGCTGGGAAGCCAGCTAGTGAAACAGTGTTCCACAAGCGGCCAGTTCTAGAAAAGAAGCCTTGTTCATGGAATCTGCATTTACATTTAGGCACAGATAGATAGTGGGGGAGATTGTTGCAGCTAGTTGAGTGTTTTTCGTGAAAGTTTGGCAAGGAGGGACTATAGATTGGAGCTCAGACGAGCATTTGCCATGAAAATAATGATAGCGCAGAAACAGGCTCGTAAAATCTCTTCTGTGGGAAAGAGATTGCAAGGAAGAGAAAAGGTATCACCTACTAGGTTTTGAAGCCAGTTTTGACCTCTATTAAGGCGAGATAGGATGTGCCGAGCAGCTTGTGCCCAGATGTGGCAACAGTACGCCATTTTAGGACGCATTTGGCTCTTAAACAAATAGAGGATTGCATTGGCAGTGAGATACTTAATGGAGCAGTAGAGTGATCCAACCATTTTTCCAGCAATCTTGGCAACAGATTTGATCTATATGTTCAAATCAGGAGTGAAGATCAGTTCCAGAAGTTTATCAACACACAGCGCTTCATCTATGACAATCAGTTGGAACACAAATCTGTCAAGAAAAGCAGCATATTTTGATTGCTTGCAGTCATCTTCTGATGAAGCTGCATGTCTAGAATTGGTACCAGTTCTGTTACTGACAAAGATGCAAAACTGTCAACACGTCTCATCCCATATAAATGACTTGTCACTTGCTAAGGGAAACATTGTCAAAGAGGAAGCTAATGATGTTTAAAGCCAGTTGGATGATATCCTTGAGAATGCTGTGTTCAGGAAATCTTCTCACACTTCTTCTACAAAGCCCAAAAATGAATAGTTACATTTGATGCTACTAAGATAGAGCTTCTTTCCTTTAACAATCACAGCATGGGAATCTTAGACTCTGATGAAACCATACAAGGCCACAATTGGATATACTAACCAAATTATGTTCCCTGTCCGAAAGGAATGTTTTAATATTGAAGTTGTTCAACTAGTATGCTGATTTTGCTCAAGTAGAAATCTTTTACTGGTCACTTTCCAAATGGCTTCCTAAAACACACCAACCAAGAATATTATAAACCCTTTCTCTTGCAAAGCTAAATCATGTTCTGTGAGGCCAGAAACCAAAACAACAAAACCCACTACAATTCTTTACCTTTATCTATACCTTATCCTACAAAATCAGCAAATATAGGAAGATGTAAACAACTTAAAGTATAAAAAAAAAATTTTTTTTGCCCTGTCGGTAGGGCATTAGAATATGCCAGTACCCTCCTACAGAGAGTAAAAGTCCTTCAATGAGGCAACCAGTTAGCCATGGGTTGCTACTCATAACACCTTAGGACGTGATCCTAGTGGTTGAGCGGACTTAAACCTGGATGCATATAAGTCTCAGCATTGCAACACACCACTTCGGCCCTTTGGCTAGATGGGCAGTCGGAAAGGCACAATTCATTCAATCGGTCAGTCACGCCAAGCCCTTACTCTTATATTCAAAACCGACAATTATATCTAAGAATAAAATCCAAAAGTACTTCAACATCTTTTTATCCTCACTACCAAAATAGGCAAATCATGTACGTGCTAGAAGGCGGTGGCAAGGGTCAATTAATTGAGACGAAAGCCACATCATTGATCGTAACTAATGTTTCCTTAAAACTGAGAAAACGAAACCGAAGGAAGAACAAAGTAATGATGGCAAAAGCTCAACCAATTGAGTATACGTTTCCTGTATATCTGGGATGAAAGGGCGAATAAGTTCCCCCTCTTAACATCTCCCACTTTTGGGCTCCAACGAGGGTGAGGAGCAAGAAAGCGAAAAGCTAAACAATTTTTCATAGATCCAATAAACCCCAATAAAAAAAACAAATCAAATAAACAAAAAAACCCAATAAAAAAAAACAGAAATCAAACAAACAAAAAACCAAAAGAACATGCTGATGTTTCAGATGTCACCAGCTCAGACAGTGAGCAAAAATTCAACCTTCCCAAGATTCATAGTTATTGAAACCTTGGAAGAAAAAAAGACCAGCGATCTGTCTCTAGTTTTAATTGAAAAAATATGGACCCAAAATAGCAACTCAAAAATAGTAAAAAAAATGAAAACCTACTTGGGGCACAGGGTTGTGAAGGTGCTAGTGTGATTGCAAGAATTCAGAATGGATGGAATAACCTATGAAGGGAATGGATGGAATAACCTATGAGGGGAATGGATGGAATAACCTATGAGGGGAATGGATGGAATAACCTATGAAGGGAATGGATGGAATAACCTATGAGGGGAATGGATGGAATAACCTATGAAGGGAATGGATGGAATAACCTATGAAGGGAATGGATGGAATAACCTATGAAGGGAATGGATGGAATAACCTATGAGGGGAATGGATGGAATAACCTATGAGGGGAATGGATGGAATAACCTATGAGGGGAATGGATGGAATAACCTATGAAGGGAATGGATGGAATAACCTATGAAGAGAAGTTATTGCGGTTGTTCAGCAATTTTGTTATCTTTGTAGGATGAAGCCATTACTAACCAACAGAAGAGTCTATCAAACATGTGTACACAATATGATGATCTACAGAAGTGAAACCTAGCCAATGAGGATTGAGAACATGTGTTGCATGGAGAGAAATGATATGAGAATTATATGGTGGACGTGTAATATAAGTTTTGAAGAAAGTTTTGGATCAGAGGAAGATTAAGTGTACGACAACAAAGATGAATATGAAGAAAACATGTGTGGATGGTAAAGTTATTGAAGCTGTTCAGAAATTTTGTTGCCTTGGTGATACGATTGGGGCACAGGGTAGAGCAGACGCTAGTGTGATAGCAAGAATTCAGAATGGATGGAATAAGTTCAGGGAACTTTTGCTATTAATAACCAACAGAGCATTTTCACTGCTGACTAAAGAAAGAGTATATCGGGCATGTGTATGCAGTGTGATGCATGGAAATAAAACCTGGCCAGTGAGAATTGAGGACATGTGTTGCATGAAGAGAAATGGTATGTTGGATATGTAATGCAAGCTTTAAAGATAGGCTCATATTTAATGAACTTGGAGAAAGATTGTTTGTTGGTTGTTTTTGTTTTACGGCATATAAACCCTTTTTAGGTTATTTAATGCCGAATGCAGTGATTTTGAAGAAAAATTTTTTAATAGAATATATATATATATATATATATATATATATATATATATATATATATATTTTTTCAAGTCGGTTTCTATTTTGCCCATTGTTTGACGCTAACAGGTACTACCACTCCAGGTCAGATTGAGCAATGGCAATTAAGGGATGGCGCCACATTCCCCAAAGCCTGCAAGCTAGGGCCTCACCATCGAATATAGTTTATGGTCATATCCAGGACCGAGGAGAAAGATTGTATCTGGATACTGTAGGAAGATGTGTGCAGAACAGGAGGCTTTAAAAAAAATCTCCAAATGGAGTTAAGCATTGTTTGCATGTTTATGAAAGTAAAACCTGACTAGTGTGGATTGGAAATGTGTTGCGTGGAGAGGAATTATGAGGATGTGTAATGTGAGTCTTTATAAAGCCAGGCTCAGATCTGATGAGCTAAGTGGAAAATTAAATCTGAATAGCATAGGGAAAAGAGGAGGTATGGCCACGTTGAAAGAATGGATGGGAATTTCTGGTTAGTAAATATCAAACAATTGAGATTGCAGAGTTGAAGACATGCATTGCATGAAGAGAAATCATCTGTTGAATGTGTAATGCAAGCTTTAAAGATAGGCTCAGATTTAATGAACTCTGAGAAAAATTATATCTGGTTACTATAGGAAGATGCACGCAGAACAAAAAGCTTTATGTATGGTATGGCCATGTTTGAAAGAATGGATAAGAGCTTTTTGGTTAGTTGAAGTAGCAAGGAAAGGCCAAAGAAAACATAGAAGGAAGGGATAAGGATCGACTCGAGATAAAGAGGGATAAATAAAACCTGGCCAGAGGTAGGTTATATTGGAAGTCAATTTCCAAAAGCCGTCCAACACCTGCCAGCAAGTAAAATGGATGTTCAAGTGAACATAACGAAAGTCGTGGTGATCATATAGTTAAAAAAAAATAAAGGAGGATTACCAGCTTTGAAGCGCATGTTGGGCATTCGTTTTTCAGTGAAAAATAAATAAACTTGTGTTTGTAGATTTTTTTTATAGGTTGCATTCATTTGCATATGAGAAGAACAACTACTTTAAGAAAAATGAATTGCAGAAGACAGGGAGTTGAATTTTTGACAGCTGTAAGAAAATATTGGAGTTGAGATTTGTTGCTGTTTGTTGTGGTGTTGCAGGAGAGGAGGTCCTTTAATTTCATAACATTTCTTTTCATTAAATTATTTGGAGATTTTTTTTTCTTCAGATTAATCTGTTATTATTGCGGTCATAAATTGTCAGGTGAAGAAAGCTATTTTGTGATGCTATGGACGTATCCCTCCCCCAAAATATTAGGAAGCGATTCAAAAAAGAGGAAAAACTATAACAATAGATGGAAATAGTTGATCAGCAGAACAAAAGTATAGGAAGTGAGATTAGTAGAAAGACAATGGGGAAATTGTTCACATAGAGTTAGTTTATAGTTTTGAGTTTGCAACAGTTACTGCTTAGTACAGACAATTAAAATATGGATCGTTTTCCATGGTGATATCAGCGATAAACTGAGTTTTTTTAGACAGTTTAATTAACAACAATAATAATAATAATAATATTATTATTAATAATTTAATATTATTATTATTATTATCATTAATAATAATAAGAATAATAATAATAACAATCACCAGTTTAATTATTTATATTCATAAACCTAAATATAATAAAGGCGTTTGGATATATGATGGTTAATCAAGGTGTGATGGTTACTGGAAGAAAAGATACAGAAGTCAATATATTTAAAGTTACTTTATGGACAGTTTTGAATTTGCGATAGTTCACAACAGTCTTGAGTTTGCGACAATTGACAATGAAAGAGCAACATCGACAGGCAACTGACATGTGGACGTTAGCATTTAGAGGGTTGTTTTTATAATAGTATCATCCACACACCCAAAGTACAATTGATATCTACAGAGGGTTTTGGAGTTTGCGTTTTATATGTGAAATGTTGAGACATTATGTTAAACAAAGATGGCGGTAGTAAATCAAGTAGGCGAAGAATCAATGCAGCCACGATCTCAAATGTTGAGTAATTCTTAATAACAAAGATGGTGGCAAAGAATCAATGCAGTCACGATTCAGTCGTTTCAAGACAGAGGTTGACAGCAAACTGAATTGAATCCAAAATTCGATAGTTTTTATAATAAAGTTTGAGGCTTCTGATTGGTTGATTGTCCTAACCGTAGGATAAGTAAGATCATCGGAATCATTGGGTTCATACGCTCATTGGCAATCAAAAACATTTTAACATCATATTTTCATACTTGTAAGTCATTTCTTGAGCAGTCACCAAGACGACACAAACCAAATAAAAATTGAAAGCAATGACAACCATGATGGCACACAACAGCATTGGGATGATGGTTCTTCAGAGGAGGAACAAATTCATGAATATTTTTTTTATTTTTAAATAAAATTGTTTTAAAGTTTATTTGTATTTTTTTTTTCTAATTTCATCAATTTTTGTGTTTTTAAGAATGAAGAAATTGAAATCGTTGGAATCGAAGGTCAAAAGTATCGGCTGCAAATCATTGAAACATTAAAACTTGAAGCCACAGCCTTGGCCATGCTGTCACAGGTGAGTTATCTTATCAGTTGCATGTGTATGCCTGTGTCTTTTTTTTTTTTTTTACACAGGAATCACCACTTATCAATGCCTAGAAGCAACTAGAGGATACGGGTTAATAGGTATACATTAGTCAATGTGATTATAGCATAGTAAACATAAGTAGTGTAAATTTTGTAAATTGGATTACTTAGGTGGACGGTTCATCAAGAACTTGTTTACGTTGGACTTGAAGACAACCAGATTGTAGTCACCTGGAAAGCAGGCAATAACTACTTTTAGGATATTAGATCAAGTAACATGAAATTTGGTAGGAATGATTCCCTTTGTATGCCAAACTGATCTTAGTATCGGTTGTGAATTATGCATTCATACAACTTACATAACACGTAAAATAACAGAAAACAATCTTCATTTTTTAATAATTCACTTACATCCCAAAAAAATCAAAATCCACAAGGAGAATAACTCATATTTTTAATTGAAGAATATAAAAATATTTATCTCCCTTACAACCAAAATTTTATCTCTTTTTCTGTATAAGTTTTTTTTAAATGTTCAAACGAATAAAAATTAAAAAAACTTCACTGTATCCTGTTAATGCTGAGTAGGGACAGCTTATTACAATGGAATATTTGCAAAGTTAGGTGGAAACTGAGTTTTTAAACAGTTGAATTGATGATAATAATAATAATAATAACTAGCAGATCATCTGGAATTTCTTGGATGCAAAATATGCTTAAACATGATATTTTAATTCATGTAGATTTCATATCTCTAATTTGCTGTAAGTTATCATGATGAAAGGGTTGATTGGAACTGCATTAAAATTGAATTGCCTTTTTTTTTTTTTAAGGAATATTTAGCAAAAATGCAGAATAAGTTAACAGTCAAGAAATAATGAACAAAACAAAAACAATAAACAAAAACAAATAAACACAACAACAAGGACTATACCAAACGTAGTAGAATTTTATTATCTACCAACCTGTATACTTTTAACATGCTGAAACTCTTTTTAAGTTGTTTTTTTTTTGTTTGTTTAATTCCAACATTTTGTTCAAAGCAGTCTTTATAATGCATGAGAATAAGAAATTACCTTTTTGCTAGTGTTGGAATAATTAATTGGAATCGGGTGTCGGAAAAATCAGCAAATTTGGAGGAATCGGTATTTAAAAAATTGATGCCTATTTTTTGATGCCAAAACGATTCTTTAAATTTTTTTATTTGATTTTGTTTAAAGCAAAATCTTCGATTGCTGATAATAATGATAAAATGATATTTATTGATTTTAAAATATCAGTAAAGCTAAAATCTAGAAATCATCCGCCACAAGTGTAATTTTACGTTTAGGAAAATATCTGCTTATTCAACATGTGTTTTTTTACAGTTATAGTTAAACATTTAGAGATTAATAAAGAATCAGAATCGGGAATTGTATTGAAATCGGGAAAAATATTGGAACCGTCACATCACTACTTTTTGCCTAATTGTTGGTGGGGAGTATTTAATTTTAAAATAGGTAGTCAAAACAATAACTTACCCTACAATTAACCTTAAGTCATAGAGGAAATCCCCCCCCCCTCCGACTTAGGGTTAGGTGTATGGTAAGTCAGTTTTTACTAACCCTTGAGGAACAAAGCCTCTACATTTTTAACTGTCTTTTTGTTGCATTAAAATAAAAATTTAAGGTGTCTTTACAACATGAAAAAGGTTGCTTATCACTTAACTTTTAAAAGTAAAGTGATAAGCAACCTTTTTCATGTTGTACAGACAGCTTAAATTTTTATTTTAATGTAACAAAAAAACAGTTAAAAATGTACTGTATTTGGAATAAATCATTTTTTGTAATTTTTTTTTAATTTTTTTATTTTTGTATTTGATTTCTAAACTCCTAACTATGTGGGTCATTTAAAAAGTAAAGCTTTCTATGTTTTAACCCAATAAATTGCTCCAGAATTTATTCTTCTACATAGCCACCAACATTCTCAATGCCATTTGGCCAGAAATTCAATAACATACATCTGCACATCCATAATAGGAATTGATTTCCTAGCGTCTCACACCATCAATATCTGCAAGAGAGAAATGAAACGTTCATGTCACGAATGTATAAGTTCAGTCATCATAACAAGGCAATTTGCAATCCCCTCTGATCCATTCGGATGGAATAAAAAATTGGAAGCATTACTTTTGGAACACCCCCTCTCATACTCTGCACCTTTTATAAATATTCAATTTAGTTTTTGGTCTCCTGACAAACGGAGAGTGGACGTGTAAATTCACCCTTGTCCGTTCGTCCATCCGCACTTTTCTCAATAACTACGTCTTGGAATTTTTTGAAATTTTGCACAAACATTAAACATGATATGAATAAAATGTAACAAAACAGATTTTCCGGAAAAACTTCAGTTGCCCTCCCCCCCACCCTTCCCCCCCCAGAGGTACCTTTCGGGTTAAAATGGTTAAAAGTAACACTTTTGTGCTTATTAAAAAAAAATTGATGCCTTGGATTTTTATAAAGCTTTTTGAAAAAGTTGTAACTAACTGATTTCAATATAATTTTGTTTGTCTATACTTCGCAAATTTTAGAGCTAAATGGGGGAAGGGGGCAAATGATGGACTTAGTCATTTCTATTTTGTATGGTGCAGAACTCAAATTTACAAATGTTAAGGCCTAAAACTGCACCGTTTGTTCATTTTCATCAGGATTTGATGTTCCCTAGTGACTTTTGGGGCTAAATGGAGTGGAGTGGGGTGGGGGGTGGGGGGATAAATGCTGAACTTAGTCATTTTTTTATGCCTTGTTCACACCATGCACATTTCACTTGTTGTTACTAAGCTCACACTTCCCATTGAATTGTTATTTAGTTAGTATTGTATTAAATTTTTTCTTTCTTTTTTTTTTTTTTAGGAAGAGAAAAGTCGAGTTTATGCTGGTTTATCGAATGGAATTCTCGTCATCTTTCAGAAACATTCACAACACATTCCAGAAACTGAATTTGTAAATTCTTGGGACAAAAAAATCTTACACCTTTCAGAATCCTCTCATCCATTGTCAACCTTGGTTATCATTCGGAACGAACTTTGCGTTAGTTCTGGTCATACCATTCATATCATCTGCCTGGAAAGTTTAACCACCCTACAGACAATTGACTGCCCTCTCCCAAACATAATCAGCAACTGCAGTTTCACCTCAACTGGACAAATCTTTTATATATTTCAAGATTCTTCAAAAGTCTTACAGTTTGATGTCCTTTCTCGACAACTGCAATTTATCTACGACTTCTCAGCTATCCGAATGGTTGGGAAAGTAGCAGAAGTCCAAAAACCCGAAGAAAAAAAAGCGGATGATGTTGAAGAGTTTGATGCGCATACAGTTAATGACCAGCCTGACTGTTTTGTCCAGTCGATTCTTTTGGTGGACAATGTCTTGTGGGTGGCTCGGGATATTGGAGATATTTTGATAGTTTCTACAGATGACGGACCTGATTGTAAGACAGGCTCTGTAGTTGCTGCTCTCAGGTCAGATTATCTATTACCCTGCAATGAACGACTGCTTGGTGTCAAGGGGTTACGTAACTGCATCAACAAGTCTGTGTTTTCACTTGTTAGTTCTGAGGATGAATCACGGACGAAGATGATACGAATATGTTTCTGGGATCAGTACAGCATTCCAGAAATACAACAGATTAAGTCTCACATCGCGGAATTACAGGCTGAAGAAAAGAAATACAATTCAAACAGTTAAAGAATTATCACTATTGTTGAGAGTTAAACGTTTAAAGAAATAGCATGAATCCATATTATTTGGATTCTTTGAACTATTGTTGCTTGAGCGTTATTTTCACAATGTTTCAGTCGAGGTGTATCATATCAAACTCAGGAATTTGTTGAACTTGAAAATCTGCACAGAATTTCAAACCAAATCCTTTATTTCATATACAAGGGTGGCATGCTCTAATTCCATCAACCATGATTGGGTAGAAATAGTGGATAATAGCCTTACTATTTAGAAACCCATTTCGCAAAGACCCATGGCATAGTGGATAATGTACTTGGTATAATTCAGTTGTATGTTATACTGTTCTGGAGGTTGAAGGTTCAATACTCGGTGAGAGCGGCACTCAAAATATATTTGCGAATTACTTAGGACTTCTACCCAGTCATGACTGACAGAACAAGAATATGCTTCCCTCGCAGATTAAATAAATGGTTCCATTCGAAATTCTATGCAGATTCCCCGAGTTCAACAGAAAGATTACGAAGTTCAACAAGATTCACATAAAGAAAGTCGGAGGTTATATTGATCGAAATGTTGTGCGAAAAACACTCAAGATGAGAACAGTAGTCAGACAAATCCAAATCATATGAATCATCAATTCTGATCAGAAACATTAAAGAATTATCAATTTTGTTAAAGTTTACACTTTTTCAAGAAACAGTATGAATCCATTTGGATTCTTAGATTACTATTCTCATGTTAAGTTTTATCTTTACGTTTCGGTCGATGTAACCTCAGACTTTCTTCAGATGTATCTTGTCAAACTCGGTAATCTACTGTCGAATTCAGGAATCTATACTTTGGAATGGAATCATTTAATCCGTGGAAGTAGCATGCTCATGCTCCATCAGCCATGACTGGGTAGAAGTCCAAAGTAATCCACAGTTATATTTTGAGTGTTGAGGATTGAACCTTCAACCTCCGGAAAAGTGTAACATTACAACTTAATTTGATCAAGTATGTTATCCATTTATGATCCCAGTTATGGTTGACAGAACGAGAGCATGCTACCCTCATGGATTAAATAAAGGGTTCTGTTAGAAATTCTGTGCAGATTCCCAAGTTGAACAAAATATTCCTGAGTTTGACAAGATACACAAAGAAGTTGTAAGGTTACACTGACCAAATAAAACTCAAGACGAGAAAAGTAGTTTGAAGAAGCCAAACAATATGAATAATCAATCGTCTTCTTAACAGTTCAGAAACACAATCGTATGAAATCTGAAAATTTTCTCTGAAAATAGTTTCAGAATTTTTTAGATGAGGATTGATAATTTGGATCATTTCAACTACTGTTCTCATCTTGAGTGTTGTTCTTAAAACATTTCAGCTGATGTAACCTCCTACCTTCTTCATGTAACGTTACACACATGTTAACATGTAGACATTTGGGACCCAACACGTTGTAGCATTCGTCGCAAAGGAGACCAAGACACTTCTTCCATTGAAACAACATTTTGCACACACGTTCTTCTTTTTATATCTTTTTTCCTTGTTGTGACGTCACTTCGCACACAGTTCGACATTTGCATACAGCCGCCATACACATGTCCATGCTGTTACATTCAGGTGTATCTTGTTGAATTTGACAATCTATACAAAATTATGAACAGAATCCGTTATTTGATTCTTGGGATAGTTCTTTCATTTCCTCAGCCATGATCAAGTATTGTTTTAAGAAATTCATAATTGCATTCTTAGTATCACCCATACTGAAGATTGAACCTTTGACCTTCAGAAAACTGTCATTTCGAAATGATTATTACTTAACACTTATACCTGTCACCCCATGGGTCTCTGAGGAAGATCAGAGGTTACATCAGCTGGAATGTTTTAAGAAAGATAATCAAAATGAGACTAATAGTATGGATAAACCGAAAAATACAATATTGTCAAAGAAATGTATGAAAATGCTTTTTAAATTTCTAAAGGAATGATATGAAAGCATTAAAACATTCCATTAAAAGTTTTAAAGAGACACCATTAAAAGTTGAAGAAAATTACCATTAAAATGCTATTAAAACTTTTATACGATTAAAAGTTTAAGAGAAACGCCATGAAAACTATAAAACAGATGAAAAACTTCGATTTTTACAATTTATAAATTTAATATTTTATATTTTTATTTGAAAGAGGAATGTTCATTGTTATGCATTTTAAATTAAAAAAAAAAGAAGACATTTTGAAATAATTTAATTGGTTTTTTATTTATGAAATCTTTCTTTTTGATTAACAGGATAATCTAAGATATTTTTGGAGCAAATAATACTAAAATCATTCTGGTCGTGTATTTTTGCTAATATATCACTATCACTCTCACTTCAACCCCCCAAAAGAAGGTAATTCTTGAGAGAATGATACCATAACTATAGAACAGATATTACTCCCATCAACTGGAAAAAAGAAGGGATAATACCTAGGAGGATGGTATTATGACAGACAAATATATACCTCATTACTGCCCACAAATCAGAAGATAGCACCTGAGAGCATGGTCTCATTATAACAGAACAGATACTATCCCACTCTCAGAAAGAGATAATACCTGGGATGGTGATATTGTGAAATAAAACAGATAGTGCACTATCTCCTCCTATACATTGAGTATTGAAAGACAGTGGATTAGTCTGAAATAATATAATAATTTAAATAATGAACCAGTTTTCCTACCTAGCAAAGCTGGATGAGTTTTCCATGGACGAGTCTTCCTAAATTGAATATTTGAACTTTAAAAAAAAAACATTACATAAAAAATATATTTTATAAAATTTTCATTAAAAATTTGTGAATTTCTTTAACTAAGCATAATAAAAAATATATTTATGAAAGTTTTTTTATTTACATTTCTCATGAACTTTTATCATATAAAATTTGTACATTTTTTTAACCAAACATAATAAACATATTTTTATGAAAGTTTTTTTTATTTACATTTCTCATGTATTCCAAACATATTTGTCTTTTTTGGAAACTAGATTTTTTTCAATGTTTTAAGTCAAACGTCAATGTTAATCATTATTTAAAATTAAAACATTGTTTCGGAATCTTATTAAAAAACCTCATTCCCAAAAAAGCTGGTTGGAATTTTATAAAGTACATTTTTTTATGTATGTAATAGTTTTTCAAAAAGTTCAAATATTCTAACATTTTTTTTGTTTTTTTTGTTCGCCTAATAAAATTTGTAATGTAAATGAAGAAAGAAAAATATCTCTTTTTTTTTTCTTTTTTTTTTTTTTTTTAAAATAAAATTAACATGGACGTTTGACTTAAAACATTGAAAAAATCTTATTTCCAAAAAAGCCGGTTGGAATAAACCTTCAATTGGACTAATTTCCCCTCAACACCAGCTTGCAGAAATAGTGGAATTGCAAAGCTTGTAGAAAACCAAATTATTGTATTTTTTAAAATTTAATTTTCAAAATGCATAATAAATATTTCTAGTGTACTCTATATCATTTTCCAATAGGTTAAAGAAATTATATCAACTCTAGGATTTATCAAACATCTGTATTTTTTCCCCTTAAATGTAGTTTTCATTTTTTTTTTTTTATGTTTTACTCTCAAACATATTTTTAATCCCAACTCCACCCTACCATGCGATGCAATTTTTCTGGTCTTCTGTTTCCATTAAGAATGATTAAAAAGACAGCCAGTCATTTTTGCTTGACTGAACAGTAGAGGATTATTATTGTGTAATTCTAACTGTTTTGTCTTTGCCTCTTTCAGGTCTTGTTCATTGTCAGTGGACAAGAAACAACTGCTGAACAAATAGATATCTATGAACAAGACAACCGAATTCCAATAAAGCTATCATGCCTGCTGTACCGTGCTCCTTCCCTGCTACAACTACATCACACCAGACCTTGATGCAGCTATTGTGGCAGCCCTCCTGACAACCTATGGTGCCATACACACTGTTGGTGTCTCAACTCATACCGCTAACCATAACTGCGGCCAGTACTACTGAAGACTGGGCCTACTTTCAATCACGTTGGGCTAATTATGTGGCTGCCACAAAAATATCTAGACACGAAGAAGTGATACAACTATTGGAATGGTGTGACGAGCCACTACGTAGGGATGTCACTCACACATCAGGTGTGAAACTCAGAGAAACCCATGGACGAGATCATGTATGCCATCTAGAAGTTAGCTGCCTGAGCAGAAAATACAATGATTGCACGGGTGACACTGCACAACATGCAGCAAGATCGTGATGAATCGGTACGCCACTTTAGTGCTCGTTTTCAAGGACAGGCAGATATATATAAGTTTGTGATCACATGCTCCAGCTGTAACTACAACGTGAACTACACTGACGCCATCATACGCGACATGCTGAGCCAAGGGATTATAGATCCTGACATTCAACTAGACCTCCTGGGAAATACAAAGTAGGACATGTCATTAGAAGAGGTGTTTCAATTCATTGAGGTTAAAGAAGCTGGTAAGCGATCTGCTTAAAAAAACATGATATGGGTAAAAAAAATAACAGAACGGATTTTCCGAGAAAACTCTGGTTGCCTCCCTAGGGGTACTTTTTGGGTTAAAACGGCTAAAATTGACTTTTTTTCTTATTAAAAAAAACTGATGCCTTGGATTTTCATAAAACTTTCTAAAAAGTATTAACTAACTGATTTCTATAAAATTTTGTTTGTTAATACTTCACGATAACTCTTGGGTGTGTCCCAGGGGCTTTTTTAGGGTTAATAAAAACACTCCATTTTTGGGACTATTTTATCATATTGTGACACTTACGTCACCCGCGTGTCGTCTAGTGGTGGAACACTCCCTGACTCTCCGTGTCTCCTTGATGAGAATGTCAGCGGCCAGTAACCTGAAATAGACTCATCAAGCGCTTCTGCAATCATGCAAAACAAATTAAAAAGACAAGTTGATATTTGTTTTTTTTTCTTATGCAAAATTCCTTGTTATTCATAAAGGTTACAATCGTTGTTTCATAATTTGCTATTAAGTTAGGGACTGGCCGTTTGTTAACTCCAAAGTTCTTTCTTTTTCGATAAAAACTAAATAACTACGTGACAGGGTCAATCGATGAGGCAGGCGGCTTTTTCGCTCGTTCGAGCCCAGGAGAGCAGATCTCTCTGTGTGTCTTCTTGCGCTCAAAACTCGCTGTAGGGGCGGGAACTATGCCTTCTTCCTGATCGTCTTCTTTATTTCTCTGATTCGGCCCTTTAGCCAATCAGGATGCCGGAACCGCTGTCACTCAAATCTTCACCAGGCGGCCTATACCCAAAAAAGGGGTTGTTTTTCTTCTTCTGTTGGCAATCAAGTAAAATAGGCGGACCCCCAATCTCGGCCGGCGTGTGCCTAATGGAATTTGACAGGCCATTAAAACCAGAATGGTCTCGTTCAATTAACTTTGAGGGATCATAAAAATGAACCAAATCCAATTTCACAAAGGCCACGTGTCTTTTCAATAGAGGCCACTTACCCACCAGGGAGCAGCCAACAATGGTCGCTTTGTAAATTGGAATTTCATTGGTACCTTTCTGCCACACACGATGATTTAACATGCATAATCGCCCCTCTCTTACTAAAATAACAACCATGCGACATTGTCTAGGGTGTCTATTTCATTACAAATATGCACATCAAATAACTAACATTTCATAATTTTTCATAATTCTTAGATATGTTATTAATTTTGACAATCATGTTTCATGAGTTAACCCACATAATACCCTTCCTCTTACTAAATTAATACATTTGAGACATTGTTTGTTAGGTGAGTGTGTGTTCCCTCTTCTTTTGTCTCTGTTTGTCTTTGGTTTACAGGTGTAAGATGTAAGTGTCATGCAATTTTTCCTTTTTTTTCTTTTTTTCTTTTGTTTGCTGTGTGTGTGTGTGTGCGTGTGTATATAGGTGTGTTCTCTCTTCTGTTTGTCTTTGGTCTACAGGTGTAAGATGTGTCATGCAATTTTTCCTTTTTTTTCTTTTGTTTGCTGTGTGTGTGTGTGCGTCCTCTCTCCCTCATTGATTCTCCCGCTACTTTCTTACAATTTTAAGAGTCATTTCGGGCGGCATCTGAACTGATTCGTTCTCCGTTCTTTCCACTGCGTCTGTCACAACCGGGGTTGCATTCGCCGGCGCCCTCCCTTCGCTCAGCTGCTTGGCCGTCTGTGCTTTAGTGGTGCACACCCCCGTCCAACGCCTTTCCCAGGCCCACAGTGCTATTCCCCCCAGAACTACGAGACCCACCAGAGCTCCCCCCACCGTCCAGGCACTCGCCCAACCATTCCTTGACCACTGACCAGGTCTCCCCTCCTCACCCGATCCAGCTGGGTCATCAGTCGCTCAAAGCTGACGCTCTCCACCGGTCTTAACAGCTCCAGTATCTTCTGCAAGGTAATATTTGGGAATACTTTCACGATCGGCTCCCATATCCATCCCCATTTGCTTTCGTTTGTCCCGATCAAATTAAGGAAGGGGTCTCTAGCCTCAAACCTCTCCCCGGCCTGATAATAAGGCGGTAGGGAAATCGATGCCCCAAATGCTGTACACCCCATGGGCAGCCCCACAATGGTCAACGGGGGAGGTGACCCTCATTGTCTCGGTGGCCCTATCCTCGCAAACTTTAGATAAATCGATCTCTTCTTGGGTGGCTACGGCCCAAATCCCATCTGATATGGACACCGCAGATGGCAGCATCACATTGGTTAGTATTTTTGCCCGACAGTTTCTCCGTATCCCGTCCCTGTCCTTCTTGAATAATTCCAACACGCGCAATTCGTAATCGCTTGTCACGTATACCGGGCTCATCGACCCGCAGGTCCCGAGAGCGTTCCCCCGGCATCTACCCGCCTCCTCTCTCGTCAACAGCATGAATTTTGTCCGAGCCACATCCAAGGCCACAAATATCTAGCCACTGCCGTCATTCCATGTTCCCCTCGAGGGTGGGTATGGGCAGATTGATCACCTGGTATATCTCAAAGGCCCGCTCATTATCCAGTAGCGGAACGGACAACAGCACCACCGGTCTTTTTCCTTCCAACAGCGTGGCGCATCCCAGCGCACTGTAATACCTCCACAGCTGTCTAAGGAGATCTGCAGGCAACCTCAAATTATGCGTCAGTTCTGCCTGAATTTTCAGCAACACCTCCCTCAACTGCCCCGGGGCCACGATGCTGGGTGACAAATGTCCTAAGGACAGCATATCGAGCTGCGCCCGTAAGTGCTCGAGGAGCAATATCAGAGACCGCCCTGTCTGGCGCGCTCTGTCCGTCACCACGGACAGCTAAAAATATGTCTGCATGAAACCATCTAGTTCTTGCAGCCTTACCGCGACAGCGTCAGTTAGGTTGTTTACCTCCTCCCTGAACAGCTGTATTCGGTAGAATAACTCTTTCATGCTGGCCCTGTTCGTGGCCACCTCTATTCTGGTGACGTTCAATACCGACACACTCTCCCTTGCCACATGCACCAGTACCCTCTGATTGCTTTCTATCATTCCTAGTTTCCTCCTAATTACCTTTATATCCCCCTTGGACACTGTACCAAAAAGTACACTGAGCGCCTTCCCCACTATGGGCAATACCGCTCGCCTTGATCTCTCCTGAAGGGATTCCACCCCACCTAGGTAGGATCTCACCTCCTGCCACTGTTCCTCCATCAGGTTGGTCTCCCTTGTTAAAGAGGCCAACAGTCGCACGTACTCTCGATGTCGCGCATATCTCTGGACAACCTGAGCTCCAAGGTTCATCAATTGGGATATCTCTCCTCGTAGTCGCTACACCAACAGCCCATATGGTCGCAAATCGATCACCAACGAAATCAACCACTTGGACCTTGTAACGACTACCTCACTGCTCTTCTTAAAGATGGTGTTTTCGCTATGTTCCCATGCTCCAACCATAAGGAGCACCGACAGCATCACGAGAGTGCGCTTCACCTCCATACCTGCAACGAGACAGAGGAGAACCAGGAGTTAATTGTGGCCTTGACTCCGCCTCTCCCTTACCCAGTCGAGGGGACACCTCATCTCGGTATACCCCTCCGCCGCTTCCCTTTGGCACCACCTCCCTGACTGACCCGTCGTCCCGCCCGTGGGTCCCGCTCGGTTCCACGGAACATCGCGTCATTCTCCCCCCCCCCCTTACACTTGATAATCTCTAACCAGCCCACCTCTGAATAACTGAGAACAGCAAAGGGCACCACCAGGCTAAGGTGTCATCCCGGTGATGGCGCATTTTGGCCAACCGGCAGGCCATTCCTCCCCCCCTTCGCGCAATCATCGTCTATTAGCTTGCCAAACATTTCTATTTACTTCTTATGATCCCTAATGCTGCGCCGACCCCCCCCCCCTCAGCTGCCCATGTCTCGCCGCAATCTTGCTGGCATCTCGCCTTTCACTCCACAGTGGTCCTAACAACATGAGCGCGCCCATCAGCGAGGGTGATATTGCCCATTCTTCTTGGGTTAGGGCGGATCTCCTATTTTATTATCTCCCTAAAGTCGAGATTATTATTTCTCTCACTCCCACTGGTAACAACAAACGTTTCTAGGTATACTGTGCTCACAAACGTACACTTTCTTGTGCATGAACCAGCCGTCAGCGAACAATAACTCCATGCCCTTTAGTGAAACATTTTCTTTTCCGCCAGGCTCCCGGTCGGCTGGTATACCGCTTCAAATACCAGAGAGGGCACTCAGCCTCGCCCTCCATCGAGGCAGAAAAAAAAATAAAATTGACGGAGTAATTACAACCTCCTAGTATAATATACCTGACAATCACAGGTCCTCTTATGAGTCCCATCACTGGATTTACGCTGTCTTTACGCGACCAGTATATTTTCCAGTAACCTCGCAATATCTTTTCTCGTGTTACATTTCACGTTTCCTCATTCTACCCTTTGTGTTCTTCTGTAATAGACAAAAATATCACAAAAAAATATCTACTACTGGAATTATTGCTTCCTTCAGCAGCCAGTTTTAGTTTATTTTAATACGTCGGTCTTACATGACCTCACCAGGTAGGGTGGTCACGATTGTGTTACGTGGCCTCCCTGGACCAGACGGCCTTGCCAAGCAATATGGATTCAATTAGACATTGGTACAGGCCACACCCCACCATTTCTTAGGTGAGTGTAAGAGCAAGGAGTTCGTCGCCGAACGACCAATAGAAACCATTAACCACAGGATATTTATTAATTATTAATTTTTTTTTTCTTCTTAACTACAATAATTTTATTTAATGACTAATTTAAGATGGGCACTCCGCCTTCATGAGTTGGGATACTTGACTAGGGGAAAAATAGGTTTTCAAAAATAAATGATTCAGGAACCCGAACATACATCAATCAATAAAATAGGGTGCTACAATTTTGTTTTGTTTTCCAAAAAAAAAAAAAAAAAAAAAATACTTTAAAATTTAATTCAGATCATCTTGGTCGCAACTACACACTAGCTTCCCTCCCAGAATTTAGGGTACACTCCTTTTATCTTATTACTTCTCCCGTTTCCACTTCCTTCTCCTCACTTCCTCCCTTTTCCTTTTTTTTTCTTTTCTTCTGGCACGTGTCTTATAATTTATGACCCCATTTGTTCCTTGCTTGTCCACTTTTTATTGCTACCTGTTTGATATGCTTCTAATTAGCGTCTCTTCTTTTTTTTTTTCTTTTTCCCTTTCCTTTTTTTTTCTTTTCTCCTTTCTCTTTGGACTGCCGCTCTCGACCCTCCTGCTTTGTCAACTAGGGGGCTTCCTCGGCCCCCCGGATGGGGCGTTCCGCCCAATCCACCGCGGCTCCCAGAGCGGCCGCCTCGTCCCTCCCGGCCTCCGGCTCCTCTTGCAACCGCTTCTGGAGCAGGGATAGGGGTATGAGGTCCTCCTCATCCCACTCGCCCGACTCGCTGTCAAATTCCACGGCAGAGTGCTCCCCGGATCTTCTCATTTTAGGGAGGGCCCAACGCTCCGCGTCGCCCCCCTCCCAGGTCCGGAGAACAGGGCCGAGGCCCATCCACTTCCCCTTCGGACTCGCTGCCTGTCACCATGTCCTTAGGTGCAGCCAGGGTCGCCCTTCTTGTTCCTCTCAGTGGGCCCATCACCTTCGACCTCTCTCTGCTCTCCAGCTCGGCTGGCTTCAGATCGTTGACATGCATTCGCTTTACCTTGCCCCCGACCTGGTCCCAGATCATGAAGGACACCGGGCCTGTTTGTTGTACAATTCGGTAGAAGGGAGCCCACCTCTGGTCCAGCTTACCATTTCTCAGATGAAGTCGGTAGTAGACCGGGTCCCCCACCTGTAGGTCCACCTCTCTCCTATTTCGATTTACTCGTGCATTTCTCTTTTTCTGGGCTCGTTTTATACGCCTCCTCACGTCGGTGAATATTTTGTGTTGCCTTTCTAGGATCAGCTTGTGATGGTCCTCTCCCATGTATTTCCGACGTGGCCTCAATAGGTTGTCGATGGGGAGGACAACATCCCTACCAAACAGCAGATAATAAGGGGCGTGCTTGGTGGTCTCCTTCTCTGCGAAGCTCACGGCCGCCAAGGCCTGGGTTAGGTAGAGATCCCAATTCTCCCTGTCGCCCTCCACAACCCTGACCAGTACATCGGCCAGGGTTTTGTGAAATCTTTCGACCTTGGCGTTGCTCTGGGGGTGATATACCGAGGTAAGCACGTGGCGGACGTTCAGACTGGCCAACGTTTCAGCCATGGTTTCGTTCACATTCTCCGGCCCATTGTCGGTGACCAACTGCTTGGGGGCTCCATACGACAGAAATATTTCCCGTAATATTATGTTCGGCACTGCCAGTGCCTGTTTGTCAGGTATGGCAAAGGCCTCCAGCCAGTTGTTCAGCCAGTCCACGAAACTGAGTATATACCGATTGCCCTGGGCTGTTTCTCTATATGGCCCCGATATGTCCATACTAATCTTCTGGAATGGATAGGTGGGAACATCAGTCTCTCTCAGCGGAACCGACCTCCTCGCCCGACACTGCAGCTGGCACGTCATGCACCTCTCCACCAGGCCGACCACTTCGCGGTATAGGTTCGGCCAATAATAATTCCGGTAGATCAATTCGTAGGTTTTTCCTACTCCCATGTGTCCGATCATCTCATGGCAGTGACTCAACACATGGGCACTTGGGCACAAACAACTTTGGGCTGACCTGATCGTTCCTCTTGGAGAGGTAACACCCCCCCCCCTTGTATGACAAACTTGGGGGCTGCTCCCGCCTCAACCCTGGCCCTCAGGGCGTCTATCTCTTCATCTCCCTGCTTCTGTCTCACGATGTCCCTCCACTGAGAACTCTGAGCTCTGTCCTCCCCGACCTCCTCCTTGCTATCCTAAGATGATCGCTGCCCAAGGCGGTGGGAGTTGATCCCGTTGATCCGGTAGGCTTTGTCATCCACCCCCGGATCCAAGCGGACCAATTCACCCTCCAGCTTGTCCGGGATCCTTGACAACAGATTCGCACAGGTGTTATCTCTACCGGCCAGGTATTCTATTCTACAGTTATAGCCACTGAGCTTCAGGGCCCACTGCTGTATCTTCTTGTTGGTCCACTTGGCCTCCAGTAGGTGCTTGAGTGGTTTGTGATCGGTTTTAATCGTAAATACCGCCTCACTCAGGTAGTAGTCCAACTTTTGTATCGCGTATATTATCGCAAAGGCTTCCTTCTCGATGACTGGGCATCTTTGTTGTGTCTCCGAGAGCCGATGTGAGAGGAAATAGATGGGTACCTCTTCTGGGATGCCCGACACTGGGTCGTCCTGTGCCGGGCACGGCTGTGTCAGCACTGCTCCGATGCACCGATCACTAGCATCGGTGTACAATATCATCGGTTTGTTTAGGTCCGGGTACGCTAACAACGGCACGGCGGTCAGTTGGTCCTTAAGGGCGTCGAAGGCCCGCTGACAGTCCTCTGTCCACTTAAATCGGGCATATTTCTTCGTCAGAGCAACTAATGGTCCGGCCCGTCGACTGAAGGCCGGCACAAAGCGCCTATAATAACCCATCACCCGATCAACCCTCGGACCTGCCTCACCGTTTTGGGCTCTGGCATTGCCCAGATGACCGCAACCTTATCCGAGTCCGGCCTAATTCCCTCCCTATCAATAACAAATCCCAGGTAGTTTGTCCTCTCCCTCATGAATTGGCACTTCAGCAATTTAAGCCTCAGGCCGTGCTCCCTCAGGCTGCCCATCACCTGCCGCAGGTGGATATAGTGCTCCTCCGGGTTCCTTGAAAATATCAGGATATCGTCTAGGTAGGCCATGGCGAAGTCCTCCATGCCCCCCAGCACAATGGACATCAACTGAGTAAACACCCCCGGAGCGTTAGCCAACCCAAAAGGTATCACTCTAAAATGAAATAGCCCGACATGACAAGCAAAGGCGGCCTTCTCCCGATCCCTCTTCTTTAGGCTAACCTGCCAATAACCCGACCTCAAGTCCAGGGTGGAGAAGCACGTGGATCTCCCCAGCAAAGCCAATATATCATCAATCAGGGGAAGGGGCACCGCCAACGGCTTAGTGATGGCATTCAGCCGCCAGAAATCTACACAGAATCGGTGCCCCCCATCCTTTTTCTCGACCACTACTATCGGGAAGCTCCAGGGAGAGCTCGACCTCTCTATAACTCCTGTTTCCAGCATTTCATTTACCGCTTCTTCCACGAGTTTTCTCTTATGAAGCGGTGTTCTATAAGGCCTCAGTGTCCACCCGTGTCTATCCCCATCTCTATGGTCCGGGTCTGTCCCAGCTCCTTATCTGTCATCCCTGTTGTCTCCCAGTAACCACCTGATTTTGTACCTATACCTATCCGGTACTACAATGTCTTCTTCTCGTAGCTGGGTGTACATGGGCCACCTGTTTGTATCGGCCGCCTCTTCCACCCGTACCTTCTCCACCTGCCTCAGAGGGCGGGCGTAGGCTAACTTTTCTCCCTTCCCGATGGTCACGGTTGTATTCGTGGTGTTTGTCACCAGTACTGGGACCGTCTCGCATCCCTGAACCACGCCCTCGCTCAGAGTCACTCCCTCCTCGTTGTCTGTATACTTCTCGATCGGGTCTATCTGAAACACCCTTCCTTCCAGTCCATGCGTGCCGTCGTCCACCTTGCCCCTACAGGACATGACTGTCCGTGGGGGATGACTCACGTCTCCCTCGGCCTTCACGGGGAGAGAAGCGTATTCCATACCCCCCAGTGGGACCTCCACCCCTCCCATCGTCAAGGTGACCAGGCTGAAACTCAGTGTAGCTCCCCTCGCCTTGAGCAAGTCTCCACCCAGAATCATCTCGCTACACAGTCCGGACACTACATAGAAGGGAAATCTCCCCCTTTGTTTCGCTACTTGCACCGGCAGCCATACCTTCCCCGTCACCGACATCTAGCTACCGTCGGTCTGGCTGACCTCTAGGTCCGACGGGTATAATTTTCTCCCTCCTGCGTCTATCAACGAAATCGATGCCCCGGTGTCGACTAGCGCCTCTACCCGGGTAGTCCCTAAATTCCTTCTCTTCCGTAAGCAGCGACAGCACCTGCGCCTTCTTCTCCCGCTCTGGGGCTTCCTCCCAGTGTTCTCCCACCGTGGACATTGGGGCTGGCAGCAGCAGTCCCCTCCTGGTCTCGTCCCCCCTCCCGCTCTCCTCTGCACCGCAGCGCCTCTCTCGAGGCATGGGACACTCTGGACTCCCTCTATACATCCCAGAGTCCTCCTCCCAGGTGTGACCATCCCTCGGGTGGGAGTGGTCCTCCCTGTGACTGGTCCTCCCACCCAGGCGGCTCTCACAGAACTGGCAGTTGGTGGCGAGGTGGTCATCCTTGTTGTATGTCCAACCTGTGAGGGGTTTAGATTTTATAGTGGCCACCCTGCTCCTTACTGCCCCTGGGGAGGTCTTAGGTATGGCACCCCGGCCTGGTGTTCTCGATCCCCATCCCCGGTTTCCTGCCACACCACACCATTGAGCCTCGTGCCCAGACTGTACACAACGGGTGAAGCCGGGACCGGCCAAGCGGGATGATCTCCCGAGACCGGTAAGACATTCTCTCGACCGGTGGCCCTCGCCCCCACAGGTCCAGCACACAAATCTAGGCCGGCCCCGGGTGAATCCTCCGGATCCATATCTCATTCTGTTCCCCAGTTCCCCGCTCCTAATTGCGACTTCTCCCCCATTATTCTTTTCTGCAACCACGCATAGTTCTTATCTATTTTGCATGCTTCCTCTAGCGTGTGCAGGCCACTCTTTAACACCTCTATCTTGGTCGTTTCGTCCCGCAATGCATCCACCATGGTGTCAACTAGCATTGCTTGGGTTGTGGGCATATTGCGGTGTTCGGACACTGGATATGCCAGGACTGCCAGTTCCTGCATGCGGTCGACCAGTCCATCCACGTCCTCCCCGTCTGCCATCTGTATTCGAGACAGCTAGCGCACCGCCTGCACCGTGGTCTTTTCACCGGCGAATTTCCTCTTCACCTGATCGCAAAAATCAGACCAGGCTATGCTTGGGTTACTTTCCAAGCATTTGCATATATATTCCAAGGCCACCCCGGTTGCCCCATCGCAGGCCAGCAGCACCATTTCCCTCTCTGTCAAACCATAGACTAATCTTTTCTTTTCTATGATCGCCAACCACTCCTTGACTCTCCTCGGGTCTCCCCCATATGCGGGTATGCTAACCCCCCCACAGTGCCCGCTCCATGGTCATCTGCAGCTCAACAGTCTGCCCTGACCCCTCCCCCATCGATTGACCCGCCCCGAATCCCTCCTGAGAATGCATTGTCTTATTATATATTTTTTTTCACCACCCAATAACAGGGCTACTCCTCACCCCCTACAAGGTTGAACAGCACCCAACACAAAACACAGACAGCTGCTGAAACCGAGCAAAGTATACAGCAAAAAAAAGGACTTACCTGGTCTGTTGCACCTGTTTTCTTCTGCAACTGGTGGATGGCTAACGAGCTGTTCAGACTGTATAGTCAGTTGACTAGAGTTCGTCGTCTGGCTTCACTCGTGGCATTTTTTTTTTTTCCTCTTTTTTTTTTTAAGATGTGCTTTAGTTTTGAATTTACTTTCTCCTTCTCTTTTTTTTTCAGTTTTGACTTTCTCTCTTTTTCTCCCTTCTTGTTTTGTTCGTTGTTTTCCTTGGGTTTATTTTAACTTTTTTTTTTTTTTTCAGCGGTTTTGCGTATTCCGAAGACACGGGACAAAGAATTATGCCCGTGATTATTCGGTCGCACGTCGCTTTTTTTTTTTTTTTTTTTTTTTGACATGTTTTCCTGTGTCCGCAGCACCAGAAATGTGACACTTACGTCACCCGCGTGTTGCCTAGTGGTGGAATGCTCCCCGATTGTTGGTCTCCGTGTCGAGAATGTCAGCGGCCAGTAACCTGAAATAGACTCGTCGAGTGCTTCTGCAATCATGCAAAACAAATTAAAAAGACAAGTCGATATTTGCTTTTTTTTCTTATGCAAAATTCCTTGTTATTCATAAAGGTTACAATCGTCGTTTCATAATTCGCTATTAAGTTAGGGACTGGCCGTTTGTTAACTGCAAAGTTCTTTCTGTTTCGATAAAAACTAAATAACTACATGACAGGGTCAATCGATGAGGCAGGCGGCTTTTTCGCTCGTTCGAGCCCAGGGGAGCAGATCTCTCTGTGTGTCTTCTTGCGCTCAAAACTCGCTGCTTATATTGTGGGGGCGGGAACTATGCCTTCTTCCTGATCGTCTTCGTTTTTTCTCTGATTCGGCCCTTTAGCCAATCAGGATGCCGGAACCGCTGTCACTCAAATCTTCACCAGGCGGCCTATACCCAAAAAAGGGGTTGTTTTTCTTCTTCTGTTGGCAATCGAGTAAAATAGGCAGACCCCCAATCTCGGCCGGCGTGTGCCTAATGGAATTTGACGGGCCATTAAAATCAGAATGGTCTTGTTCAATTAACTTTGAGGGATCATAAAAATGAACCAAATCCAATTTCACAAAGGCCACGTGTCTTTTCAATAGAGGCCACTTACCCACCAGGGAGCAGCCAACAATGGTCGCTTTGTAAATTGGAATTTCATTGGCGATCGGCGCCTGGCTGTCATGGTCAATTAGTGCCTACGGCTCTCTTGGCCAAAAGAGGTATCCTTTACAAATACCATTATGGCCTTATCTCCCCTTTTTTTTTTCGTTTACAACTGGGTTTCTTTTTTTTGTTCTACGCCTGTTGTCCACCCCACCGCCACCTTTTTTCTCAGTCGCATGTTCCCTCTGTCAGTGTCTATTTTGTTGGGTGCATTTAGTTTGCAGTTTACTGCACCTTCGAGCCTGTCTCAATATTCGTCCAAAATTTTCTGTGTATGTCTATTTATTAACAGTTTTGCATGGTGGTGAACTCAAATTTAAATATGTTAAGGCCTTGGGGACTTTTGGGGCTAAATGGGGGGAGGCGCAAATGATGGACTTTTTTATGCCTTGTTCACTATGCACTCACGGGGAACCATGCATGCTTCATTTGTTTTTGTGTGTTCACATTGTTGAGAGAGACATAGAGGCAACTAGTGAGTTTTAGGACTACATTTCATGCATGTCTCATTTTGCTCACATAGAAATTCTTCCCAAGTCTTGTTCGCTCTCTCCTCCCATGGCATGCTATGCACTTTTCTGGTCTTCTGTTTCCATTAATGGCTTGATTAGGAAAGCTAACCTTATATGTTGCCAGCATTCGGTGAAAAAAATGCAATGTTATAAAGATTTCAAAGTTCAAAATCTTTCCCAACTCATCTCTCATAGAGATAGGGAACAGTTGTTCCAAACCACCCTCTTCCACAATTAAAAAAAAATATAAGGATTTTATCAGCTTATCCACTACGGGTCACTTGTCTTCCTGTCTGTGACATCATATCCTGATACCTAGCTCTAATCATAATCTTTTAATTTCTAATGGAAATTTCTACTTAATCTTACCTTATGAGGAAATACTGTTGTTGATATTATTTTTACACATTTTTCATCTTTCTAGAACTGCAGCTTCATATATTATACAAGAGTTAGCATCATGAAGAGAACTTTTATTATATGCCAAACTGGACAAATCAAAAGAAAGCATGGCCATTGAACAGATTGGAGGTCATAGAAGGTCATTGAACAGATTGGAGGTCATAGGTCATTGAACAGGCGCAGATAAAAAGTCAATCTGTAAGTGTGAGAAAAAGGTAGTATGGTTAGGATTTAAAAGAACACAAATGTCGACAAAGACAGGTATATAATAAAAGTTCACATATCTGATATGTTAATATATTGCATAATCACGTTGACACACCAGTTCTCATGATATCACCAAAGTTAAGCAATGTTGAGCTTGGTCAGTATCTGTTGGGTGATCATTTAGGAATACTAGGTGCTGTATGCAGACGTCGACATGTTTTGTAATGTTCGATGGGAAAAAGTTTTCAAGCCATTAGATTGCCAATAATATTCTCATTGGCAGAAACAGCTGTTCATCTTCTTGACACATTGTAGGTGGTTGCCTCAATGAGTAGTAGGAGAAGCAGTCGATATTTCTAAATTTTTTTAAATGAGGATTTATAATTTATATTATTTGGACTACTGTTCTCAGTGTGGATGCTGATCTCACAACGTTTCAACCGATGTAGCCTCTGACCTTTTTCAGGTGCATATTGAAACCCTTTATTTTACAGACGTATTTTATTCTTGTTCTGACAGCTGTGTAAATAATTTGCAATTTACACTGAAGATTGCACCTTCAACCTCAAAAAAACTATGACTTGGAACTTTTTTTTATTCATTACACCACCGGTTCTTGTAGACAATTCTAGTATGAAGTCTAAGAGCCTTAAATTTATTCTTGTTTTAAATATGTATCCTCACAACTTATCACTAAAACATAACTTGTGAGAATAACATCGAAAATTTTAATCCAAATAATATAACTATTGGTCTAATTTTTCTCTTTCTGGTTGTAATAATGGAAGCAATTAAAAAAAACAAGAAATAATTTCATTATTTGCTCTGGGATTCGATTTACTTTTTACAGCAGGTATATTCTACATGAATTATATTTTAGTGGACACTTGGCCTTCAGGCCAAGATCAAGTGTAGTACCTGTTCTTCAGATGCTACACTTCAATTTCTTGTTCTGTCATTGGAGGAGAAATCCTTCACGACTGAGACAATTTTTAATTTTTGTTCCTTTCTTCATGTTAAAAAACGACCCTGGTGTCTGTCTCGTGGGGAGGCACTGTAAATAGCTCTCATAAGAGTGGAAGGAAACTTCAGATAAAAAAAGAACATCTGTTCATGTTGACGTTT
This sequence comes from Euprymna scolopes, assembly GCF_053919585.1. Lineage (NCBI taxonomy): Eukaryota > Metazoa > Mollusca > Cephalopoda > Sepiida > Sepiolidae > Euprymna > Euprymna scolopes. The sequence goes on along the minus strand of NC_136499.1, from coordinate 95,919,120 downwards.
AACACCCAAGAGAAAGGATGGATCTCACTTGTTTGCCACATACTTCTTCCAACGATACAAGCTACACGTTGGCCTTACTTTTAACGTATCCTATAATGGAAAATTCCTTTCTCTCACTTAATCTAACCTTACGTGGAAATTTCCGTTTTGATAACATCTAATTGTGCCACAAATGTGTTCAGGACAGTTAACAGAGTTTGGGTGGTCCTTTTATCGAAAGTAGGTTATTTCATTACGTACGTCTCCCCTTTTAGATAAGTTCTAATGTCTCACAAATGACAATTAAAACATGTTCCTAACATAACGTGCTGCACAAATCCCTTTTTATGATATTGCCTGACTGAGAAAACACCATTCATAACTCGAAAATAAGGACCAAAACGAGACAAACGGTTGAAGAGAAGTTGGTTTGCTTTGTTGTTTCAAGTCATTGAGTGTAAAGATATTCTTATGATAGAAAAACAATCTAAAAAGGAAACGGCAAAAAAAATAAAATAAAAACCTATCATAGAGAAAAGAAAATGATCCAATTGCGAATATTAAATGTAGTTTTCCAAAACAAAAATTGGCAGCATCATTCCAGTTAGAGAATTCCAGGTAAAGAATGGTAGTATTAATTCAGTCAGGATCAGCAAAGCATAGTTCCATTCTTGCGTCAAGATGAAAAGTTATGACTGAAAATTTCAGAGATTCAGTTTATTTTATACAGCGATTCTGGTACTTGATTGGTTCGTTCTTACTACTCCTGACTATAAATATCTTTGTAATTATGCCAAAAATATTGCAACACCAAATCATTGAATAGTGAGGAAAGGAGAAACAAGAGAGATGACCATAATTACTGCTTAACCATATCAGATGTCCTTTTCTCCTCCTTGCAACCTCTATCTCACAGAAGAGATGTTGCGAGTTTGTCTCTGATGTATCGTTATTTTCATGGAAAGTGTTCAACTGAGCTTCAATCTATGGTCCCCCCCCCATCGCCAAACTTTCACAAGAAACACTCGTCTAGCTGTAAACACTATCAATAATTTCCCCCACTCTTTGTCTGTGCCTAAACCTAAACGTAGATTCCATGAACAAAGCTCCTTTCTTAGAACTGCACGCCTGTGGAATTGTCTTCCGTTTTCCTGCTTTCCGGCTGACTACAATATGGTTGTGTTCAAGTCTAAAGTAAATAAGTTCTTGATGAGCCGTTCCATATAAGCTATCAAATTTACCAAATTTTCATTACTAATGATTACTATATTGACCAATTTCTACTGTACACTCTTTAACCCTTATCCTTGAGTGGCCTCCGGGCCTTGATAATGTGGTGATGCCTTTGTAAAAAAAAAAAAAAAAATCTTATCTAGATGTCTCTACAAGTGCATATATGTGCGCTTCCAACTTCTATATGTTGCCAGCATTCGGTGAAAAAAATGTAATGTCATAAAGATTTCAAAGTTCAAAATAAAAATCGGAAGTTACATCAACCTGAAACGTGAAAAGTAACAACCAAGATAAAAATCAATATTCTGAATTATACAACAACAAAAATTAAGTCAGATATTTTAAGATAAAATCATTGTCAACCTTTTTTTTTTTTTACTAGTTCCAAGAAAAAAATGAATAAGGAAGAGAACATCATCAACCTCACATTATCACGTTCTCTCTCAGCAATCAACATCACATTGGTTTCTAGCATACACGAGGCCAAGCTGAAATCCAAGTACATGAAGCCCACCTGACTCAACCCCATTTCATTTTATTCTCCACTAACAAAATTCCACTAACTCAATAATTAACAAGTTTTTCCTTAGAGATTAACTCATAATTCTTTTGATTTAAATTAATAAGTTTGGCTGTTTATACATTTGAATCTGTAAACAATCTATATATCTATAAAAGGGAAAATGCCTGCCTGTCTGTGTACATTTCCCTACGCAATAACTGTCAATTTTTAGCCTACACACTCGAAATTTCATATAAAGGGTATATCGATGTGGTCGGTTTTTGGCCAGAAATTTGGCGATTAAGGGGTCAAAGTTCAACGATTTGACCTTTGAGAACTCTACCAAACTCCGACAATTTTGGGTCTAAACACTTGAAATTTTTGATATAGGTTCCTTGGACATGGATCTAACTTAACTTGATTTGAGCCCAAAACAAATTTTAGGGGTCAAAGTTAAAAAAAATTGACCGCTTTTTTTTTTTTTTTTTTTTGCTCAACATACACCTCCAAATACCCGGGCAACGCCGGGAACCCATGCTAGTGTGTTAATAAATGGAATATTGTTGCATTGTTGCCACGCCTTGGCTGATGCTCCAACCACTAGCCTCTTGAACAGAGAGCAAAAAAGAATTTCTAACGTAATAAGCCCCACACTATCTGCCAAGCTCTAACCACTGTCGCATCACCACAATATTGAATCCCTGTGTTTATTTTACCTAATATTTCCATAAAATGTGCTCTGTACTGCAATTGTATGGCTTTAATTAAAAATATCTGATCCACCTGACTAGCCACAAAATCCCATTCTATCACTCTAGTCGTTCCTAGCCGCTGGGATATTTTCTACATAACGGATATAAGTGTTAAGTAACAATCAGTTCTAATGGATGGTCTTTTGTAGGTTGAAGGCTCAATCTTCAGTGCACGTGATAGTAAGAATTCAATTACAAATTACTCAAGAAATCGAAGTCATGGCTGATTGAATGAGAGCTTTTATCTTCAAACCATTTCATTTTAGAATACCTTTCCTGCTCACTGTTTCTATAACTGTATACATAAAATTTAGATTTCTGCACATGTAATGTGAAAAAATATCTTGCTGCACAACTCCTCATCCATGTTGTACCCCTATAAATCTGGCCTCTATCACATTTTTACTAACATGCTTTGCTTGAGACGAATAAAAGTTAAAAAAAAACAAAAATAACTTTGACAAATTTTAGGTGGAGAGATTTTAGTCACAAGTCAAACTGTTTTTTGACGAATGCAGTTCATAGCAGTTTAATAGTCACGGCCCAATAGTTTTTTATTTTGAAAATGCAACATGAAAAAAGCTATTACACACTGATCTGTGAAGGTCACACGTTTTTTTTTTTCATAACAACAAAGAAAAAAAGGAGATACAAATATATGAAGAATGCAACATAAAAGGAATCTATACTCCGATATATTTTTTTGTATATTGATATTCATATTAAAAACCCCTTTTTCTATTGGTTTCCTTATGATAGCAAAATGTGACACAAGGTCGTTTTTTAATGTGGGTGGAAAACCAGTTCCCCAAAAGAAGGGCAAAAAGGGGCACACTTGCAATATCCCAAAATAATTGTCTCAGTATAGAGGGTTTCCCCTCTATGCCCGAAAACCAAGGACTTTTTTCTATTTATTTAGTTAAATATTTGCTTCCCCACTGAGCAAATTAGGCACAAAGCCGTTTTTTAATGTGGAGAGTGAGGGGAGGGGAGCCAGTTCCCCAAGAGGGAACTGGATAGCGACAATTAGTATGAAGGGTTTCCCCTACATTGACCAAAACTGATTGCTCACTAGCAATGGTCTGATATGTGGGGGCAACCCCACATATGGTCTTTGATTGCAGTATCTGCCGGAACAGATACTACACTTTGATAACAGAAAAAAGATCTTGGCCCGAAGGCAAAAACAAAAAAGGTTAACCTTTTTTCTGTTTATTTAAAAAAAGATACAACTTTATTATATATGGGTCGTGGAAGTGCATTCACTAACAAAAGATCTAACTAATTTGCATATTCTTTTAAACATTCATTTTAATTAATTCCCTATTAGTTTTTTCAGTTTTCTTATGGGATCATCATCTTTAGTTAACTATTATGTGTAATTATATTTATACAAATGTTCTACATGATTCATACTTGCATAATATTTGCGTAAAAAGGTTATAATAAGCACAAACCTGATTCTATATATATTTATGTATGCGTATATATATTTGTTTAACAAATTTTGCCTATGAAACTCCTGTCAGTTTTTGGCCCACAGACATGAAACTTAATATATAGGGTATTCGAACCCATGTGAAACTATATTTAGGTTTTAGCAGGGGAAAATCGGTGCAACAGTGTGAAAATTAAAAAAAAAAAACCCCGAATTTTTCAGGTGAAGATCAAACGATAGCATTACAAATATACATGCATAACATAATAGCTATTGGTTCAGGTTTTAATTTGCAGCAAACATGTCTTCATAGCTCAAGCATTAACATCAAAGGAAAAAATAAATCGTAAGCTGAACGTTTTGCTTTTGATTCTCAGTGGTGGTGCACGACTTCTTTTTTTTTTTTCTCAACAGAGTCACCCTCTCCTACATACACACCCCCAAACACCCAGGCAACGCTGGGTAACCCCGCTAGTCTATATATATAAATCTCAAACGTCTGTTAGTGTGTATGTATGTTTGTATGTCTGCCTAAAACTTTCGACACTGACAAATTTGGTATCATTTTAATCTTTAGACTTTCGGACAAAAAATATTGAAATTTTGGCCCGAACGGTCAACTCTAAGTTGGTCATTTGTAACACTAAAGAGAGGCCACATCAGACCTGTAGGGTTGATGTGACGTTTCTTTTGGTTAAAAGTAGTTTTTTGTTCCCGGACGATGATCGGGTGTTGAAGGAATAAAAATTATTATTAATTTTTTTTTTTTTGTCAATAAATTCTGAGCTAAGTCTGTTGTTGAGATGGCGGCGGCAAAAGTGCCTTTGTAGCGAGAGGTTAAATCACATTCTAGACTTCAAAAGCGAAAAAGAATGCATAAAATATTTTAGCCAAAATACACAGGCGTTTGATCTGAAATGGCCGAAATCATAGTTGTGCAGGAGCCGGAGGGTTGGGGATTGCACACCCGCAATTGGCAAAACTATGAGCCAAGTTTGATCTGTGAGTTTGACAGTTGAAAAGTCGGGTTGTTTTTGATCTGAGAGAAACACACGCAGTGACTCGGCATTATGTTTTAGAACAAAGAATAGGAAAAAAATGAATTGTCCGAAATTTCAAAACAATATGACGTATCGAGAATTGTCATTTGGTGAATCAGGTCGAACGAAAATTGAAGTTATGAAATATTTTTGCTCGGATGGGAAAATATGTTGTCCGATAAGTTCAAAGCGACAAATGCATTCTTGGTCTTTTGACGTAAACAAAATGTCTGATATAATGGAATGGCCGACAACCAGAACTTAATTCAAAGATAAACTAAAATTCCTTTGAATTATCAAAGCGAAAAATGAGATCAATAGATAATTTTAAAACAAATAAAATCGCGTGATTTACTTTAAGTCAAAGGAAAAATAATTTTCCTGGATATGGAAAAATTCCATTAGTAAGTCAGGGAGGAGTTAAATAATACGTGTAAGTTGGGCGTTAATTAAAGGAGGAGTCAATCCAATTTTGGAAATGGACCAATGATAAAGGGCCCTGTCGAAGTATAATCAACCAATGAGAAAAGGCCCCGTCGAATTATAATCAAGCAATTTGATTGGTCGATGACGCACATGGGTGTCGTCATCATTCCATAATTGTATTATAAAAGAAATGAAAAATCAGAGATTAAGTCAGAGAGTCCGGAATCAGAGTCAAAGAGAGCTAAGTCGAGTTGTTCCGTCTCGGCAGAATCACCTCTCCTCTCTCTCCCCCTCGCTTGTTGCCTGATAACTCAACGCTTATAACGTGTCGATCACTTAACGAGAATTACGCAAAGTCTGCGATACCGACCAGGTATTTCAACAACAGAAGCTCAGTTGTAGAACTAACTGCTTGCTTGAATTAATTGTCAACTATATGTATATGCTGTAAATACTTCTTTTATGAATTTCCGAAATATATATTAACCAACCTCCGGAGTTTTGTTGCTGATGTGCGTTGATCCCTATATGTGTATATTTCTTTATTTGCCATTTGTGACACCGTATCCGTCAACGAACACCCAGAATAACTAGACGATCCACGGAGAACAGGCCTTGAGGACCGAGCATCCGAGAAGAATCCCCAACGCCTTAACGAAGAACTCACTGGTTGACGCGACGTACTAACGGTTGGCAGACCTGGTTGCCCAGTCGACATATAACTGTACCGACCAGGGTGCAGATCGTGGCTGGGCCGTGGTCAGAGGTTCAAGATCGTGTAAGACCACGTTGCAAGTTCACACATTTGGCCGGTTTCCTGTGTGTGTGTGGGGGGGGGGGAGTGGAGTCCAAAAAATTAGTGACATTTTAACGTTAAATACTACATAAAACTGTGGCTAATGTTATTTTATACATTTTAACGTTAAATACTACATAAAACTGTGGCTAATGTTATTTTATACATTTTAACGTTAAATACTACATAAAACTGTGGCTAATGTTATTTTATACATTTTCGAAAAAATGCTGACTAATGACCGGAAATGACGTCAGCTCTCTATCATGGCGACTTTTAATAATGAGATAAAGCGCCTTCGAAGGGTAATTGATATTATAACCCGGAGTTAAATATAAATTTCGGGTCCAAATAATTGTACCAATGTGATTATCGCATTTTAAAATGTAAAATATCAAATTTTCACGAGAATCGATTAGGAACAAATCAAATTATGAATGATTCAAAATATTTACCGACGAAGATCGAAATTTCTATATTTTAAAATGTAAACAATTTCTATATGAAACTTTAAACGTCCGATTCGTAAACTCAAACATTACGGAGATAAGGGGGAAGGCATAATAGGAGTTAATCAACATTTGTTTCTCTAAAGTCTTATACTTAAAGATTTTAATATTATACGAAATGTGAGTTAATGGATTTGGTGAGTTTTTAATGAGATCCCAGGCATAACCTCCTCCTTATTTTCGAGTAAGTAGTAGTCTGATGTGTTCACTTCAGACGATGACGTCAATATCTTCTGTTAATATAAGGAGAGGATAGTATTTTAGTATTATGGAATAGCGACTGTGCTGAAATAAAATGTTATTTAGAAAGCCATTCTTAATATTGGGAGGGGAGGTTTTTTAAATCTTCTGTACTTACACCTAACAAATAATCTAATATATAAATCTCACTATGTGTGTGTCTCCGTTTTTCAAATTGTATCTTCTCCTAGACGGATGATCGTTGGACGGCGTGCAATAGCTCAAAAGATTGCATTTTTGGTGAAGAATTTTATTAGGGGCATTTAATCAATAAAAATAATTGCTAAAAAAAAAAAAAAAAAAAAAAAAAAAAAAAAAAAAAAAAAAAAAGGGGTTCAAACTTGAAAGCAATAACACCTTGACGAGCATAGCACAGTAGCGACATTGTGCGCATGCGTAGATTGAGTAAAAGAAATATATGTATTATGATATTTCACATTGAAGCTGTTGTCCCTTTGGTGCAACGGGTAGAGTGACCGATTACTAGCACAAGTGTTGCGGTTTAGATCTCCATCAGTTTTTTTTGTTTTTTTTTTACATTCCGATATTCTTGATTTTTAAATGTTATGTAAGAACACTTATTAAAAAAATAGAGAAGAATGTTTTTGATTTACGTAACAAAAATGTCATATTAAAATATATGATATATCAGCTTATTTGTTACATTCCAAAAATCACGTAAATAGATCAGGTAATGGCATTTGTGTTGGATCTACTCCTAAACTAATTAACCGATCATTAAGAATATTAATTATGTGTATATGTTTATATAGTTCTATGCCTTGGATTCACCCTAAACTAATTGATAGATCATTATGAATTTTAAATATGTTTATATATTTGTATGTATTGGATCCACTCCTAAACTAATTAACCGATCATTATGAATGATTAGTAGACGTATATACTTATATATTTGTATGTATTGGATTCACTCCTATACTAATTAACTGATCATTATAAATTTTATGTATTATATATATTTGTATAGTCATATTCAAAAAATCACATACAATGATTATGTGTACAAGAAATTCTATCAAAATAATAAGGTACTTGTGTAATATAGTACTCATGAAAAAACGAAGAAAATCTTACCTGTGACATACATGAAAGTTATTAAAACCGAAAATCATGTTTAATATTCGAGTAGTATGACTTTTTTTTTTTTTTACACAGTGATCACCACTTATCAAGGCCCGGAAGCCACTCAGGGATAAGGGTTATTGCAAGTACATTACGTTAGTGTGGAGATTTGATGAAGTGTTTACTTAAGGGGGCGGTTCATTAGGAATTTGTTAACATTAGACTTGAAGACATCCAAGTTGTAGTCCGGAGGGAAGCAGGCAGACGGAACAGAGTTCCACAGGCGTGCAGTTCTAAGAAAGAAGCTTTGTTCATGGAATCCGCGTTACATATGAGAAATAAGGTGCTTCTTCACTATAGCACCCAGATAACAAAACAAACAAATTCTTACCCTTGGCATACAGAAAATGTAACAACAGAAAATTACATAAACGTATACAGTTCTTTCATTTTTACATTAGAAAAAAGGTTCTTGTACAGTATAGTACCCATATGAAAAACAAACAAATTCTTACCCTAGACGCACAGAAAATTTAGCACAACAGAAATTACTTAAAAGTATCGAGTTCTTTCATTTTTAAATTAGAAAAAAATGGTACTTCTACAGTATCCTACCCAGGAAATAAGGTACTTGTACAGTGAAGTACCCATATGAAAAAAGAAGAAATTCTTATCTGTGACGTACATAAGTTATCAAAATCGAAAATCATGTAATATATTCGAGTAGTATAACATTCATATAAAAAATCTGGTGCTTCTTCACTATAGCACAAAAAAAATCTGGTGCTTCTTCACTATAGCACAAAAAAAATCTGGTGCTTCTTCACTATAGCACAAAAAAAATCTGGTGCTTCTTCACTATAGCACAAAAAAAATCTGGTGCTTCTTCACTATAGCACAAAAAAAATCTGGTGCTTCTTCACTATAGCACAAAAAAAATCTGGTGCTTCTTCACTATAGCACAAAAAAAATCTGGTGCTTCTTCACTATAGCACTCTGATGTAAAAACAAACATACTCGTACCTGTGACATGCCGAAAATTTAGCACAACAGAAAATTATGTAAATAATTTTAAATATGTGTTGTACATAATCCGCCCTAGGTAAGGAAATTTTTGTCCACATATGTGCTGTAAATTTCCTGTCCAATGAAGGTACAATTATTCCAAACATATATTGTGTAATACCGTCCTGGGGTAGGTAAAATATTCCTTTGCTCAAGATGGCGAATGATACATAGACATCAAATTTTCCTCTATACTAAGAATAACAAGCATGTTCAAAATTTTTCTCATTGTCTTATATGGTCCCAAGCAACGCTGGGTGGCCTTGCTAGTGTAATAATAAGTGTGAAATCTGCATTAATCAAAATATCATTTTATGACCGGGCAATGCCGGGCGCCCTGCCAGTAACAGTACAAAAACAAAAAGAATATAGTATCTGCTTCTGACTACTAAGTTGAGTTGATATTTGAGTTCATACTCGCTGATCTCAGGACCTTGCTATTCTGTGTATGTGTTAATAATGCACTGGAAATTCAAACCTTCAGATATACATTCATCTCTAGTTAACATTCCTCTTATAATTTCTAGATAAAAGTCCGTTGGCAAAGTATAATTCGTCCCTAATTTCAAATGATCAAAAAGTTGGTTTATTTTTGTTCCAATTATCATTTGATTCCCCAGGTCGGGGCATCTCTACAATCGCTCACCAGAATATAAGGCAGTTAACTGCCTCACAGTGTAAGGATGTGCCACAGTCTTATATGAGTCTTACTTTTTATTAATAAAGCTATGACAACAGTATATTCTTTTCATAGTTTTGATTCTTGAGTGTGTATTCGTTGATATCTTATATGCTGTTAGTGATGTGGTTCTTGGTTGATTAACTGCGTTTAACTATGTCGGATATATACTCGAGAGTCAAAACAATGAAAAGAATATGCTTTTGTCATAGCCCTATTTATGAAGCATGCTCAAAGTCTTGTCATGCAAGCGTTGATAACTTAAAAAACTATTTGAGAAAGTTAAAATTTTGCGTCATGATTACTGTTATCATAGAACATTCAATCCATGCATCAAATTTGGAAGAATTAGAAGTTAAAATTCCATAAAAAATTTCGACTGACCGAACTATTCATAGTTAAGGTCACATAAGATGCAAGGACAGACTCCATGACTGCTCTGAAGAGCTGCCTTTTCAGTTAGTCAGACTTGAAGTCCAGACTGACCACAGTTTATGAAACTGTCTTCTAACTTAAACCTTAGACAATGCACCAACAAATCTAGTAACAAACTCAAGCAAATTCTAGATTGACAGATTATAAATGGAGTCAGAAGAGTTAAAATAATTTTGCTAGTCATTCTGTGAAAAAACGTTTTTATGATCCCCTGACAAAAAGAGGGTGGAACTGTAAATTCACCCTTGTCCATTTGTCCGTTCGTCTGTCCACACTTTTCTCAATAACTATGCCTTGGAATTTTTTAAAATTTTGCACAAACATTAAACATGATATGCATAAAAAAGTAACAGAACAGATTTTCCAGGAAAATTCCAGTAGCCCCCCCCCTCCTAGGGGTGCCTTTCAGATTAAAATGGCTATAATTGGCACTTTTGAGCTTATTAAAAAAAACAAAAACTAATGGCTTGGATTTTTATAAAACTTTCTGAAAAGTTGTAACTGATTTCTATATAATTTTGTTTGTCTATACTTCGCAATAACTCTTGCGTGTGCCCCAGGGGCTCTTTTAGGTCTAACAAAAGCACTCCATTTTTGGAACTATTTTGCCATATTTGTCCAAAATTTTCTGAGTATGTCTATTAAGCAGTTTTGCATGGTGGGGAACTCAAATATAAATATTTTAAAGCCTTGGAGACTTTTGCGGCTAAATGGTGGGGGGGTGGTGCAAATGATGGTCATTTCTTTATTGCATGGTGCAGAACTCAAATTGACATATGTTAAGGCCTAAAACTGTACCATTTGTTCATTTTCACCAGGATTTGAGGTCCCCTGGGGACTTTTGGGGCTAATTCGGGGCGGGGCAAATACTGAACTTAGTCATTTTTTTTATGCCTCGTTCACTGTGCACTAACGGGGGAGAATGCATGCTTCACTTGTTAGGATTTAGGTTGTGTTAAATCTTTTGGGTTAAATTAATAAATTTAGCTGGCAATGAATTTGAATGCATCAAACTTGATTCAGTCTAGCTTTTTGACTTGTTTCTTTTTTTTTCACTCGACATATCTTTCATTTGATGACAGCTTCGAGCAACCTCAGAACAGCTGTTCTCTTTTATACTTAACTGTACCTTCGTTACTGTCTTCTAACTTAAACCCTACTGATCTTGGCTGCACTTGTATTGAAGTTGGATCTATTAGTGTCTCATTTTTTCACAACTCACACAAAGTCAAGGTGGAGTTGAAGCCAAGCGAGCTGGAAAAACAAATATCAGATGGAAGATTTTTTTTTTTTTCTTTTTTTTTATGGGGGTCACCACTTATCAAGGCCCGAAGGCCACTCAGGGATAAGGGTTAAAGAGTGTACAGTAGAAATTGGACAATATAGTAATCATTAGTAATGAAAATTTGGTAAATTTGATAACTTATATGGAACGGCTCATCAAGAACTTATTTACGTTAGACTTGAAGACAACCATATTGTAGTCAGCCGGAAAGCAGGAAAACGGAAGACAATTCCACAGGCGTGCAGTTCTAAGAAAGAAGCTTTGTTCATGGAATCTACGTTTAGGTTTAGGCACAGATAAAGAGTGGGGGGAATTATTGATAGTGTTTACAGCTAGACGAGTGTTTCCTGTGAAAGTTTGGCGAGGGGGGGACCATAGATTGAAGCTCAGTCGAACACTTTCTATGAAAATAACGATACATCAGAGACAAACTCGCAACATTTCTTCTGTGAGATAGAGGTTGCAAGGAAGAGAAAAGGACATCTCCTACGAGGCTACGAAGTCTATTTTGAACTCTATCAAGGCAGGCCAAGTCCTTTCTAGCAGCTCCTGCCCAGATGTGGGAACAGTATTCCATCCTTGGACGTACCTGGCTCTTATATAGATAGAGAATAGCATCAGCAGTGAGATATCTACCGGATCGATAGAAAGATCCCACCATTTTTCCAGCGGCCTTGGCAACAGATTTGATGTACGTGTTCCATTTAAGATCAGGAGTAATGGTCCAGCCAAGAAGCTTGTCAAAACTAGAGGCCTCCTGAAGACAAGAGCCATTCATTTCAATTGATGCCAGATGTGGATCAGAATGTTGATGATGTAAAGAGAGAAGCTTGGTTTTAGATGCATTAAAAGTAACCAGCCACTCCTTACCCCATTGTACTACGTGCTCAAGATCAGAGGAGAGAGAATTGGAGAGAACTTGGTCGTTTACTGTCTTAGATGTGCTACCATAAATGGTAGTGTCGTCAGCATAAATGTCTACAAATGATGTAACGATGTGATTTGGAAGATCATTAATGTAGATCAGGAAAAGAGTTGGGCCCAGGATGGACCCCTGAGGGACACCGGCATTAATACCGTGAGCTTCTGATTTTTGCCCCTCAACTACTACTCTTATGAGCCTATCAGAAAGAAATGATTTAATAATTGAGAAGACATTTCCAGCAATACCATAGCTAGAGATCTTATGAAGTAAACCTTTATGCCATACCCTATCAAAGGCCTTAGATATGTCAAGAGCAATTGCCCTAGAAAGGTTGCCTCCATCGAGAGATTTGCTAATCCTATGAGATATAACTGTAAGCACATCTGCTGTAGATCTAGCAGAACGGAAACCATATTGAGTGTCACTAAGAAGGTTATTTTTGTTGAGATGGTTGATTACTTCTGTATTTAACAGATTCTAGCAACTTACTCATGACGCACAGGAGACTTATTGGCCTGTACTGAGAGGGGGATGAGCGATCACCTGAATTCTTAAATACAGGGCATACTGATGAAATTTTATAGGGAGATGGGAAACTATTCTCCTTAAGACAATGTTTAAACAGTTTTGTAAGTATGGGCGCTAGTTCAGGTTGAAGTTTTTTGAGTACTATAATTGGAATACTGTCAGGGCCAGTTGCTTTACTGGAATCAAGGTTTTTGATTAGCTTGGCAACATCACGTACAGATATACGTATATCACATAGCGTGTTTTCTGATACAGGAGTAAATATTGGGGGTTGGCGGCCTTGATCGCAAAGGGTAGAATTAGCTGCAAAGTTCTTGACAAAGAGTTTGGCTTTGTCTGATGCTGACGAGATTACCTCAGGTCCATTGATAATAGTTGGGATGGAGCACACGCTTCTGTTCAGGATTCTGTTTGCTATTTGCCAAAACTCGTGGGAACCAAGCGGCTGCTCAGCTACTTTGGACTTAACAGATTGAGCATACAACTCTCTTGCGTTCTTTATTACTTTCTTACAATGGTTGCTGGCAGTCCTGAAAGCGGCTTTAGTTTCCATACATCTATTACGTTGGAAGTAGTGGAAAAAGTGATTTCTGTGCGCAATAGCACCAGCACATTCTGGAGAGAACCATGGCTGGCTGTTAGGTTTTTGCTGAAACTTTTTCGAGGGTATGAAACGGTCAATACCTACAATTAACCATTCCGTCAGGTCTAATACTATAGAGGACACATCCTTTTTAAACATGGAATGCAGAGGTAGATCAGATATAAATGTACGGAAGCTATCCCAATCAGCCTTAGTGTATCAATATACTGTACGATGGAGAGGTACGTCTGGGGACATATTACATTTCATTTTTATCTTAATTAATACAACAGAGTGGTCGGAAGATCCAAGAGGCGACAGAACAGAAACTGAACATAGTTCAGGGCAAGTTGTGAGAAAAAGGTCTAGTAGGCTCGCATACTGGCCGTCATTGTCGGGCACACGGGTGGGTTCCTGAACAATCTGAGTGAGGTCATAGGCAATGGAGAAATCATGACAGAACCTCCCCTCATCATCGGTCTTGTTAGAGTGGGTCAACCATTTGACGTTGTGAATATTGAAGTTACCACATACGTGAATGTTAGCTGAAGGATAAGCAGATAGGACTTGGTCAATTTTCTCAGATATGCTTTGAAAGATAGTAACTCCGCTGTTATGGGGGCGATAGAGAGTAAATATAAATGCCGTAGTGTGAGCTAATGCAACCCTGAAGCACATATAGGGCAAGTTAGGATCTTCCCTGGAGATGTCCCTACCACATGGAAAGTTATCCCTAATATAGGTACATATTCCATGCCCATGGCGATCTTGGGGGTCAGATTTAGAAGTTAAGTTAGAGTATCCTTTAATTGCGAACTCTTCTAGGGAAATAGCCTGTCCAATGCCAGTTTCACTTAAAAATAAAAGGTCTGGTTTAGTCTCCTGTAATTGGGTTTCAACCTCTGGAAGGTTAGAACGTAGACCCCTGATGTTGGAGAAGGAGACATGGTAGTAGGGGTCTACGTTGGAAGTTGGAGAACCGGGTTTAATCGTGTATTTTTTCTTGAAACTTGTCATGATGAAATTTTGGAATTTGTGGACTAGGTTGTCAGATTTACTTAGAGCAGGACAGAGAGGGGAAACTAAGAGAGAAAAAGAAACGAAGAATTTTTGTTTTTTTTATTTGTAGCTAATGATAAGGTAAAGCCGTAACAATTACCCACTAGTATGGCATCGAGAGGCCCCACCAGAAGCTACTGCATGGTCCAGAATCCATTCACCAAATAGCAATACAGCAGCCCCAGTACTTTGCACCTGCTGATAGGACAGCCTCCTTAGTGGTTAATCCAAGGTTCGGGTCCCTGACTATCAGGCGGATAACGTCAGCCCAGACAAAACGTTTACCTCCAGCACCCTTACTAGTGACATTTTTTTAATGATTGGAATTCTTTGGAGACAAGTAATTTGTATATTTTATTTATTTGCGGACTATTATCCTCATCTTTTATAGTTGTTGTTTAACGTTTCGGACAACTATTCCTCTGGCCTTCATCAGGTTGTTAACCACGACGGGACAGGAATGCTGAATTGTTAACTGTATCTTCAGTAATTATTGCCTTCCATAGTTGTTGATCTATCTTCGGAGGGGATAGAGACATTGAATCTCTATGGTTCCACGTGAGCATTGTCTGAATATAGCAGTTTCAATCCTACCCAAAGCCGGCCAGAGGCTTACTTGGCCAAAACGTGGTGAGACGACAACTATGGATGGCAGTAATTACTGAAGATACAATTAAGAGATTCAGCATTCCTATCCTGTCGCGATTGACAACCTGATGAAGGCCAGAGGAATAATTGGCTGAAATGTCGTGAAACAACGCAAAGATGAGGATAATAGCCTGCAAATAAATAAAATCAGGTAAAATGTAATCGAAGTTCTGACAGCCAGACTTAAAAAAAAATTTTTTTTTTTTTTTAATTACATTTTCACCCCAAACAAGGCACATTGCCACTTTGATGTAGAGGGCTACTATCAGGGACATAAGCTACAGGGGTACTATGTGGGGAGTTGGGCAGCAATTTGTTGGTTCATACTACACTTGAACTTCTGTATGTCAGTATAGTTGGGGAAGCAGGAACGCAGAAGGGAAGTTTAGCGGTTCTGAGGAAGAAACTACTGGAGTAGAAGGCTCTCTTACATCTAGGGATCTTAACTGAAGGGGTGAAATTTTGCTGCTTGTCGGGGGTATTTATGTCGAGGGGGTACAAGTGCTTGCAGTTCATCGGAGCATTCATTGTTAAAGTACTTGTAGAACAGGCAGAGGGATGCAACATTTCGTCGATGGGACAGAGGCTGAAGCTTAGATGACAGTTCAGGACCTATCAGGTTGGCAACTCTTTTGAACCTTATCTAGGAGTGAGAGACTAGTAGCAGATGCACCAGCCCAAATATGACAACAATACTCCATACATGGGAAGATGGTGGCCTTATAGAGGTACAGGATACTTTCGGGCGTTAGTAGCTTTCTAGCATGGTAGAGAGAACCTACCTTTTTCGCAGCGGTCCTGGCAATGCTCTCAATGTAATTTTTCCAACTTATGTTTCCTGTGAACGTTAGGCCGAGGAGTTCCAGCTGATATGGCAGATTGTAGAGTCTTGCTGCCACATGTACAACCTATGTATAGCTGAGTTTCACTACTTTGTTCAGAATGAGGATGTAGCCATCAGTGTTCAACTTGAAGCTTCCAGGGATAGGGAAGATGTTAGATAGAATATCACTTTCACTGTTTGCAAAGGCTATAGCATCAAATCATGCGTTTTTTTTTCTCTGTCGTCTTGCAGTTAAATCCTGAATATTTAAATTCCTTTCTGCTCTTTCCTAACATGCCTTTGTAGGTGAAGAAATCACAAATCTTATTTTGCCTTCCACTGCAAACTCTAAGAAAAACTTACATTTTTTTTGTCAGTTTTGTCTTAGTGGATACAGTTTCCATTTTTTTCGCAGAATAATTGATTATGGACAATTTTGGTCATCCATGTTTTGAGGGGGGGGGGGCAGTAAAACATTGATGTATAAAATTAGCAATTCAAAATTGCTAATAAAGTTTTCATTCTGTATATCTGGCTGTTTATCTATAGGTAAACACACTGACTAAATTAAAATCAGAGTCCGTACGAGGGTTGGGCTGTTAAAAAAATAAGACTTCCTGGTATCTTATCAACCTGTTACTTTAAAAGCAGTATCACCACATGAGTCTAAGTTATTGACAGACTTGAGAAACTCAGAAAAATTCAGTTCTGGTATATTTTAAGACAGTTTTATTGGACTTTACTTCTAAAGAGTTGCACTTATGGAAAACCCAGGATATATAAAAGGTATATTATGGTTATTCATGTGTTGGCAAAGCGGTCCATCAAGTGTCTGGGTTTCTTTTGAAAGTTAAATGAAGACATGATTACTGGAATCTAACTTTCTATTGAGAATAATAACAAATTATATATATATATATATATATATTATATAAAGCTGAATGTGTGTGTGTGTGTGTGTCTGGTCACGAATAGGCTCCTATATGGTTGACTATTTTAAAAAACTGATTACATATGATAGAAGATGTATCGAGACACAGGAATGGGTATGTTTGATCCTGCAGAACGGTGGTTCATTAAAATTGTGGGGTCTGCGTTCGCGCCTGGTCCACAAGTACAAAAATAAAAAAGTGAAAAATTAAAAAAAAAAAACGTTTACAAGTATTTTTGATATAGATGTACATAAAACATACTTATCAAAGTATTCTTAACGTAAATAGGGATGGTATAATAAAATTGTGGGGTCTGCGTTCGCGCCTGGCCTCCATACAATGGAAATAGGCACAAACTTTAATAAAGACTTTTCATATCTATCTGTAAGTATACTTTGACAATTATGCTTCAGTTTGAAGAAATGTGGTATAATAAAATTATGGGGTGTTCGTTTGTGCCTAACCTCCATAGAATGGAAATATGTCACAAGTTTAACAAGGTTTTTTAATATAGATCCACAGAATATTGTGACAAGTGTTTCAGTGTGAACAGGTATGGTATAATAAATTATGGGGTTTATCTATTTTATTTTTACTTTCATCACATTTTGCTTTGGTTTTGATACCCCCAAATTCGAAGCTATCTCTTTACAACCCTTCCTTTTCATAACCTATCATACTTTAATAAATCAGAGTCCATTTTCTGTAGGCTGTTTTTGAACCCAGTCAACGACGGGTACTTTTGCTAGTATATATATAAGTCAACGAGTGTGTGTGTGTGTACATTTCCCTAGGCAATAACTGTCAATTTTCATCTACAGACCCGAAATTTGATATACAAGGTACTGAGATTTGGGACAATCTTTGTAATCGGGTTTTCGGTCAGAAATTTGGCTGTTAAGGGGTCAAAGTTCAACGATTTGACCTTTGAGAACTACCAAACTCTCAAACTCTGCCAATTTTGGGTATAAACACTTGAAATTTTAGATATAGGTTCCTTGGACATGGATTTAACTTAAGAACTTGATTTGAGCCTAAAAACAATAAATGTTTAAGGTCATAATAGGGGTTGAAGTTAATTTGACCTCTGCGCTCTCTACCAAATTAGACAATTTCTGGTGTAAACATTTGAAATTTTACATAAAGGGTATTCAGAGATAGGGCAACCTTTTTAATCGGTTTGGGTCAAAAAATTGAGCTACAAATATATAAATGTATGTATTTTTGCATGTCTGCCTAAAACTTTTGTCAGAGGTGACAGATTTTCACAAGATCAGTATTGTTTTGAAGCTCGACCCTTCCGACGACAAATACCGAAAAATTGGCTAAAAACATTAATTTCTTCACCCTCAACTGGGCACTTTTCTGCAGGGAGGGGTCGCTTTTGTTGCCGATATTTTCGAAAGTCATCCCCTCTTTTCGATTGTCTAGCCTTAATTTAAACCTACGTCATTTCTGGTTTGGCAGTGGCCGTAACAGCAAAGACGTCAGGTTTCCCCCCCCTAATGCTAATAAGCTACATTAACAACAAAACATGTCTGGATAACTATTTTATAGCACACACACATTAATAATGAAATATTTGCATGTAGAAACATTGTTTTGTATATATGAACTACAATATAGAAAATTAAGAAACCAAATAATGTATTTTTTTTCTCTTTAAAATAAATTCATTTTTAAAGACAGATTTCGACTGTTTCAATTATAGTTTTTTTTTTTTTTTGTTAATCATTTTGTATTGTTGCAGTTATAATTCATTCAGATGTTCGTAATGGTTGGTCTAAATGTCTGTGCTACAAACCAACCATTATGAAAATCTGATCAGACCATTTACCAGGAGAGATTTTTATAACTCCAAAATTAGTAAAAAAGTCAATACTTGAGAAAGGCATATCAGAATCAAAAGCTTGTACTCGTCTTTAAAAGGTAAATAGTTTATTTTAAAGAGCTAGGTATTCTGAATAAATAGCAGAAATTTTATATTTTAAAAGTCAGGCACACAAAAAAATTGCATAACGCCATCTTAATATATATTTTCTCTTCTCGTTTATTCAACAAAATAATACAGGGAAAAAAATGTGTATTCAGATTTTTGTCACAAGATATAAGTTATACACGAAAATTGGAAATTGAAATGTTAAGAAAATGGAGAATCAACAAAGTTAATCTCTGTCAACTTTCTTTTTAAACAAAAATAAATTTGTTTGAATTTAAAAATAATATAAAAAAAAAGCAGCCTTAAAAAGTATTATGCAGTCACTTTCAGTTCAGAATTGTTTGCGATTTTAAACATGAAGAGAAATTGAACTGAGATTTAAAGACAAAATTGGCATTTAAAATTATGAAGTCATTTCTAACTTTTGAAGTGTGAAAATAATGGGATTTCAAAAGAAAAATGAGATTTAAATGTATGATGAAATTAAGTCGATTTCAGTATTTTATCAAACATGAAATACATAACAGATAAAAAGAGTTCAAAATTTATATAGAGATGATTTGGGGGTATAATATTTTATCAGCAATTTTTCTAACTCGAGACACACACATGTTAGTATATATAGATAGGAATAAAGATAAGCAAAGAACACACAGTATAAAACAAACGATTTAACACAAAAGTATTATTCCTTAGATTTGTTATTTCATTTTAGCTATAAAACTGTCAAGAACAGCATTTAATAAGCAGATTTCAATCAGGTATACAAGTCATAAATAGTAGTTAAAAGGCAACGTTTTGTATATTTTACCTGTTTAATAAATGCTATTCTTGGCAAAGTTTCATAACTGAAACACAATCTCAAATATACTTGTGTTCAATAGGTTATTCTTTACTTTTCCTGTCTATATTGTCAGATATTTCCTTTAAAACAAACCTTCACACACATAAAATAAATATATTGCGTATATATTTTTATTATTGACATCAACACTGCTCATTACATGAGTAGAGCTTAGAAGTAGTATAAAAATATATTTATAACAAGTTATACAGAAACGTTCATATGTATAACCATGCTGACCCTTTCACTACTGTCGATCCCTAACGTTCATGTACTCAGTTTCTTTTGCCTTCATTTTATCCTGGCCGTGTTGATTTTAGCTTAGTGATCGCGAGGACACATGCACTTGTCTAAAAGTTGTATTCAAAGCAAAGGCAATGCAAACACATGACAAAATCACAAGCATACATACACTATATATAACATTCCGAATGTTATGTTCATGTAATTGAGAATTCGGTAATTGTTTATATACCAATAAATTTCAAGTCAGTATAAGGTGACTTAATATTTATGCTTCAAAATTACCAGTTTTTGTAATCGAGCATTCATATGTTGGTTTAACAAAATCAAGATAACAAAAGTTGGATTGGTAGCAACAAGTGTATTTTCATTGTTTGCTACAATTGTTTCGTGACCATTCAGACAATTTCAAACATTAGAAAATATTCACAAGAACAATCTCTCTTCAGATGTTGAGAAAAACACTTTTAATGAACAATATGGAATCCATTTCCCTTTTAAGATAATTTTACCTTCATTTCTTCCTTCAGAGTTTTTTTTTCTCTGAAGGAAGAAATCCAGGTAAATTTTTTATCACAGTTTTGAAAATTGTCCAATTGGTCGCGAAACGATTGTAACGAGCAATGAAAATACATTACTTATTGCTATCAATCCAATCTTTGTTGTCTTCATTTTGTGAATAGATACACTGGTATTTAACTTGTTGGTAATAACTATGTTGTTAGAGTCTTGTTGCTAATGTCTACATGCGAGTTAAATTCTCATCTTTCAAGTTTAAAACTGCTAAACTGACTTCCTGAGCCAATCTGATTTGCTCAACCCCTAAATATATTTACTTTTGACCAGAAATCCTAAATGTTTGATCTTTTTCTCAGCTTATCGTTATCCAGCCATTCAGCTAACTATCAGAGCATCATTTTGTTTTTGGAATTTAATGGGTTTCCCAATCTCTCCATTATCCATTTACCTAATTTCCTCATTTATCCTATTTTGAATTATTTGGGTCTCGACTGTCGGACATAGTATTACACATGTTCAATTCACTTTGAAAGTGAAACATGAATGTTTTTGTGTTGCTAGCATACCACATATTTTCATACTATATATAATATATATATATATATATATATATATATACATACGCTTATATTTGGAAGTATCATTAAGTTAAAACAGTTTTTGAATTAGCATCAAAACAAAAAGAAAAAAAAGTTTATCCTTCAAACATTTATTCATAACATTCTATTTTTCATTGTATTTAAAAATGCCTGATATTTTCATGTTCAGTGACGTCATAATGTTTTAACTGAGCGTAAAACGAAATGAAAACAGAATAAAAATAAAACTACTAAAATGCTAATAATGTTTAAAATTCTTTTTTTTTTAATAATATTCATAAATAAATAAAAAAATAAAATAAATAAAACTACTAAAATACTTATGTTTAAAAGTCTTTTTTTAATAGGAAAGCAAGTAAATTCATTTTTAAATAACTGGTGAACATTTAAAAATTCTAAGTCACTTAATTTGGAAAAAACATTTTTAATTACCGAAACAAAATAAAATTAAACTATCATTAAAAAAGTTGTAAGATTTAGTTTTCAGAAATCGACCAATGCAGTATTAAATTAAGATTAAAAAAAAAAAAAGTCAAAGATTTTAAATTATGAATTGATTTCAAAATTATTTTAATAAAAACAATTGATCAGATAAAAAAAACAAAAACACATGGTGGACATTTTAAATACAGTGAAATCATTTCCTTATTGAATAAAACGAACAACTGAACTGCAATTGAAAAAAAGAAGAAAAAAGTACATTTAAATGTAAAGCGAAGTCTTTTCTATTGAAGTAGAATTTTCGAAATCACTGACATCTAACATTGAAAAGGAATAAAATCACACAACTTGGCAACTCTGAAATAATTATGTAAAATAGTTGAAGCATAACACTTAAGGCAGTGTTGGTCAGGCAGGGGTGGGTGGGAGATAACAAAACAAAGCTATCAGGCACTTTAGTGAAGGCTGTCTTTATTCTGATTATATAAACAGCTGAGGAGAAGGAAGAAGAAAAATAGAGCAAGAATCGATATATCTAGCAGCAGGGCTACCCAGTATTGCTTGGTGTTCTGTAAATTAGGGGGCAAAAAATAGTAAAATAAACCATCTGCTTAATATTGTGTAAGTTGAAAAAGTTAAGTTCATTTTGGTACATACTCAAAGTAAAAACACTTATGCCCAGCCAAGTTTTGAACTTGTTTATAAGTACATTGTGCTGATCAATTGACCCACTAAAGCATTTACAATTGTGATATTAAATACATAAACCCAACTCTTATGCCCTCTCCCTATAAGCAAATATAAGTCAGTTGCTTATCAAAAAGAAAAGAGAAGGGAAAGTAATAGCCAATAAAATGGTGAATAGCAAAAAAAAGTGTCTTATTTAAACCCCCCCCCCCCAAGTGTTCATGAAGATTGTGACTAATGGGTTAAAAAAAAAACTCCTCTGCCTTCATTTATGCATAATAATAAATAAATATCGATCAGGATTAAATATTAAATTGATGAAAATAATTTTGTTTTTAATGTGGACTAATATTTGGCATAAAGGACTGACAAAGCAGATTTAATTATCTGCCTTGTAGACGAAAAAATATAAATCACAAATGTTGGAAAAATCGTTTTTATATATTTTCTACTCAATTCTCTCTTTCAAAGAATATAGAAAATTTGGGCCGGGTATTTTTTTTTTTTTTTAAAAGATGCTCACTTTTATGGCTGGCCATTATAAGAAATAAGTAAAAATAAAAATTTGAATTCAAAATACAAGATTTACTATACAATCTAAAAGTATTCATTTTAAATTCTTTTGAAAGGTTAATTAAATTTTAGAAAATTTTTCAAATGAATGACCTTTATATAAGGTCATTCATTTTTGTTTTTCAGACTAAGATCAATATTTTTATGGACAAAAAGTAAGTAAAGTGAATACAGAAAAAAGAAATAATCTTTTGGAAGAATATTTAACTGAAAATTATTTTGTTACAAAATTCAATGGTTGACCAAATAGAATTTTCATGTGCAATGGTTAACGATGCGATTACAGGCATAGATCTGAAGAAATGCGATTTTGATAGATTAAATCGAGTCTGCAACTAAATTGCCAATTTTTTTTGTTTAATTTTGTAATCTTATTTTGATTTTAGTTTGTTTTCAAATTAAATTAAGTTGATTTCTATGAAAAATATAAAACAAACTGCTTTAAAACATGCAAAGAAAAAAAAAAAAAATTATTTATTTTAAGTTGAAATAAAAATTTCAGATTTAAAATTCCTCATCAGATAAAGAGTTGGTCTTTTTTCATTCTCATATTGTTTTATCAAGGATTTCTGTTTATTTTCAATTCATTAGAAATGTCCAGAAAACTGAACAGTCAATAAATTTTTATTATTTTTGCTTTCTACCAAATAACACATTGAAAATCTTGGATATAGAAAAAGTTATAAACAAGAGAGAATACATAATTTAGTTGCTTCTGATTAAAGCTTTTACATTAAAAAAAAAAAAAAAAAAAAAAAAATTCTGAACTTTATGGTCAACCCAATATATGCCCGTATCTATATAACAAAGTTGGGTAAACGTTTGCTTTAGGATCCTAACTTCTATCATCATCGTATCGGGCGGGTTTACCCAGACTAAATTGACTCTTTCCCTCCACATGTCTATCTTCCATGGCCTTAGGAAGACCTTCAAGTTGTAAGCCAGTGTCTTCCGACAATAATTTTGTGTACATTGTGACAGTTCTTCCTTCCTATTTTAGCGATTCCATGTTTAGGATCCTGTAGTACCACATCACTGACAACCTCATTTTTTCTTCTGTCGAAATGCCCGACATATCATATTCTTTTTCCTATTACTGAAGAGATCCTAGGCAGCCAACCCTAGAGACGGCTAATGGTTGTGTATGTTTTCCAGTTTAAGTTTATTACTGCCCAGAGCATTCTAGTGTAAGTTCCATTTAACTTCTATACATTGCTAAAAATCCCCAAGTGTAAGGCGATAATATGACATCGCAAACTCAGGATTAGTTAAGTTAATGGAGAGCACCAATTGTATAGCTTCCTATTTCAGTTGTGCAGTGGCATAATAAACTTATCAATTTATTGTTAATGTCACCATGTTGGATTTGGGAGTTTTGGCTAATATGGAGTTTAAGAGTTTAAAAATAAGCATTTACCAAAAGTTGTAATTCCTGTCTGTTGGTTCAGAATATCTTTCTTGGACTTTGGAGATTAACCCACCTCCCTCACAATCATAGAAACACTATATTATCCAGGTTATTTGGAAAAGTAGATTTTGATTGAAGGAGCACAATATTATCATGAAATCTGTTCATACTAGTCATAGGATGATTCCAATATTTTCTGACTCCAATACAATTACCAATTCTGTTCTAGATTTGCATAGAATTATCAATTCCAATTGTTTTAAAAATCTCTAAATATTTAGTAATAGAATTGTTTTGTTTTTTTAATCTTTGGATTAGCGTAAAAACCCATATAATATGTGCATGCATTTTTTTTTCAAAACCTTTATGGTGAGAACGGTGATGTATAGAAATCAAGTTATATTTTTTTTCATTAATAATAGCAATGGAAAAGCAAGTAAAAAAATAATTTAAAAAAAAAATTGTTTTTGGTGTTGGAAAATAGACACTTTTCTGATTCCGATACCTCCAAAAGTTTTTATTTTTCCCATTCCTATTAATTGTCCCAACGGTAAATCACAAATGACATCAATTATTTTGCAATATAAAAATGATAGAAACTAAAAATGGAAAATAGGTGTAAATAAGAGGTTCAGGGATTGAATCTCAAATTCACCATAGTCCCTATGTATTTCAGTATTAAAGACTAAATTTACCGAAAGTTATTTCAATTGATGTGCTGGCAGAGTCTTTCAGCCAATCATTGCCAAGTACACCCTTGAACCTCACTTCAAAACTCAAATTGTTAGAATGTAGAACAAAAATAAAAAAGTTAAAAATATATTAATATTATGGGCTGCGTACAAAAGGTTTCTCATCTAATCCCAAAAAATGTTAGCTCTCCTTGCTAGCAATCAACATGTTACTTATCCAATCTCTGCCAACTTTACATTAGGATCTTTTGGTAGATTACGTAAGCAGCTAAAAAAGATTGCCAAATGATTAGTTCAAAATGCGGTGTCCCTCTTTCTTTGTTAGGAATGGTTTTCTAAATAGAAAGCCATTTTTAACATGGGAAAGGGAGGGTTCACATTGACATAACGTGTTAAAGTCATTTATCTAAATTAAAATTCTTTTTTTTTTATGCAATAAATTTTACTCTTTCATTGAGACTTGTCTTTCTGACAGCTGATTGGATAATCAGTTTGGCATCGTCCAGCTGCTGAAAGATGATGCAAAGTTGCCAAAGTTTGGGTCATAAACTAGATAAGTACCATCAACACTATTAGATCATAAATTTTTATTTGGATTCTTTTTCCTACTTATAAAGAAACAAGTCTTTAATTATGCTAAAACATACAGGTTGGCCATAAAATCTGGATACATAGGTAAAAAGAAAGCAGCATTCCCTAAGCGGGTTGAACCGGCTTTTCTTGGAGGAGGAAGTTTCATGAGAATATCAAATTCACAAGCGGCCCCCAGTATATCTTGGTTAAGAGAGATGTTAGGTTTTTGCAATTCTTGCAGGTATGTCAATGCCCTCCTACATACAGCACCTGGTATTCCCAAATGGTCACCCATCTGGTACTGACCAGGTTCAATGTTACTTAACTTTGGTGATCTAACGAGAACCGATGTATCAATGGGAGTATGCCGTATATATAGAAATAGTTGGGTTTTACTTGCTGCCAACTGTAACAATGCCAGAAGATAGAGAACACCTGATTATGTGCAAAAATAGCTGAGAATGTATCCATTAGTATTCCGTGATATGAGCACCTCAGGCACAGATTTACAATACCCCCCCCCTCTAGCAAGGAGGAGGTAAGGCCTAGGAAAGTGCACCTCCTAGAACTGAACCGAACAATACCTAATTCTGATAAAGAAAAGTTTGATGGTACAAGTCAGCCCGTCAGTTGATGAAACAACCCTTAGGTTGTGAACACAACGGACGGATATTCAATTATTCAGTGTCCACACTGTCTGAACATGATGTACGAAGAGATACACTAGTCACAGGATGCTGACATTTTATCTGTTAAAAAAATGACCTGTAATCGGTTCTTCTATATAACAAAGGCACATGAGAAAAAAAAATAGCTCTATTTTAAAGGAAAAAAAGTTTAAAATAATTTTATATATATATATCTCGCTTAACTTTGGTAATCTGGCAAAAACTGGTGTGCGTATATATGTGTGTGTGTATGTATATATGTGTGTATGTATATCTGCCATTAAAATGTTAACTTTGTTGAATGTGCATAATAGGAAATATATCAGTCATTCTCATTTGCATTATTGACATGATTCAGAGACAGTTATCCTCATTTCGATTATTGTATATACAACAGATTTCACCCATTATACTCTTCGATTTTCTTCTGGCATCTTATCATAGTTGGTAACAATGGTGAAGCTAATAGTCAACCTAAGGTAAATAACAGAATTCGATATATTGAAACTAAAAAGGATAAAAGTCTGAATCACATAAATAGTATGAATAAGATCATCTCATCTTAGAAATACAAGAAATTCAGTTGTAAACATGCACTGGATCACATGTTCAGTGAATTGTGTAGTTGCAATGTATGTGAATAATAGATTTGCTGTGAGTGGGGAATATTTAGCTCGGATAAAAAGAGGCCAGATAAGAAATGGGGAATATATCTGATCTGTAGTTTTGATCACCCAGAATTTGATTTCTTCTCAAAAATAAAGTTTGTATTTCTTTAAACAGGAATTCATGCCAAGAGATTCCCCCCCTCCCCTCACTAATCATCGCTCATTACATCAAAGCCGAGCAATTTACACATTGGCTTTTCTACTGTCATATTAAGAAAATAGAGAACAGTAGAAGAGCGACCATTTAAATGAATAAAACATGACAAGACTGAAAGGTGTACAGCCCTCCTAGTTCGTGCTCAAACTGGGACATGGGTGTAATTAGTATGAAATAGGAATAATGAATTAAATATATTTTTTCAAGTGTCTGTGATATATTAAGCAATGTATATTGAAAGGAATAGCAAAAAATTAATGCAAAGAGATTCAAGAAAAGAGTGATTAATAAAATAAAGAAAAAAAAAAAAGAAAAACAGCTAATAATTTTCTAATATATGACCACTTATCTTAATCTAACATATAATGTAAAGTCAGTCTCTTCATCGCTTTTTTGTCATTGATAGCTTTCTTTCTACAAAAATCAATATTTGATTCCAGTACATCAGTTTTATTTAATGCTTTGTCCAGGTTAGAGTTATTTTCAGATGGTAACTGGTTTACTAAATATATTCAGCCATACAGAATTATTTTCTTTTGTTTGGAACAAAAAAAATATTTAAGCAAAAAGAAACCCTGGTACAGTCGTAAACATACAGAGACAAGAAAAAAAAAAAAAACACTAACAAACCATAACAGGTAGATACAAGTAGTTTACAACAGAAATTGGCGTCAACATTATTCCCAAACAATTCATTTTGTATTAAAATTTAGCTTTTGTCATTTTCCTCGAGTAAAAACAATACTGAATAGTCATTAGATACTTACTGCAGTTTTGATAATATTCAAAATGTCACATTCATTAAGTTTTTTTGTCAACAAAATCGTGTCTTTTGATTTAGAAATTATAGAGTTCAGGATAATTTTTCAATTTGCGTGAATTTAAAATTGCTTAGATTTTTAAACTGGAAATAACTAAAGTTATTTGCCCCCCCCCCCCAATTTTGTTGATAAAATAAGTAAATACGGACTGCTATGTTGTCTTTTTGTTTAAATAAAGAGTTCAAATATGATAAACATCTAATATTTGTTAAGTATTATTACCCAAGAAAACGACAGAAATCATGATTTTAATACAAACTTAGTTATTTGAGAGTAATGCTGAGACTCCGTTTCATTGGAAGTAATAAGCAACTATATATATATAAGGAAATTACCGCAAGACTAAAGAAAAGGCGTAAGAGCGTAGAATAGTTTAAAAATAAGTTCAAAGGAATCAGAGAGTAATGGTTGAAAAAGATAAAAGAGGATCGTTAGAGTTCAAATTTAGAAAACAAAGGAATCGTTAAAGTGTTAGAGAATAAGATTTTTGTAGAAGAAAAAGGGATTAGAGAGTAAGAAAAAAGATTGTTAAAAGAAAGGATTAGCAAATATAGAAATATATTGGCAAAAACAATTACCAATTCTAACCTCTTAAATGTATAAAGCTAAAAGCAGAATTAGAACAACTGGAATGTTTTTTTCTTTTTATTTTTCAATCAAAATTGGTTGGAAATTTGGCTTGATTTGTTTCATATTTATTCACCCCCCCCTCCCATCTCATGTTAGCATTATCGTTCTGGAAATCATTTTTACATTTAGACCAAGTGTAGATTTGTCACTCCAATTAGTTGAAAAGAGTAGATTTAGGATGACAGTGTATGAAACACCAATCAAATATTAACCAAAGAAATTTTAATGTAATTGATCCCAGGCAACATCAGGTCAATACAACTAGTATTTTATATAGAAGTTCATCGTCTGACACATGAATACAACCAAAATGAAAATAGTAGTCCAAACAATCCAAGTAATCAATCCTCATCGAAAAAATTTGTTTCATTCGGACGCATAATTGCAGTTGACATGTGAAATTTACAGTTATTGTAATGAACGTTAACAGATTGGAAAATACAGAATTAGCTTCTGGAGAGACTTCTCAAATTGGTTCACAAATATATGAAATAAGCATTCAAGCTTTGCTTAATGCACATTTTATATTTTTATAATACACCATTTATTATGACTTGTTCTGAGATAGAAAAGTCGTACAGAGGTAGCAATCTTATGGGGAAGCCATGGTTTTCAGTAAGAGAAAGATCTTGCAGATAAGCCATGAGCATTGTTTTTAGTGAAATAACATTACAAAAACAAAAGTCATAGGAAAGCAGTTTCCTAGAAAAGCTGCTATTATACCTTTTAGAGATAACAGTTGTGGAAAATTTCAGTAAAAAAACAAAAAAACAAAAAAAAACCCCAAAACATGGAGGTTGTAATATCCAGTTTCATTTTGTTTTTAGATCATAGTATCCCAGCATTCATTTGTATAAACATAAGTCAGTCTTCAAAATTCAGCACTGATCATCTCCATAAGTCTTATATAGGGGGATTCCTTCATCCCAAACGCTACCCATGAAATGATTAAATTCACAACCCTTTCTGCAATCCAACCATATCTTATAAATGTCAGTTGATACCCAACTTGTCAAAGTTTCAGTCAAGAATATCATGGAAGCCATTTTAATGATTATCTCAGGAGGTGTGATCCTCACACTTATTGGACAATAATCATAAAGGTTTTTATCTGTAGAGTTATCTAATAGATAATAGATATCAAAACGATCTCCAAACTATTCCTGAACTGAAGGCCATTGTCACAACCAAAATCAGGACAGTGCCAAAAGAGGAGTGTTTGAGAGTTATTGATAAGTTTGCATATTGTATCAAGGTGTGCTTATCATTGCACCATGAAAAAAATAAAAAAATAAATAAAACTTAGACATTCATTAAGTTTATTTGTACCAAATATGATTGGTAAAAAGGATTGTGAATTTTATTAACAATTCTATAGGTAGCATTTTGTGATGCTGATTACAGGAGCAGAGGTTAACCCTGTATTAAGATAGTCCAGTAACTATTAAATCCATGTTTTGTATTATATTTATGAAAAATAATTTGGTTCTTGTACAAATATTTCTCCATATTAAAAGAAAAACTTGTATTATGTATACATCTATGACAAAATGAAAATATATTCCAAAATTCACATAAATTGATCAAGTAGTTTTATTTTTATAAAGAAAATAATTTTTAACTCGTTAAATGAGAATTTCTAGGCATTATAACAAATCTGGTAGGAGTTGTTGAGTTATCTCACTTGTTTGAGATATTTTTTTTTCCAAATATCAGTCATTCATAAAATTTGGTTTTCTAATTTAAAAATCAATTTATGTGATTTTTGGAATATGATATTTTTTTGTCAAGTATGCATATCATGCAGATTTTTCTTTTCTTTTCGTTTTTATTTTTTTAATACAGGAGGAATTCTGACCAAGAGCCAATAATTTAAGCATGCAAAGAATTAACCAAGCAAGTTTGACAGGAACAAAAAAGTTATCTCTTTTGGTGTGTGACAAATATATTCATAAATTTATATTCATGAGAAAAAAAAATTTGATCTTTGAAAATTTATGGTTATAAAATTTTGGTTTCTTTTGGTTGTTGTGTTGGTTCATTTTAAACCAGTCGTTATGTTATAAGTATGAAAACATCTTCCAATCAGCAATGTTTTTTCAGTAATTTGAAATATACCATAAAGATGAGAAAAAAGAACTTGCTCATTGACAGGTTATTTTGAGAGTTCCAGTTTTTACAAATAAATGGTATCTTCTTTCCAAAATAAAGGAATTAGGAATATCACAATTACATTGCAATTCCTATAGAAATTTAAACTTTAATACCACATGAAGTACAGTGGCCAAAATGAGAGGTGACTGTGTTGAAATATTTATCGACACGTATTGCCAACTTAGAATGCCAAGTTTGAATCTTGTTTTCATAGCAATACTATTGATGTTGGCAATCTTCACATGGTCCCGCCTTTAAGTATCTGATTCTAGGAAAACAAAAAAAGTTGGAAAAACAATGCCAAAAAAGAGAAGTTGGTCAAAAGTCGGATCATGTCGATTCATACAATTTTTTTTTATTGGCCAAAAAGGGACAATAGTCCAAACATTTAAATTTTTTGGTTCTTCTTCCTTACAATAGCAAAATTCGAAATATTGAATTTTAAATAAAACCAATTGCATCTACTTAATTTTTATGTTACAGTAATGAACATATCCAAAAATGATGAAAAACGATAAGGTAGAAAATTATTAATGAAAATAATTTTAAAGACAATTAGCAAAAATTGGCCCAAGATTTCAGTTACTTTGAACTCCATTTTTTTTTTTTTTTTTTTTTTTACAAATCTTAATTTTACTTAATTGTCTCCAAAAATTATATTCATTAATAATTAATTTTCTACCTATCTTTTTGTAATTTTTGGATAAGTTCATTACTGCAACATAAGTAAATACCATTGGTTTTACTTGAAATTCAATATTTTAATTTTTGCTATTATAATGCAGAACAAATTTTTGGGGAATTTAGAGTTAAAAAAAAAAAAAAAAAAAAAAAAAAAAAAAAATCACAATAAATAACATTTTTTAATATTTATGCAGCCCTTTGTTTTGATAGATTTTTTTTTCACAAGTAAAACTAAACTGCATCTTCATTCTCTTAAAAAAAACAAAGTCAAAACATGAGAAATAGCTTCTTTTTTTTTTTTTTACCTAAATAGATTTGTTTTTTTATACGAAAGAATTTAGGTGGATTTTTTTAATTTCTAGAATTAAACAATGAATATCAGAAATTATCTGTTAAATTCAAATTCTGTATTTTTATGCAAAAGATATTAAAAAAATTAAATATATTGTTATTTGTTTGGTCCTTCATTTTTTTTTTTATTAAAATTAAAACAAACAAAACATTTTTTTCTATTCGCAATAAATAAAACGCAAAATTAGAATTATTTTTATAAATGTAAAAATTATGTATTTTTAAAAAAAATTCTTTTAGATCAGATTATTATAATTACTGAAAATTGTTCACATAAATTGTATTTCCTTTCTACTATAAACAAACTGAGAATATCAATTGTTTTTCATTTGGAATTTAACAAGTTTTTATAAATTCTTCCTCTTAAATTACATTTTATATAAACATCCTGATAAAAATAAAATCGAATCTAGTCCGATTAAATTGAGATATATATATTATAAATAAAAAATTTTCTCCAACTGTTTTTAGATTGTTAATTACCTCAGATTTCCTGTGGCATCTCCAATTATAAAAGAGTATCATGGAACAAGAATATGTGACGAGGTGAGCAAGTTTCAATTAGTTATATACCTGAGGAGTGTAGCGTCATCTCTGGTATCATTTTGAGTTGAGATTTACATTTTTCTTTTTGAATTTCAAAATTTTTTTGTTACATGGCATTTTTACTCTGGAAATTAAACCAGAAATGAAATCATGGTTAATCAGGTGTGTTATTACTTGAGATTTTTAAGCAAATTAAGTTAGAATAGTGGTGCATCATAATTGAGACTGCTCATGAGAGCAGTCATTACTTGGGGATTTTCCCCCCCACATGATTTGGTGATTTTAGTCATATTTAGGAAATTAAGTTATTTTGAAAAATCGGAAATGTATATAATTTTTTTTTTTTTTGATAATACACACCAAAATTTTTAAAACCTTGTTTTAGTATAATTTGGTTTATTATCTGATTATTAAAAACAGGAATGTTTTTAAAAACGAGGTACCAAAAAATTGTTAATTTTTGTTAGAATTGGAAATTAAGAAGGGGGACATTTCTTAGAATTTCCTAAGAGGATATGAAACCTCAATACACACAATGGCAATGGTCATTCTATATCAATTTTTTTTTGTTAGTAAATACAAATTTCAAATGAATTGGATTTTCTTTGTACTTACAGGTTACAAGGAAAATACATTAGTAACAGTTTACTTCAGCCATTTTCCTGGAATACTCAGAAAAAGAAATAGATATAAAAAAAAATATGAAAAAGAAATATAAATTGCGCCAAAATTGAAAATACAAAAATACAAACAAAAATTTGAACATAAAAAGAAAAAGATTTTTCTTTTTCTGTCTTTTCAGCAGTGAGTTCAGTTAATTTTCTTTACCCAACAGGAGGGCAATTTCTTTTTTCTTTTCTTTTTATATCAAATTTATTTTTTAGTTTGAAGAAAAAAAACAAAAAAACAAACAAAACAAACTTTGTTACAAGAAAAAAAAAAGTTTAAGAAAAGCAACATAACTTTCAGAAATATCAAATCTGGATAAAAATTGAACACATGCACATCATTAAACGTTAAAAAACAAAAAAAAAACCCTGAATAAAGAAATAAAATTGCTCGTTTGTTCTTTTTCTTTATTTTCTTTGGATTTCCTATTTCAAGGTCATGATTGTGTAACCGATTGGTTGAGCGCATCATTAGTAATGGCAGATGTTGAATTTGGGTCAGTGTTGTTGTTCACGGGAAGTTGTTCCTCATCTTTCAAATCATTTATTTTTGTGTTACTTTCTTTATTATCATCTTCATTTTCGTTATTCTTGTAATAAACTTTATTATCAATTGGAATTATGTTGGTCGGATCGGACTCTTCTTTTGCACTGTATTTCGTGCCTTCATATTTCTGTAAATGGACCTAAAAACAGAAGAGAAAGAAAGGATAGAACAAAATGAATAAAGAGAAAATATGAAAATTTTACATAAAAAAAATAAGTCATTCACAAGACTGTATACCTCATTTGACAATGCAAAGATATGCCAAAGTCATATCTGAATCTTACTTCTTTATATCGTATGAAGTATTCCAAAAGTTATGCAAAAATTAAGAACTCAAAAAATCTGAGCAAGCTTAAATTTGACACAGTGTTTACGGTTATCAAACATCAGATCAATTAGTAATACACATGGACAGAAAAAACGCTTTGGATAATCACAGATTTCAAGGTAGTTCTACTTAAATAGCCATATTTTTTTAAACCAAAGCACTTCAAGTCTTCAAATTACTACTGTTTTGTTCAGAAATGAATATACTTTCAAATGAATTAAAATATATAATGTACATTCATATTTATTAAGAGTTTTAAGCAAATAACGTGATAAAAATGTGAACATCATAAAATGGTGTTTTCGGTAAGGTTTTGTAATGACCCCCTCTGATTTCTAAACACTCGTACCGTGATTGTATGAAGAATTTCGTTATGAAATTTGGGAACCAATCAGAAGAGATGTTAATACTGTCAAGTGTCCAAAATATTTTTGACCATTTCTTTTTTTTTTTTTTTGTCGTGTTAAAAATAAGACTTTAATATAATGAGTATTGAACATTTTGAAAAAAAAAATTTCTTTGGACACCCACTAGTAAGTAAATCAATCTTTTTACTATCTTTATCAATTAAAAGTATTATTCTAGGTTGAATAGGATCGCGGTAATTGATAATTTAAAAGGACCTCCCCCCCCAAAAAAAAAACGTTTTTATTTTTCGAGTTTGAACAAATGTAGTATTAGCAGCAGCTGAGGTATTAGCACAGTGTAAACGTAAACACGCATTCTTTAATTTTTATTCAAGAACGAATTAAGAAAAACATGAAAATATAAATATAAATATTCTTATATGTTTAATTAGAGCTATTTTGTTATCAGAATAAAATTAGTTTAGAACTATTCGGTTTTCAGAATGTATAATAATTATATATTTGTTTCTTTGACAACTTTTTCGAATCTATGTGTATAGTAATACAAACCCTCAAATCAATATTCTTGAAATTTTAAAAGCAGTTAGAAAACACATGAAACTACAATTAGGAAGCTTTTTATTTTATTTTATTTTTTTTCTACTTATTAAGCGAAAGGTATTTTTACGACCTGCTCCAGCGTAGTATAAACGGTCTATGAAATAAACACCTTGAACCTCGAAAATAGAAATCAACAAATTTATGGAATTTGGTGCTTGTGCATTTATTGAACCATAGTATTTTCAAGTTAAATTAAAGTTTTACAATATTTTTTATTTCATTAATTTGTTAACTAAAAGTACAGAATAGTTACAAAACACCCTCCGCTCCCCATGTTAAGAATGGCTTTCGAAATAATAGCATTATTATTTCAGCACGGTTCAATAAGTGCACAAGTACCTGGAATTTTCTTTGAAATTTCGTAACGCAGCTTCTTATTAAATTAAAACTAAATATAACATTTGCTGACTTATTTACCTGTTGAATACACACACTATATAACTTTCTGTAAGATATTTATTTCAAATGGAAATGGCATTTTGCAGTTAAGACAACTAAACAAAAATGAAGTAACAGTTCATATTCCAATCCACAGAGGTACAAAAAAGTTGTCAAAAACAAATGTTATTAAAGACAAGATAAATATTTTTCTACCTTAACTGGGTACTTTTTTTTTATTTATTTTTTTTTTTTAATGTAAAATGTTTATTCGGTTCGAAAAACAAGTAGTGTTGAGCGAGCGCTACCGAAGAACAAGAAAAATGGACGCAATGTCTCTTTACATTTTTGAAGTCTCAAAGATTTAAAAATAAGAAATGAAACAAAATGGTGAATGAAACCGACCCAAAACATGTTACCATGACATTTTTTGGGTGGATTTCATTCACCATTTTGCTTTATTTCTTATTTTGAAGTGATTATGAAGACTTGAAAAACGTAAATAGAAATTGCGCCATATTTTCTTTTCGGGCAGAATAAATATTTTACATTAAATAAAACTTATCTTGCTTTGCATAACATTTGTTTTATATATATATATATATATATATGTGCGTGTGTGCATATGCATATATGTGTGTGTGCAAGTGCATATATATATGTGTGCTCACATACATGTGTGTGTGTGTATATGCATATGTATGCATATATGTGTGTGTATATATATGCATATGCACAGATATATGTGTACATATGCACATATATATGTGTGTGTGTATATACATATGTGGGTGTGCATATGTGTATGTGTGTGCATATGCATATATGTGATATATGTGTGCATATGCGTGTGTATGCACATATATATATATACACACACACACACGGTTTTTGACACTAGTTTACATATTTAATATTAATGTGATATTCCAAATTTAATCCATAACATTTTCAAAAGCCAATAATTATGAACCACTAACAGTAAATACGAGTGAATGCTCTCTTTGAAAAAAAGCTCTCTTAACCTCACCTCTAACCCCAGTTATG
Organism: Euprymna scolopes; assembly: GCF_053919585.1. Classification (NCBI taxonomy): domain Eukaryota; kingdom Metazoa; phylum Mollusca; class Cephalopoda; order Sepiida; family Sepiolidae; genus Euprymna; species Euprymna scolopes. Next base: position 95,883,024 of record NC_136499.1, on the reverse strand, counting down.
AGTGGCAAGTCTCTTCCTAAAACACTCTTTAACACTAAGTTAGAGTGGCAACCCCCCCCCCCCCCAACAAAATACCTCTGCAAGCATCTAAAACAAAAAATAGATCCATCCTGAAAGAAAACTGCACATGATTTATCTCCCATAAAAATTAACTGTCCTAAAATGCTAGAATGGCCTGGAAATGGTGAATTATTTTACATTAAATTTTTGTGAAATTAACCGCCCCCCCTCCCTCTAATATTGTTTTTGCTGTTTTTGTTTCTGTCAAGTCTTCAGTATGTCCACACATAATTTTCATTAGCCCTACAACTAATTCAAAGTCTGAATGGCAACCCTCCCCATATTCTCATTGCATAGAAACCCTCTTGAAGCCACACATAATCATCTTAAAAAAACAAAACAAAAAAGCATACAGGATTTATCTCCCATAGAAAAAAAAAAGTTACCTACCCTAAAACGCTAGAGTGAGTTGTAATGGGGAATTATTTTACATTAAATTCTAAAATAATTTATCTTTCATTAAGGGTCTTCATAGCATTTCATAGATAATTGCCTAGAAAGGTAGAATCACATTTTGGAGGGGGGGGGTCAGAAGTCGTTGGGTGGGGTTAAACAAAAGGTGTTAATCTACAATAATACCAAAGAAATATTGCAATATATTCATTTTTAAATGGTCCTATGTTTAGATTCAAGCTTTTTGTACATAAAGCACATTACAATTCAACTATGAGTTCTCCAACTTTTCCGTTTATGGATACATGACATTTTTAAGGAATTGCAGCATATTTATGCACATTTACTGCAGATTAGTTGGAAACCATGAACTTTTGGAGATTTTCAGTCGCATAGTCTGATTCCTTGTATAAAAATACACTTATATGGTAAATTTCATTACTTAGTCTTGTGTTTTAACAAAGATATGACATTTTTACTGAAAAATTAGTGTAAAAAATGTGACGAAACGCATATGGTCTTAAAGAGGGGAAAATATCCAAACGTGTGAGGCACAAAAATAGTCATAACTTCCTTAATTTTAATCAGATTTTTAAAATTTAAAAAGATTCTTTCTTAGCTCATCAAGCTCTTTCTATGCATACCAATATTGAAATATTTTTAGCTATTTCAATTTTTTCATGTGTATTGCTAGATCCATGCATTAAATTTGGAAAAATCCGACATTAAAATTTTGTCAAAATTCTCTCTAACCAAGTCAGAATCAAGGTCATAATATGCTAGACCAAATAGCAAGTGTAAAACTATAGATTTTTTTTCTTTTAATGGACCCAACACATTGTAGATTCTTATACAAGGAATAGAGGAAAGGAAACAAAAGCCTTTATATCTTATTTCCAACACATTTTTCTAAATATTTATAAGCTGTTCATTTCTCCTTCTCCAGCTGCGTGAAACTTCTCATCTCCCTGTGACATCATCCACGTATCTCAAACACATACTTTTTCAAACACTAGTCACACTCTGAACATCATTTCTCCAAACACCCAATGCTTTTCTCCAGATCCTTGCCATGCGCGTCTTTGTCACTGCCGTAACATCACATTGTGCAGCTGGCTTGGTCATTTGTATATGTTATATGCTGCTGCTGCTAACAGAAATCTCTATGATGAACAGAACTGAAGTTATCGCTGAAAGTGTGACTTTCACTATTTCCATTAACTTGATCTATGTAAGGATAGTCCAAAGTTATCTGGGCCTTACTTCTCCATTTTGTATGATGCCTGGACAAAGTTATATAGAAAAAAAACAACAACAAAAAAAAAAAACAACAAAAATACCGTTGATAACTTAAAAATATTTCTATGATTAAATTAAAATTGATCAAATTTTGAAAAACCGGAAGTTGAAATTAATACGAGGGGTGTGCAATAAGTAATGCCCCTGACCCACTTCCAGTTGTCTGATCTAGCTGAAATTTTGCATGTGCAATAATTTATATATCTACAGGTTATGTGATAATTACAGCTCTGAACTAATTGTGGTTTCTATTTTACAGGTGTTTGAACTGAGTCAGGTGTGAAATGGAGCCTGTTGAATGTCGAGCAGTGATCCGGTTTTTGTATTTGAAAGGATGCACACCACAGGAGACTTTTGATGAAATGAAAGAAACTTATGGTGATAATGCCCCATCATATGACCTTGTAAAACGCTGGCATCGTGAATTAAAACATGGCCGGAAGTCTGTGGGAACAGCTCCCAGACCTGCCCCCCCCTCCCCTTCTGCCATTGATGAGGCATCTGTTTGTCAAGTTCAGGCTGCCATTTTGGAAGATCGGTGCATTACTATTCGCCAAATAGCCCAAGATGTCAAGATTAGTACAGGGTCTGTGGAAACTATTATTCATGACGATTTGCATATGCATAAGGTGTCTGCCAGATGGATTCCCAGGTTGCTTATACCATCCCAGAAGCGAGAATGCGTCGAGTGCTCGAGGGTGAATTTGGAGATGTGCCAAGAAGATGAGTCAAAGTTTTTCAAAAGACTGATTACACAGGATGAAACCTGGGTCCATCACTATGATCCAGAGACCAAAGCCCAGTAAATGCAATGGAAGCACTTGGATTCACCACCTCCAAAGAAGGCAAAGGTGCAGCCCTCTACCGGCAAGGTCATGCTCACAGTCTTCTGGGAGCAGGACAGAGTAGTGATGACAGATTTCCTGGCAAAGGGTACCACAATTACAGGAGCCTATTATGCTCCACTTTTGAGGAAATTAAGGGAAGTTATCAAAATCAAGAGGCGGGGCAAGATCAGCAAAGGTATCTTCCTCCTGCAGGACAACGCTCTAGTCCACAACTCGTATCAGATCAGAAGCATGGGCATGTGGTTATGAAATCATCCCCAATCCTCCCTACTCTCCTGACCTTGCACCCTCTGACTTTCACCTATTCCAAGCCATGAAGTTGTTTTTGAAAGGAAAGCGTTTCTCAGATGATGCAGCCTTGATTTCTGAAGTCACATCGTGGTTGGAGGACCAACCTGGGGTGTTCTACAAAAACGGTCTTCATGTTACATGATAAAGGGCTGGCCCTTTTTCATGTAAGTAAAAAAATAGGGAATTAGTTAAATGTAAATATGAAATAGGATAGTCAAAGATTCGAACTTGCGTAGCTAGATTTGGAATTGAAAATTCCAATCATAAGTTAAAATAAATACAGAATGTTATTGAAATAAGGAATGTGGAATCGCATTTGTTTAGCTTACACAAAATAGTTAGATATCTGTTTATTGGAAAAGGAATGTAATGATGAAATTTGTTCTGTTATAAAAATGAAAATTAAAATAAGGAATTTAATCGTCAATTGAAATTGTAAACATATTACTCGAAAAATAGGTTACTGAACTTGTTGGGTCATGTCAGTGTAATGCATGTAATCCAACGTGCTTTATGAGCACATGTTTAATCATGCGATGACGTGGCAAGTTCTCAATATAGGTAGAGTTTTAGATGCAGTCTGGGAGAAGAGAAGAGTCGGGGAGAGGAAGCCGAGAGAGAGAGAGAGAGGTCAGAGACGGCTGCTGACGTCAAATCTTGGAAGCGAAAGGTTAGAGAAGAAAAAGCCATGTAAAGAAACTTTGAATTCCTCAAGCGAATTCATTGACCGGTCATGAAATAAAGGATGTCATCATCTTTGTATCTGCGTCTTTGTGTTGTTATTCAACAGAAAAGGTATTGTCCGTTTATATTATAAGAACCTTGTGAAAATCATCATCTCAAAAATAGTTAAGAAATATATGTATCAATATTTATAGAAACACTCCCGTTCATACAGAACTGTCAAACATATAAATGTCAAACGCACAAACTCTCGGTCTATCTATCTATATATCAAATCTCCTCTCATTGTGCATTACAAGCTGTCGGCTACTTTTATTAACATGTACCATAAACAGGAACATCTTAAGACACATGAACACTCCTAAGACTTTCTCTAGATAAAGCACTAAGACTCTTCCTAAAACGAACAACAACAATACAGAATATACGTCATCTTAATACCACCAGTATATAATATATACGCATATTTGGTACATCATCAATAATACCACCCACAATGTAACATTCAGAGCTGCATCAAACGATGGGAGAAATGCATAACTGAGTGGTTCCTATGTAGAGAAAGACTAATAACTGTGCCAAGTTTCGTTGCTCTACTGCTATGGGAAGTGGGTCAGGGGCATTACTTATTGCACGCCCCTCGCATAAGATATGAGACATCATTGGTTACAATATTATCCATGTAGTAAATTTATGATAAACAGAACTGAAGTTCTCAACAAACATGTAACTTCACTCCTTTTCCATGACCTTGAATCTTTGAGCTAGATACCTCCAGAATTACATTAGTTTCAAGTTAGACCATGCATATCATTTTGACCTTGCGACAATTAGTCAAGCAATATAGATGCTAGACTGTACACAAACTCAATCAAAAAGATAACCTTCTTGGCTGAATAAACTATAGATATCTTTAAGGGGTGTTCATAGTGATGATGATGCTAGTATAAATGGAAATGAGACAGACCAATTGACAGGACTTATAGAAGGTATCGCAAACCAACCAAATTTAGAGGATGAAAGTTGGTACATAGTGAAATTCCCCTTCAACTGGTTTTCATGTTATTTGATATACTAAGGAGACCTGTGGAAGTTCTATTATGTTTTCAATATCAACTACATACGGTTTCAGTATCAACTACATACGGTTCTGAATTTTTGAGATGACGATTGATAATTTAGATTTTTTTTACTGTTCTCATTTGGCGCAATATTCTCACATTTCGATTGATGTAACCCTTTTGAAGTGTATCTTGTCAAACTTAGGAATAACTCTTAGTTTACCAAGTAAAATTCAGTTCTAGGTGACACTCTTGAGATTAAAGATTTAATTCTCAGTATGAGCAATACTAAAAAGACAATTGCGAATTATTTAAGATTTCTACCTGGTCATGGCTGACGAAATGAGAGCATGCAACCTCTGTAAATTAAAAAGGGTTCTGTTAAAAATTCCATAAAGATTCCTGAGTTTGACAAGATACACCTGAAAAAGATTGGGGATCACATTAGTAAAACATTGTGAGATTAACACTCAAAATAAGAACAGTAACCTGAATAACTAAAATCAATTATACAATTTACTGTTAATAATAATATTCATTAAATATCTGCCATGGTGTGCCACGATAGGTCGTGAACACAAGGAGAGTTATTGCGTTTGTTGTGGGAACGTTTCTAGAACTTATGTCCTGGCATAGCAACCAGCTCCCCAGGGGAATAAACGATAAGGGTTGACTATGTCTGCTACATCTGATGATAGGTCTTGTCACCAGTCTTTTTGGTTAGCGTCATTACGGGCAGCATGTTTATTGTTGTTAATGGCAAAGCTTTATTGGCATTGTTGATGGGGACTGTTTGCCGAAATTTAACGCTTGTACAAAACAGTGAACAAAGACATTTTTCTTCTAAATATAAAATTTTATTTAACATTTAAGGAGCATTTTAAATTCAAGATCCATTCTCGACCTATCACTGTCTGCAATCACAGCCCGAACTGCTATATATCTTTAATGTTGTTTGCAGTGAAATTCTTCAATAAATTTCTTCTCTCTTTACAAGAGAGAAAGAAAGTGCTAAAAGCAGAGAGAGAGAGACATGCATACATTTTAAAAACAGACAGTAAAATATTGTCATTGTTTAAACAATTATTCTGATGTGAACAAGCAAGTTTAAATACCAGGTGCACAGTGGCAAACATCATATTCCAATATGCATGTAAATTGATCAAGTAGTTTTATTTTTTATAAAAATTATTTTTAAGCAATTGAGAATTTGGAAGTATTACAATGTAATATCTAAATAAGTATGAATTGAGTTATCTTGTTTCTTGAAATTTTTTCAAAATTGCAGGCAAGATGGTTACTACTTTTCCACTGTGCACCCGGTTGCATATATAATTTAGTTCGGCAGTCGTCGCCTGTTAATCTAGGCCCAGTTAATATGTGCTGATATTTCAAAATACCTGCATCAACCTATCTCTGTATCTCAGGACAGGACAAGTCTTGTACAAGGTTTATTAATGTGGAAAGCCCCAGCTCTCCAAAAGGAGCTTATTGTGTCACAACAGTTAATATTAAGAAAAAAATAACCAATATTTTTCTTCCTGTAAAAATAATTGTCATCCTTTAAATGTCTTTTTTTTTTTTTTTCAAATTGTTGCAATTCTTTTTAAAACAATATCTTATAAAAATCGTTAGTTAAATATTTTTCAAATCAATCACTTTTTCAAATGTGTTCATTTAAAATTCTGCTTTAGTAGTTGGGATAGTAAAATTTGGTTTTAGCACAATTCATTTTTAAATTGTAAAGTCATCCAAGGATGGAATACTGTTGCCATATCTGGGCAGGAGCTGCTAAAAACAGCCTATCCTGCCTTGACAGAGTACAAAATAGACTTCGTGGCTTAGTGGGGGATGCCCTTTTCTCTACCCTGCAACCTCTCTCCCACAGAAGAGACGTTGCGAGCCTATCCTTGTTTTATCGTTATTTCCATGGCAGGTGCTCGTCTGAACTCCAATCTCTGGTCCCCCTCGCCAATCTTTCACGAAAAACACCCGTCTAGCTGAATCCACTGTGAAAAATTTCCCCCACTCTATATCTGTGCCTAAATCAAAACACGGATTCCATGAACAAAGCTTCTTTCTTAGAACTGCACGCCTGTGGAACTCTGTTCCATCTGCCTGCTTCCCTCCGGACTACAACTTGGATGTCTTCAAGTCCATTGTTAAATTCCTAATGAACCGCCCTCTTAATTAAACACTTCATCCATCTCCACACTAACGTAATGTACTTGCAATAACCCTTATCCCTGAGTGGCTTCCGGGCCTTGATAAGTGGTGATCACTGTGTAAAAAAAAAAAAAAAAAAAAAAATCTTTTACCTCTGGAACTTTAGATTAATTATATCTACAAAATGTTCTTCAGTACCAAGGATTCAGTAGAAAACAGTAAATTTTTAAATAAGAAAAATCTAATTTATGAGTAAGTAGCAACTGTCTTGTCTGCAATTTTGAAAAAAATTCAAGAAATAAAAGATAACTTGATTCATACTTACTTAGATATTACATTGTAATACTTTTTAATTGTCAATTGCTTAAAAATAATTTTCTTTATAAAAAAATAAAACTACTTGATCAATTTACATGCATTTTGGAATATGATATTTTCATTTCATCAAATACATCATATGTATGTACATCATACAGATTTTTCTTTATTTTTGTTTTTAATATAGGAGGAATTCTGAGCAAGAACCTTTTTATATTCCAATATTTAATATTAATAAGTCTTGACCTACACTACACGTTCAAATTTGCATGCAATTAATAAGAAGCTACATTATTGACAATTTAACTAATATATATATATATATACACACACACACACACACACACACACACACACACACACACACACACACATACTAAGAGATGCTTTTGTCTGTGCTCACCTGTATAAATACATTGACTTCTAAACTTCGACTGAGGTAAGGGAAATTTCCTCCAGATTTGAGGTGTGCTCTTTTTGCATTAGGATAGCATTTATACATTTCATCTTTGACCATTTGGGACAGAGCACACTCATCAAACACCTACAAAATGAAAAAGAAACATTTAATAGTAATTAAAGGAAAAAATTTATTTTGCTAACTTAAAATCTTCTACCCAGTTTATGGTTGATGAAATAAAAGCATGCTAACCCTGTAATTTTAAAATTAATTTTAATAAGTAATACTGCATTATTTCTTTGTGAAATTGTGATCTTGGCAGGACAAAATATATTTCAAATTTTAAAGTGTCATGTAGTAGTTAATTTTTTATTTTCATAACTAACAGGTTAAAATAATAGATTTGCTTATGAAGAAACCAATGTATTATGGTTAATTCAGCTTTTTTTTTTTTAATTAAAAAACAATCTTTTGAAAGACATTTACTTTAAGCAAAAAAAAATAAATAAATAAAAAATAAAGTCTGATTAAAAATAATTAAAAGAGGAAGAGAGAGAAGTGGTCAAACAGAGATGAGAGCAATTTCTGGGATACTTACCAGATTTAAAGAAAAAAGATGCAATTATTATTGTTAAACTGTGTCAATCACTTTATTGCAGATTAGTAAAATATCAATATTTCACTAAATATATATCACACAAAAACGAAAATTGTATCATCAAATGACGATTTCATGGTTATTTCCCAAAATTTTATTCAAATCCATGCGATATTCACAAAGTTATGGCATTTTATTTATCAAGTAATTTATACTGTCCATCACTTTATTGCAGGTCTTTTAAAATGCCAAAAAAGGGGGCAATTAACAGTTATCAAAAAGGAAAGGATTGTTGCTGGACTCACAGGATTGATCAAAGATTTAGCTATGGAGCTGGAACGGAATCTAAGAACTTTGGCTTCATTTATGAACAACCCCAACACCAACTCCAGAAAGGATAAAGGCGCCAGGAGAAACCTTTCACATCATCGTATTCGGAAAATTTGTAGGAAAGTCAACCGAAACCCAAACAGCACTAGTGCTTCCATTTTTGCAAGAGCTGGAATCGCTTCAAGATCCAAACAGACCTGATGTAATATGTTGAATGAGATGGCAAAGAAAATCAAAACTATTCCAAGGCTTCCATTGAGCAAACAGCATAGGGAAAAACGAAAGGCTTGGGCAGAGAATTACATGAAAATGGATTTCTAACGTGTCCTATTTACAGATGAGACCCGTGCTACTTGTGATGGTTCGGATGGATGGGCCAAAGTTTGGAACTCAAACGGAACTCCAACCCCTTACAGAGTTCATCGCCAATGAGGAGGTGGAATCAGGTTTTGGGCAGGAATTATTAGGGATAAGTTGGTTGGACCATTCAGAGTTCCAGAGGGTGTAAAAACTTACCAGCAATGCTTACACGACCTTTTTGGATAAACATTTTTCACTATGGTTAGATGACCACGTCGCTTTCAGATGATTTTTATGCATGATAATGCACCATCCCATTCTGTTAGGGCGACTGCAGCCTTCCTTGAATCTATGGGCTTCTTTGAAAAAAACATGAACTCACCATCATGCTCTCCAGACCATAACCCCATTGAATATCTCTGGTCAATATTAAAAAGAGGAGTTTATGAGGGAGGAGAGTAATTTACTTCAAAAGATGCCTTGTGGAGAACATAGTTGATATTGCTAGAGCCATAACTCCTTTTTGAGATCAAACAATTGACTTCCTCATGGGACAAAAGGTTGTTTTAAGTTATTTAAAAAATGGTGGATATGTCGATAAATTAATTTATTTGAGGCTTAGCACCTAGGATGTGCTTTTTCTCATTCTTTGACAGAAAAATATAAAAAATAAAGTTTGCATGATAAGACATTGTATTTTTGCTCTAAAACATTTTAAGACACCTGCAATAAAGCAATCACAATGGAAATTCCACGATAAAGAATAAAATGCCATAACTTTGTGAATATCGCATGAATTTGAATAAGATTTTTGGAAATAATTAACCTTAAAGTTGTTTGATGATATAATTTTCATTTTGTGACATATTTAGTGAAATATTGATATTTTATTAGTCTGCAATAAAGCGATTGACACAGTTTATATTATATTAGCATGCTGCCTGGTTGTAAAACATTTAAATATGATATCTTGATTTATGTAGATTTTCATCTTACAAAATTCATACAGATTTTCAATGTCTTTTCAAGGCCTTCTCCACACAAGATTCAAGTTTTCAAAACAAAATTTGATATATAAAATAATGATATAATAAACCAAAAACTAATAGTATTTTCATTAATATTTAAAAAAAATAATAGTATCTATTTCGATTTTCACTTTGACTACTTTTGAAAAAATTTATGGAAACATCAGATAGTTTTGTAACTCTTGTATCAACAATACCGGGAATACAATTACAGAAGAATGTATTGATTTTATTTTTACTATGCCAACACAAATTTTATTGAACATAAAGAAAACAATTTTCAAACCAATTTCAAAGTAATAGAAATAAGGTCATTTTCAAGACAAAGCTCAAAATTCAAAGCCTTTTCAAACCTGTGTGAACCCTGGTTTATTAGAGTCAATTCTCTATCGATTATTATATCATACCCAATATATAATAGTGATTTCAAGAATTAAAAAAAAATATTTAGGTGGCATCAGCTAAAATCAAACTCAAAACATAGCTTCCCAGTCTTAGGTGTTAGCCTGTTTGAGCTATCATCTGATGGATAAGAAAACATTCAAATTTAACCGACTTTAACATAAATATATTTGTGCATGCACACAAAAGCACTGCGAAGTCGCATTTTTTTTACAGGCTAAAGACCTTGAATTTGTTCCACACTTATAAGTTTATAAGTTTGCAGACCCAAATTTGACAGAAAAGTTTAGTAGAGACCATGCCTTACAGACAATGTCATATATATATATATATATATATACACACACACACTGATACTTTAAAATTTAAAGCTAACTTGATCTTATAAAAAAAAAAAAAAGAAATAAAAGATAACTCCAGAATATGTATAACTGAACTATAGACAGATTCCATAGGCATCTCTTTATTCCTTTTTAAAAGGATCCAGCTCTGAATGTATCCTTTTGTCATTATTTAGACAACCAAAATAGAGTTAAGGGGACTTTTTAAACATGAATCAAGACATAGTTACTGGAATCTAACTTTTTACTGTTTATTAACATTAAAAATACAGACTTTCTGCTGCTCATTTTCATTTCATATTTTGTTGAATAAGGTGACAGGAGTAGCCAAAAATTTTAATCAGAATAAAAGAAAGAAAAATGTCCAAACATATTGGACAGATTTAATAGATGAAATAATAGGTTACAGCTATCTATAATTAACTTTATTTCCTACAGGAATACGAGTGGCCAATAACAAACAAAAAAAAAAAAAACTGAAATTGAAATGAATTTCCCAAACAGAGAAACGAACCTTCTTTCTAAATTTTCCAACAAGCGGAAGATTCCCAATTTTTAAACCTGTCTCCACCCCAAGATGTGAAATTAAATGTAAAATGATTCACAATTTCCAGTCTATTCCAGCTTTCTATGGCAATTAATCACTGCCCCAACATCCAATTTTTGCTATGGGAGATAATTAAAAAATTTTTTTTAATTATTTTGTGAATAAGAGGCATGCTTAAAAATTAAAAGAAAATAAAGTGGACTTAAGTTTTTTTCTAAATTACAAAACAGTGAAATTCTACTAAACAGGAAACTCATCCCTGTATTTATTTCTTATATTTTTAAGCAGAAAAAAATCAGTAATTATATATATATAAGTTTGATTGAAGCATTGTTTAGCGTGTATATAAAGGTAATTTATAGAAGGCAACACAATACAGAGTAATAATGGTTAAGCATGAACTGTAAAACTCATTTTATTGTTATTTCCGTTTTACAGTTTCTATCTTTCCATTCCACCGTTATACGTCTTAATTTGCCTTAATTTGTGTCTATCCATTACACCTCTGCATTGTATTGCCTTGCATAAATTTTCTAAAAACAAAAGTAATTCAATGTAAATGTTACTTACATCCATAATGGTAATGTCGACTGAATGGAGTTTTTGAGGCTCCACGTAGCTGCTCATACAGTTGAGAGTGAGACGAGAAGCTAACACTTTCTGGGAAAGGCCATCCAGCTGAAATATGGGTGGGTGAGAGGATAGAATGAAGAAAATATCAAAAAGATTATACAAATAACCGATGGACATACAGATAAAAAAAATTAAATTATAATATAGATTTATTTGGGTTTTGTTTTTCACTTTAAAACTTAAAAAAGTGCACAAACATCGGCATGAAGCATCCTTGGCATACTAGACATGTTATTCTGTAGGAAAGGAGTTAACATTTTAATTACTGTTATTACTGCAGATAAACAGTTTAAAATTTAAATTCATTGAGGAAAATTCTATCAAATTTTGCATGAAGCATCTTTGACATGACAGATGTGTCAGAGGAGGGGAAAATGATACAAATATTATGACTGTTGACCTGGATGTGACAAGTTTGAATCCTGTCAGTTATAATATAGTACACTTAGGGATGTTTACAACCCCCGCATGGTCTCTCATACCAACAACAGAATTAAGCAGGTCAAAGATGTACTATGTTGATTTATTTATCTCTCCCACAGTGGAAAACATGTGGTGCAGGATTGGAAAGTAGAGATTAAGCCGACCCCAAGACGTTGAGCACTGGCTTACAAAAAAAAAAAAAACCTATCAGCATTCCATGGTAGGGGTGTCTTAGGTAATTAGCAATAAACCCCTTCTCAAAGCACAAGAAGGTAAAGCCTGGGAAAGTTGACCTAGAATTTTACAGAAACATGATAGAGCTGGTCAGAAGATGCAAGGTGACCCAACGTTGCCCGGGATTGAATGATGATCAACGAATGTTTCATACTCCCATTTTTTTTTTGTCATCGAAATTGGTGAAATCACCCATTTTTCAATCAAATCGATTGATTGCCTGCTCTAGTTGGGGACCCAGTGTGGTGCACCAGGAAGAAGTTTCACATGCCTTCCCATAGTGACAGTCCACAATACATCATAGTCTACATTGCACTGTAAAGAACCTGTTTTTATTAAAAATTTTTACATTTAAGGGCTTGCATCAAAGTTTAAAATGAAAACGTCAAGCATCAGGCTCCAATTGTGCTCTAAACAGAAACATTTTGAACGCACTTCCGTTATCTACAAAGACCTACCGTTGATTTTATGTTGGGTCTTTTGGCTTGTGTGGTAATAAAATTTCTCAAATGGATTTATGATGTAAGGCTGTGCAAAGCGTTACATTTAGTAAAAAATCGCTTATTCCTCCTTTCATTGGATTATTTCGATTATCGATAATTATCGAAGATATTCTGACACAAAACCTATCTAAAAACACTGTCAGGTTTATAAAGTACTTTTGTATGAAGTTTCATAAAAATCGACCCAGCAGTTCCTTTTATATAATCAAGATTAATATTAAAAATTTGGCATAAAGCAATCATAGCATGAGAAAGCCACCATTTGGTACTTTTACCTATAATACTACTACTACTACCACCACCACCACCAATGAACACTTAAAGCATACAAAAGTATTGAGATAGAATTGAAAATACCTAAAGTAAAAAATAAAAATTCTAAAAATTTCAGAAGTAATCAATGTTCCAAAGAATTAATGTGAATAAATCCCAATTTTATGTCCACAAATTTCATAAACAAAGTAATGACTCAATTGTATTATAGGTATTGTGAAACATCTGCAATTTTCATCCAAATTTTGGATAGAACTGGTTCTTAGTGTAACAATTTTTAGACCTATATTGAAAAAAAACATCAGAAAATGCTTGGAAAGTATATTTAATAAATTGTATTTATATTTAACACAGCTGGAATTACAAAATTCTTATGTATACTGGCTTAATATGAAAATTTCCATGTATGCTTAAAAGTCAAAGTAAAATTTTCCATTATCAGGAAAGCTACATATAAATGGATGTACGAAATTGGTAAAAAGATTTGCTCTTTTGTTAATGCCACCAGAGAGTGTAGTTGGGCTTTTTGATAGCTTCTTCCTCCTCCTCCTCATGGTGGAGGAGAGAGAGGTTAGGTATTTTATATGCCAACATGTATATTTCAAAGAACAAATAAAACCCACAAAAGATTTTTAAAATCTAATTGTTTATGCTTTTTTTCTTTAAAAAACAAAATTTGTAAATGTGGTTATTGAGAGGAAGACATCAGTGATGGAAAGAGAAGCTAATAACTTGGGCTGCCACATTAACACTGAAATCTCAACCATCAATGAATAAGATGAACTGTGAGGGATTCAAGAACACCATATTACATTTAGATGAAAACACGAAATATTGCAGAAAATTCAAAACTTGAAAATTCTTCAAGGCTCAGATGTCCCCCTCCCCCTGCAAGAATGCCACCAACAGAATCAAGCCAGTCAACAAAGTTTGTACGATGCTGGTTTACTTATCTCCCTTGTATAGCGGAAAGATGTCACTTGATTGGAAAGTAGGAATTCTTCAGCCAACACAAGAGAAGGTGAGCACTCTAGTCTACAAAAAAGTGCCTCATCACTATTCCTCAATAGAGGTGCTTCAGGCAATTAGCAATAAACCCTTTCTCAAAAATTGTTTATTTTTTTAAGCATTAAATGAGGGAACAAAAAAGTATAAGCATTTATAGGCTGCAGAACTAATTGGATTAATTTCATTGAATTTAGCAAAAAAGCTCTTAGAATGCAGAGTGTAAGAAACTTAATACTAAATATATTGCTTAGTGTTGACAGCTCTGTAGAAGATAAAATGCAGTTCTTTGGATTACTTTCTGGCTAGTAAAAATAAAAAAAACAAAACATTCTAAGCAAATTTAAAAAAAATATTCTCTTTTTGAGAACATAAAAAATGTAAGATACAAAACTCCATAGTTCAACTTCAGGATTTAAAGTTAAGACTTGAAAGAAATAAGTTGTCTAACCTTATCCACAAGAAAATCAATGGAGTCTGCAATACTCGAATCAACCATGCCCTTCTGGAAACTTCCAATGACCATTTTCTTTAGAAACAATGCAGGCATCATCCAAAATCTATGATTAAAAGTAAAATAAGGCACTTATATTACACTCATGTTAGTCATTAACGGAAAAAAAAAAAATTATTTTAAATCATCCAATAGTTGCCAATCATAAACTTAATAAAATATTTTTTTTATAAATATCCACTTCACCAATACCACTCTCATTGTTCCACAATAAAATTTCATAATTGGAATAACTACGGGACAAAAAAAAATAAAATAAAAAAATTCTTTTACATGTTGAAAGGAGACTACATTTTTTTTTCACATTTTTATAAAAATAAAAAATAAAAATAAAAATAAAAAAGCTCACAGAAGTCAGAATAAAAGAATCTCAAAACTTTCAAACTGGATGTAAACATTAAGTTTGAATTCACTTGAATCTAACAATTTGAATCAAAGCTTTTTTTTTTTCCTCTTATAAAAAAAAGAAAAGTGTTCTCACGTGGGTGCTGCACTCGTCTGTTGGAAAATGGAGGTGTCATTGAATGAGTTGCACAAAAGGAGAGACATTACTCGAGGGGAATGCGAAGTGTGTTCAGCAAATTTTTGAGCAATGAAACCACCAAGAGATGCTCCAAATATATGAACCTGCAGAAATTAGAAAAGAATTTAGAAAAATACATCAAATATTAAAATTCGAAAAAGATTTTACTTTTAATAATACCTTCAGAATCAATGTGTAATGTCTATGTATAAAAGACAAAGAATCGGAGTATTATCACTGTTGACAAAGGAAAGAGTCTATCAGGCATGTGTATGCAGTGTGATGATGTATGAAAGTAAAACCTGGCCAGTGAAAAATTGAGGACGTGTTGCATGGAGAGAAATGATACGAGAATGATACGATGGGTGTGTAATGTGAGTCTTAAAGATGGGCTTAATTCTGATCTCAGAGGAAAATTAAATCTCAATAGTATAGGGAGAATAAGAGACTTTGATGGTATGGCCATGTTGAAAGAATCGAGAGTTCTTGGATTAGTAGGTGTAGAGCAGTTAAGGTGGCAGGTCCAGTTCACAGGGGAAGGAAAGTGATAAAAATGGACTCTACAGAAAAATGAACAAATAAAGACCTAGTCAAAGATAGATTAGTTTGGAAATCAATTTCTTTAAGTCAACACATAAAAACAGACGTTAAACCGAAAATGATAATAATGGTGTCCTACATGCCAACAAAAACATGTTTCATTGAGAATGAAGAAAATCACCCTCGCCAATTTAACACTTATTATTTATTACACAAAAGTTTGATATTTTATCACGCATATCATGTGAATTGAACAGATTTTGTGGTGAATAGAGTAAGTGTGGACTACAACATGGTCAGCTTAAATTTAAGTAAACATTTGTCAAATCATCCTCACATTTTATTTGATTATTTTCAATGGTTTCATAATATTCATTATCCTTCAAATGTTAATCTATTGCATTAGCACTTATTCTTAGGTGATTTTTAGACTTGATAAATTTTGGCATTAATATAATTAATAAACAGGTATCATTCACAGACAGCTGTCTTGTATCACAGTTGAAGCAATTGTTTTCAAGGAGAAATTTGAACAACTGATTTGTCATGAGTTGGAGCCTATTATCCTAGGCTATCATTATCGCTACAAAGCGAAATTATGATGTTTATACAGGATTCACCATAAGTAACATTTTCTTTAGTTTGTAATTTTGTTGATATTTAAAGCAAATAGTCTCTTTCCTGTGTCATTCAAAATTGTATACTTTAATAACATTGAACGTAAGGAAGAAATCTAAGTTACCGTTGGAGCTGTGTGTCAAAGTATGCCACTCGGTCCCAGAAAAAAAAAATGTACAGGGTTCCATGGAGAGCATGCATAACTTTAAACCAGTTTCAGATTATAAAAACTTAGGTGTATCCTTTGTCAGTTTCTATATTGAAGTTGCATATTTTTTCAATGTGACATTATGTTGAAATGAAATTAGAGTTGCTTATGGTTGACACTGTATGCTTATTATCAATTTCTAAGTTCAATTATTTTACCAAGAATTATTCCTTACAAACAGCAGTCGTTCTTCTTACTAGAGAGCTTAACCCATAGGCAAGAAGCAAAGGCAATCATTTACAAAAAATGTTGCCATATCACGGATGGATATGAAGTATAGATACATAAAGGGTGCACAAGATATTTGGGAGCATTTTTTTTTTTTTTATATAATATTTGACCAAGAATAAAATATATTCCTATGATAATTTGCATATCTATACTTAAATAGCTTCATTACAGGATTGTGCCACATAGCCACTAAAAAAAAAAAAAAAAAAAAAAAAAAAATAATGGACCCCTCAATCCAGGACTAAAAATGTTGATGTGTGCAGCACAAACACTACTCAATTTAATTGGCATTATTCTGATAGTGTATTTACTGGCAATTTGTTTCGTATTTGCAAACTAGGCAATTTTTCATTCAAGAACATTTTTTTCTCATAAAATCAAAGGAAATTCTGTATGAATGAATGCAGAGTTGTGTCTATAAAAAAAAAGGGGGGGGGCAATTTGAAAATAATTCTAACCCAACCAGAACAAAGTATTTCCTTGAAGGTATTGAATAGAATACAACAATTCACATGAAAAACTGATAAAACAGAAGACGATTTTGTAGAAAGAAAGCTATTAATGACAGAACAATTAAGAGGTTCATTTTATTCTATATATTAGATAATGTCCGAAATGAATAACCTTGTGAATATTTAGTACTGTGTGAATGTTGTTATTAAGGCTACACACACAGAGTCATGCAAATATAAATTTGACAGGTTTGAAAGCCAAAATATTGCAGAATAAGAGTTAATTTTCATATTGGGATTATTCGGATTACTGTTCTAAGCTTCAGTATTCTCACATTTTGATCGATATAACCTCTGACCTTCCTCAGGTGTATCTTGAGGAACACAGGAATCTGCATAAAATTTATTCCACGATGGTAGCATGCTCTCATTTCGTCAGTCATGACTGGATAGAAGACTTAATTTACAATAGTATTAGAGTCGAACGCACTGAGGATTGAACCTTCAACCTCCAGATGAGCGTCACAACTGAATTTTACCAAGTACTTTAACCACTATGCGATTCTAGTAAAATTTTGTCAGCTTTAAACCTAGTTTCGATTTTAAATATACAATGTTACAACTTATCAATATTTATTACTACAGATGACTACAAAACGAGAACATGCTAAAATAAAGGGATTAAATAAAGGCTTCTGTTCAAAATTATGTGCAACTTTCCAGAGTTTGACAAGATGTGACGGTCTAAGGTTACATCGATCGAAACATTGTGCAAATAGTACTAAAGATGAGAGCAGTAGTTCGAATAATCCAAATATAAATTATCAATCTTTATATAAAAAATTTAGAAACAATTTTTATTGAGTTTAAAATTATTCTCTGTTTATCTTTTACCTATAACAGCATCCGTAGCATCATGAAGAACAATTTTCACAATCAAATGTATCATAAAATTTTTTTATTTTAAAAAAGGTTTTAATTTCATCAGATCTCAACTACTTACTTTATCTAAGTGAAGATGATCAAGAAGTTTCTGGAAACCATCACATATTTCTTTCAAGGTCCAATAGACGGGATAATCGACCTGTAAAAAAAAAAAAAAAAAAAATTTTTATACCAAAATAAAGTGAATTTTTCCCCTATTCCATTAACCATTATAGCTTTCAAACCAAAACCTGCATATGCTAATATGTTCTGCCCACCACTTAAAGTCTTGATGCATTCATTTCATTCTTCCAAAAACTATTACATTTTTCACATTATAGCACAGGAAATTAGGGTTATTTACATTCTCATACTAACATCTACTCCCACAACCACCCATATTACCAGGACTGTATTTAAGTTGGGCCTAACACCATTATTTCGCTTTTATGCTATTCTCTATTGTCTGTTACATATTATACATATCAACATAAATAATGACTGATCTCTAATTTCTTTCTTCCAAGCATCTTGATTCTGCCACATTCCAGATATAGAATTCCAACAATAATCACTCCATGTTCCTTTTAAATTCTGAAATTGGGACTTTGAATGTATTTTAAGGTCATAATGAGAATCAATAAGCACCCAAGAAATATCTCCAGATGTGACGTTGTGGGAAAGGTAAAAAGGGAATGAAACTGGATGTTGGCAAAGTGGTACGTGCAGCTATTTCAAATAAAGAATTATCAATATGTGAAGTATTGATGGGTTATTCTGTTGCTTTTGATGTATGAGCTTCCACGACAACAACTAAGTTGCATGGAAATCCATGCGATTTGTTTATAGTAGCCATACCACACCATTTTTTTTTTCTTTAGATTGAATAAACTCAAATCAAGCATTATTGAAAAAAGAATTAAAAAAAAACAAACAAATAATCTTTAGTTTTTTTTTAAATCGGCCCATTAGAACTGGAGTTATGATCATTTAAAGTATAAAAAAAAATGTGTGGTTCACTGGACATTTCGCCTTAAGTCAATCCTATTCAAATGCATATAAGCTTGTGACTAAAAATGGAAGGAAATTTGCACAATTTACAGACTAACCCATCTTTAAAACGCTGTATCTTCAGATCTTTTTAAGATATGAAATTTTGAACATATTATACCATTATTTACGACCATCTCACTTGGTAACTTGCATACTAATTAGCATGTTTCAGTTTGATTTTCACATCTTTAAGTAGAAACATAAAAAAACAGCTAAGAAAAATGGAAAGTAAGGCTTTATCATCATAGGAAGTTTTATTCTGATGGATATTATCATTTGGCATTATAACATCATGAAAAATCCAAGATGGCAATCAGTAAATCCAAGATGGTGCCATGACATGATTCGAAGAAATTAAAATATGGCTTGTAGCATATCAAATTAAAGAAAATTTTGTATAGATCAGAATTGTTTTCAAGTACATTATACTAATTAGCATAATTAAGCTTCATTTTAACGGCTTCAAGAAGCAGCATCATAAAACACAGTTTAAAAAATGGGAGGTAAGACTATCATCATGCAAAATGTTATTCTGATGGACATTATAATTTATCATCATTACACCCTGAAAAATCCAAGATGGCAACTATGACACGATTCAAAGAAATTATTAACAAAATATGGCCTGTAGCATATCAAATGAAAGAAAATTTTGTACAGATCAGAATTATGTTTTCAAGTTCATTTAACTAATTAGGATAATTAAATTACATTTTAACGGCTTCAAGTTATCATGAAAATTATCAGGTGAGTTTCTACCACTATTTTGTATCATTTTGTATTCTTAAGTCATTGTGAAGACTTCAAGAAACATCACAGCCATTTTTTTTTCTTGTTCTCATGTAATGCTCAACACTTGTTTTTTTTAATAGGATAAACATTTACAACACCAAAAATTTATAGAGGTAGGTAGTAGAGTAACTTGCCTTTGGTAACATTTATTTGTTATATATTTGCTTTTTAGCCACTTTTTCATACTTCTGTGGATTGTAAAACAAACCCAATAAAAGTTATTCTTTTACTTAACTGGTTTGTGTGTTTTAACTCATTTAAAAGCATGGTCATTTTATATATATATATATATATATATATATATATATATATATATATATATATACAGCCTTTGGGACTTTACACGACCGGTCACCACAGTCGATTGAAAATTTATTGGGGCGACTAAAAGTCATAAATCACTCGCCCACCAGTCATTTATTTTACGACCCTCAAATATGCGGTGACTTAGAATGACCTATGCCTCATCATTTGTGAATTCTTTCATCTCTAGCTGTGAGACCATTGGAATATTGTATTGAAAAAAAAGAGTGGTCACGCTAAAGGTTAACAAGAGGTCAAATGTATACATTGGGCGTGTAGTCAAAATGTCGCCTTCATTTAGCTCTCTGATTTTGAAAAAAAATTCTTCGACACTACAACTACATACACTTCATGCTTACAAAAGTACAGACGAACATTTGAAAGAGGAAAAAACGCGTTGTTCCGTCAAGCATCCAAAGAAATGATTCTTATTTCTATGGAACAATAATATGAATGATGCTATATAAAGAAATTGGTGTTGTAGTTTAACGTTTTGTTGAATATTTACTGAAATGTTTGTAGCAATAAAATAGTTGATTTACAAGAGTTATACAAATATTTTCTTATTAGATTATACACATGGTAATTTCTTGAATTGTTGTAAAATTATTTACTATTATTGACTGAAACAAAGACAAAGTCGGATGAATAAAAATATTTTGGGCGAGTAAATTTTCCCTCACACTCGTCCGCCGGTCAAGTGATTTTTTTTTTTTTTTCAAATCTCAAAGGCTGTGTGTGTATAAAGGTGTGCTGTGCAGATGATTTTAAACAAACTTTGTTAAAAAGGTGTTCATTCATGAAAAATCCACACCCTAAACATATTAGAATTGCCAGGCAGAATTAAATGTTTATATTTTAGTTTGTTTAGCATAATTTCACTAAATTACGATTACATTTTTATATTTTTGTTAATCCAGTAAGCGCAACAACAATTCAATTTAATTTTGTGAGACGTACATTTCAATATTTTCTTTGAATATATGACACCGGATGTGGGGTTAGATATGTCAGTAATGTGAACATTACATGCACAAGTTGTTTGTTGGAAAGGAACTTCAAAGTTGTATACTTTGTAATTGTTGAAGAGAAGAGAAAGAAACAATGGACAGTTTTCTGTCATTTTATTTCTTTTTGCAGCATTTTCATTTTCAAAATAAGTTGCTTATTTTTTTTAATTCTTTTCCGAAAAAAGGTCCTGGTCCACTACTTTCTATTGTTCATGAGAAAATTCAAATAACAATTTGTCAATTTATAATGAACTACTGCAAATTGGCTTTGTTTAAAAAGAAATAACTCTAGTTGTCCTATTTTTAATCAATTATGGGGAAAACAACCTAGTAAAAATAATTCGAAAACTTTACTTGTGTAATGTATGTACCCTTATGACTGTATTTTTACTTTGGCAAAAATATACACACAATAAATGGATCTTTACAATGATCGAATATGAAAAATATTTTTTTAAAAATATTTAGAAATTTAAAAAAAAAAAAAAAAGGTAGTAATCAGGGAAAAATATCACTACAACTACGTATGAGGATATTTTGTCAAACAAGAAGTTGTCCGAGCAGTAGATAAGCTAAGAGAAAATCTTTCATTTTTCTAGATGTTCAGGGCTCTATATTGCAAGTGAAACAATCGCATTTACGAGTGATTTTTCAAAATGGCGACTAGAAATAATGAAACGCTTATCTTTTGGTGATTGTATTTCTTTCAGTGACAATCTTGCAAAACTCACTACTGAGTGAAAAATATCTATTAAACTTTTTTTTTTTATAAAATGAACAAAGATAAAAAAAGAGTACATTATTCTATTAAACTGTTGTTTAAATAAACAATAAAAGTTTAATAGAACAATATACTCTTTCTTAATGAAAGCTGTTTAAAAAAAAACATTTGAAGAAAACAATGTTTATACCTTCAAGCATCAACATAAAATTTGTTGTATATTTAGAATTACACTTTGTCTATGTACATACTCGTCACAAAACGAAGATGTCATATTCTAAAAATCATGTGGGTTTGGCTAGTAACTTTTCTATTTGGCTAGTAAACATAAATATTTAGTTGTCAAAGATCAACTAAAGATAAATTTGTCCATAGAGCCCTGACGTTGGAGAATGCAGTTGTGCTTTGTGATAGGCATTTCCATTTCGTTATATAGGATGAAAGCATTGCTAAACTGCAAATGATTTGGTGCTATTATTTTTTTACAACTGCTGATATTAATCAATACTCAATGGAAAAGGCAATGAAAAAGATAGAACTGCTGCCATGTGTTAACTACACAACACACAGCTGCCTGTGTGATAAGCTGTTGTTTAGATAATCTATTGCATTCAAAGTCATCTTTGTAGTGTTGCATCAAAATTTAGATAATTGGTGGAGTCGATTTTAAGTTATAAAGCCGTTGTAAAAAATAAAATTATAAAAAAAATTTGATTAGGAAGAGGTATCCAGAGATTTGCAGTCATGATGTAAGTACTTCTGATTACAGAGAAAGAGAAAGGCAAATCAAAGTTCAATTTTTTTTTTTTTTTTTTAAATATACAAAGAAAAAAAAAAGGTACTGTTAATCAATTAGAAAGATCAAGTTCCAACTTTTATGTAATTTTTTGGATACCCTTATTTTTGTAACTTTTTATTTGAAACTTTTGAAGATGTTTTCATTTACTAAAAGGGTTAGGTTAGAGGGGGAAAAAAGCCTAATAATAATTAATACATAGGTCCTAAGTTTCTGGTGAATTAATGTAAGTACTGAAATTTTCTTGGATAACTATTTCTAAGTACCAAAAAATTAGACATTTTTAAATGATCGCATTCTAAGCATCAGCACTGACTCTACATGGGTTGAACCAGCTTCCTCCAAAAGGGTCAAGGGAATATGAAATTTACAAGTGGTTCCAAGTCACTTGTATAGGTTTTTTTACAGTTCTTGCAGCAAGGTGTTGATGTCCTACATACAGCGCCTGTATGGCCACCTATATGGTACTGACCAGGCTCAATGTTGCTTAATTCGGTCAACGTGATTGTTGTACATAAGTGATTGCACTAATACACACCAAAAGCAAATCTTCATAACCTGAATATCCTTCATTCATTTTAGCTATATATTATGAGGAAGAAAATATGGTTAGCAATATTATCTAGTTGGTTATCTCTTTCTTCATGAAACTTGGGTACACATCCTGGAAAAAATATCAAAAGTACATCTTCACCTTTGATTCACAAGAAAGAGCATGGATAAGATCCATACCCCCCCCCCCCATTTGAAAGATGGAAAAAAAAAAAACGGAAATGCTTACTGCAATGACTCTGTATCCAACAGTTGATAATGCAAGAATTTGTTTGAAGAAAACATCTGCACTTCCACTGGCAGGAGGAAAGAATATGAGAGGGCAACGGACACTACGGGGACCGGCCTCATATAATGACCATGCTTTGTGATGGTCATCATCAACAACAATCTGAAATGAAGACAAAGAAAATAATTGTTATTAATATATATATATATATATAAAAAATAAAAATGAAAACTTTAGGAGAAAAGTTGTAGAGGAAAAAAAAAAAAAAAAGAAAAAAAAGAATCCTAACTATTTTTGTATTTGGACTACTATTCTCATCATGGTTCTTATTTTTACAATGTTTAGGTTGATATAACCTTCCACTTTCTTTAGATACATTTTTTTCTAACTTGAGAATTTTTGTTGGACTCAAAATTCTCAAATTTGAAAAGATGCATATAAGGAAGCTGGAGATTACATCAACCAAAATGAGAATAGTAGTTCAAATAATCAAAATTAATCCTCATTTCAAAAAGCCCAAAACTAATTTTGTTGCATATCAAGCAAGAAGGGGGGGGGGCTTTGAACTGTTAAAGGACAACTATAGCAAGTGGTTATCTGTCAAGATTCAGGTTTGACAAGTTGTGAATGAAAAAAACACTGAAGTAAAAAACGTGAGCAGTAACATCAACAAAGTTAGGGTAGTTTTAGGAGTGAAAAATTGACTGGAGATGAGTCGAGCATTATGAATAAAATGGCATTGTATAGTTGATTATCTCTCCTTTCTAAACGCAAGATGAAAATGAGTAAGATCAAATAAAAATATGGCCGATGATCGCCTTTGTGGTTCTGCTACGATAAAAATGTTATTGGCATAACTTGATTGTGCTCTGGGTGTCTGTGATATCTTCTAATGGAAGAAGACTAATACTGCGTTGATTATCATCCAATCGTGTCGGCCCCAACAACAATTTTCTTTGTCCAATGCAGAGTTGTAGACTTTTGGACTGTTTGCAATTTCCCCTAGGCTGAATTTTGACTAACTTGTCTGCTAAATATATCTACTTTCAACCAGAAATCCTAGATGTCTGGTCTTTCTTTCGGTAACGCCTAGTTGATCAGCAGTACATCAGCCTGTTTTCTTAGCCATTCTACTCAAAAACTAACACCTAATGGTCAGGGCACTATCCAGTCTGAAAAGCTCAATACATTTGGAAGCTCCCTTATCGCCCGTCAACTTATCTTACTTTCTCAACATTTTCCTTTCTTTGAATCATTTTCTGTGGTCTTGGTTGAGGGTGGGGTAGTTCACAGTATCACAAAAAAGTTATCTGTATTAATGAAAATTAACACCAATTAGACAAGCTCTCTTAGCCAACAAGGAGGTCACAATTTCTTCATAGTCCAGTCTTAAGTCTTCAATCTTGCAATGTCAAGACAGACAATAATCATTAGGGTTAGGACAACAGGATAATCTTATCGTTTTAATTTGAATATATATCACTATATAAAAACAAAATAACAGATATATACCAGAGAGTCAAAACAATATTCTGTTGTCCTAGCCATAATAATCATATATATATATATATATATATATATACAACTTTTCTTCGTCAGTGATAGCTCAGTTATGAATTTTGGTTCTGTAAAATATTGAATTGTCTTCTGCCAAATCCAGCTGAGCAGCACATTCAATTTTTTACAAAAAGTCCAGTATGATGAGAAACAGCTGATTCTAAGAATGGGTAATATCAAGGTTACTGATTCTTTTTTAATATTTTTAGTAGCAGACAATTCATGAAGTCACTTGATATAAGGAGTTATAAAAAAGTCACTTCAAGACAAACCAAGCCTGTAAGAGACCCCAGTACCAGTGTCCACTCTTCTGTACCACAGACTAGCCCAAAAGTAATTCTCTCAAAAGTGTAATAGGGCAAGAAGGGGTTACAAGGTTGGCCAACAAAAATGTTTACTCCTAACAAAAAAACAAAAAAATGAAATCAAATTTTAAAAATATTTTTCATACAAAAACAAATGAATTGCTTGAGATTATCAAAGATGTCTGCAAGTTTCCACAACAGAATTACTTTTACCTCCCTCCTTCAAATCATTCAATAAAAATCTGTGTAATTTTGAAATTAAACTTATATTTTCGTTTCTTTTTCAGGCAAGTTAAAAAAAAAAAAAAAAAAAAAAAAAAAAAAAGCTGTGCATGCGTGGTCTCCCTCTTGTGCTGCATGTGAGATGACGCCACAAAAATAGTGAAGAAATGATGAATGTGAGAAGTGTTAAGAGCTAATGTTACCTTCACATTTTTACCAAGTTTCAGAAAAATCTAATGGATAGGGCAAAAGTTATGGGGTAAAAAGTGTCATTTTTTGAAATTTTAGGGCACTTGTGACTCCTTTTGAGCTCCAAGAATGCTGAATCCCAGTGAAAATGAACAAATGATGCCTGTTTTATGCCTTAACACATGTTTATTTGAATTTAGCACCATGGAAAACTACTCTATAGACATACATAAAGTTTTTGAGTAATATGAAAAAAGAACTCAAAGACGTTTTTTTAGCTCTAAAAGTCCCAGAGGGATGCGAACCAGAATTTTGCCAGTGTCACTCATTCTGAATTTATATTAAGAACAATGGCCTCCACATTTTGGCCAAGTTTCAGGAAAATCTAATGGATGGATCAAACGCTGTGGGGCAAAAAGTGTCATTTTTAGGTATTTTTGACCTTTTTTTTGAGTCCCTGGGGTCGCTGAATCCCAGTGTAAATGGATAATGGTGCAGTTTCAGGCCTTAACACATGTATATTTGAGTTTGTTGAGAAATATGAAAAAAGAGCCACAAAAACAGGCGTTTTTAGCACTGAAAGTCCCTGGGGATGCGAACCAGAATTTTGCCAGGGTCACCCATACTGGATTTATATTACGAACAATGGGCTCCACATTTTGGCCAAGTTTAAAAAAAATCTAATGGATGGATCAAAAGTTATGGGACAAAATGTATCATTTTTTTGGCCACTTTGGAGCATTTTTGACCCTTTGAGCCCCTCGGGGTGTAACGGGAATTTTTGAAAAAACATTTTTTTACTGTGCACATCTATTTAATGAAATACAATTTGTGGCAAAATTTCAGGAAAAACTAATTGACGGTTATCTGGCAATCGTCCGAACTAACAGATGCACGGATGCAACTGAAAACATAGGTTCCTCTTTGATAAATCGGGGAACCAATTAAACATGTTCAACTATGCATACCTGATTTAACTATATAAAATGCAATGGGTGTGCGTGTTCTGTAAAAAAAGGTTGGAGAATCTATATAAAATTAAGTGTATTCTCATGTAATGTTCATCATAGAATCAAAGAGCTAAGAGAGTATAAAAAGTCTTCAGGGAAATTTTCAGAACTGTTACCCATTAAGTGCTAAATATCCATTAAGTGCCTCCATGACTACAGACTATTTTTAAAACTTCAAATACATATGTTTGATTTTTAATGAAATTTGAACCATACAAGATTTGAACCATACAAGATTTGAACCATACAAGATTTGAACCATACAAGATTTGAACCATACAAGATTTGAACCATACAAGATTTGAACCATACAAGATTTGAACCATACAAGATTTGAACCATACAAGATTTGAACCATACAAGATTTGAACCATACAAAATTTGAACCATACAAAATTTGAACCATACAAAATTTGAACCATACAAGACACTAATTTAAAGAGTTTTCCCACATTTCAGTTTCTTCCAACAATCTGAGAGGGCAAAACCGGATAGGGAGGGTAGAGTACAAACAAAAAAAGTTTGTATGGTGTTATGAGTGCAATGAAAAGTACATAATAATGATTACATCCTGAGCAGCATCAGGTCTTCCTGCTAGTATATAAATAATCCTGTCAAGTTTTTACGGATAATATGCTAAAAGTATTGTAAATTTGCACTATTTTTTTCTCCTCATTTGTTTTTCTGTATTTGTTTTTAAACTTTGAAATTTAATGAAATCTGTTTTCTTTTCCAAGCAAATAAATAAACGAGAAAGGTTGCAATGAATAACTTGAAATTATCAAAGGGGTTTATTTAGTCCTCTCCCACTGCACGTACTTAGACACCAGGGTTAGAAAGTGGGATTGAAAAGTAAGCGCCTCCAAGGAGAGGCACTCTGACCTGCGAAAATGCCTGGGCAGCCCCGTTGGCATTCCCCAGTGAGGGTGCCTTAGACAATTAGCAATAAACTAACCCCTTCTCAAAGAGAGAAGGCAAAGCCTGGGGGCGGGGGAACCTCCTAGAACTGCAGACAACTCCCACTGCAAAATCAACAGGGACCAGATCATTACAGGAATGGTCTAATCTGTTGATTTTGGGGGCCAAGGATAAAATCCCTTGCAGGTTCTGAGTAATCCTAGTAGTGGTGGGACGATTAATCGGAATCGGAATCGTTAATCGTAAGAATCGTGTATTTTGGGAGGTATCGGAATCGGAATCGCATCGTTAAAAAATACCTTAATTTTCCGATTCCTTCATTACGATTCTTTTAGTCTGATGTTGAAAAAAAAGAAAAAAATTTTCTGATATTTCTAACCGCAAGAGAGAAATAAAAAGAAACCAAAGAAATTCATTATTAACAGGGCAATGCTTAGTGCCCCTCCCTTACAAGGTTCATTCATTCAGATCTATTGTAATCAAAACTACAAAGGAGTTAACTTGAAAAGAAGTATGCAGGGGGCAGGGCTCTACATTGCAAGTAAAAATTAAAAAAACGCTTATCTTTTTGGCGATTGTTTTTTTTTACTGACAAATCTTCTAATAGTGAATGAAAATGCTTTTTCAACTTATATTTTCTTAAAATAAAACGAGCAAAGTCAAATTATTTAAACAGTAAAAGGTTTAATAGAACAATATACTTTTTTTTCTTTTTTAAAAGAAGGCTTTTGAAAGAAATATCTCTAAAATGAAATTGATCACGTTGTATTACTTCGCAAAGTTTTGACAGTAGTCGGTTTCTTTTGAAGTTTCAAAAAAATCGACCCCATACCTATCTCTTCCAAACCTAAAGTTATTAAATAATCCCTTCGTTAATTTAAGGGTAATTAATTCAATTCAGTCAAGTTTTTTTTTTTTTTAATTTCATTGAAATAAAATCCATTATTTTTTTTTTTCTCCAGAAAGATAAAACCCTGAATTTGATTATATTAAAAGCAGAATAATATAATCTTTTTTCTAGAATTTTAAATTGAAAATTAAAAGTGTTTTGCACAGTTTTTTGCCGAACGAAAAAGAAATTAATATATATCTTTTTAAAAGGTTTTGTAATCAATTAATTTTTATGTCTAAATAATATTTACGGTTAATTAAATAATTTCATTTTAAAAAGTATTTATAAATAGAATTTTACTAAGGACTTATAGTTTAGCAATATTGAACCGCATCAACCATGTGTGAATTGAACACAGTCAACCAAAAAAAAAATTCAAAAGAAAATGCGGGTTTGTATTACTGTACACATAGATTCGAAAAAGTTGTCAAAAAACAAATATATAACAAATAAATGTTATCAAAGGCAAGATAAGTTATTTTTCTACCTAACTGGATATATTTTTCGGGTTTTTATTCAATGTAACATGTTTATTCAGCTCGAAAAGCATACAGTGTTTACCGATGTATTGGAAAATTCAAAATGGCGCCCGACACTCTCTTTAACACGGTAAGTTCAGGAGAAGATGTTATAAATAATAAACTATACAAAATACTGCTAGAAACTCGCTCAATATATGTTACCGTGACATATTTTGACATATATTCGGTGTTTTTTTAATAGTATTTTGTCTAGTTTATTATTTATAACACCTTTTATGTTAACAATGTTAAATAAAAAAAATGTCACATTTCAATATTTTTTTAATAATTAAATTCTCAGGGTTGTCGAAATTACAAATTAAGTGATTTTTTTTTTTATGTTTCTTTCGAAGCTTGTTACCTTGAAAAATACATTTAAAACCCTGTTTTTTTAAAATAAATTGAAAAATAAATGCAATTAAAAAAATTTAATTGATAATTGAAACTTTAAAAACATTAAACATTGAAAAATTACTTATCTCACAAATTAACGTCCAATAAAGTAGATCCAGTCTTCATACAGGAATTTGGTTATAATAAATATATCTTTCCCAAACTTAAAAATCAAATTTTTTTTTTTTTTTTTTTTTCTGTAATTTTGGTAATTATGTTTGCTCAATTTTATCTAGTATTTCACTTGTTTTTTATAGTGGTATCATTTTTATGTGTTCCTTTGATATACCCTATTTCAAAATTAGTTTGGCTAAACTTATTCTTCACGTTAGAAACAACGTGTAAAAGCAATGAAAAAGTAAGAAAAAATAATAGGTGTTAACTACTCCTTGTGAATTATGGAGGTCTGAAGAACTGCCGTCACAAATACAACTATCAATAGCTAAACAAAAAATCGTTTTTGAAATTCCTTTAATTGTAACTTTTCGCTATACCTACCTTTTTGGTATAAAACACAAAAACTTTCGATTAATGGTATTTCTCATATATGGTCGTTAACTTTGGAAAGGTTATTTTGTATCTACGGCGCGATGTCACGTGGTATATTGTTTTTTGGTCGAGTTGAACAACTCACACCCCCCCTGTAATTTTTTTTACCGATAGTTTCATTAAATTCTTTTGCTGGATTTTCATTGATTACACACTAATCTAATAGATTATGAAAAAAAAAAAAAAATTTACCATTATTTCGACATTTGGAAGGGGTGCTCACTTTTTAGTTACAACGTTCTGGTAAACCGGTCACCCATTTTGTAACCATCGATATTTTTTTTTTCTCATAATCTGATAGATTAGTGTGTAAACAATATAAATCCAGCGAAAGATTTAATTAAAACTATCGGTGAAAAAAATTACACGGGGGGTGGGGGGTGGAGGGAGTTGTTCAACTCGCGATGTTTGTTTTTTATGAAATTGTTTTTTATAACAATGAATGGACATATTTTTAATTTTTTTTATTTTTTTTTGTTTTTATGAAAAGAAAGTTTCATTTTTTTTTTTCTTACTTCGTTTTTATTTTTTTTGTTAAGGATTCAAGTCCTATAGATTTACAACATTCTGGTAAACCGGTCACCCATTGTGTAACCATCGATTGTTTTTTATAACAATGAATTTTTTTTTTTTAAGTTTATTCTTATGTGTGTTTTTATGAAATAAACGTATCGATTTTACACAATCTATCAGATTATGAAGAAAAAAAAAAATTTCCTTCTGGCAAATTGGTCACTCACTTTCGGAGAACGGAAGTGAATGTCAAGAAATTGCATTTTTTTTATTGCCCTTTTATTGCGCTTTTTTTTTGTTTTTATTAAGACTAGTTATTTTTCCATTGTGAACACGTGGTAATTAATTTTTAATTATGGCTACCTCCGGAAACCCAAGGTGGGAGTTAATGAAGAAAATGAATGAAACGCCAATAGATTATGCCAGGGAGAAGAATTTGATAGCGCAAAGTAAGGTTTGTTCATGTGGCCATGACATGGCCCTGCAGAAATATGGGAAAGCCAAACTGGATGGCTTCTGTTGGAGATGCTGCCGCTGCAAAAAAATCACATCATTACGGAGTGGTACACTTTTTGAACACGCAAAAGTGACCATTTCCACACTGTTACAAATAATATACGACTTCATAACACAAACTCCTGTTACAGGGTCGGCAAACGCCATTGGCATTAGCGAGAAAACATGTATCCAGTGGTATCAGTATTGCCGGGATATTTGCTCCAGTAAAATGCTGAAAGACTGGGAAAAGCTAGGCGGTCCGGGACATGTTGTAGAAATAGACGAGAGTCTATTATTTAAGAGGAAGTATAACATTGGCCGAGTGACAAACCAGATATGGGTTGTAGGGTTCTATGACCGAACCCAAAGGAAAGGATTCCTGCGGCGAATCTCGGACCGCTCAGCAAGAACATTGGAGCAAGTAATTGTGGAATGTGTTGCTGTCGGGTCAACAATTTATACAGACCAGTGGCGGAGCTATTCTAATTTAGGAAATCTCGGATATGTGCACGGGACAGTCAACCATTCGGAACATTCGGAAGTCTGCACAAACAGTATTGAAGGGTACTGGTCAAGAATTAAAAGACGCATAAAATACATCTATGGGTCTTCCGGAGACATGAAATGGTCCCACGTTGATGAAGCAATGTACCGGGAGGCATACCACATGACAGCAGACAAGGGGATGGAGAATTTTGAAACATTTCTCCAACATGTCAGTGAAATCTATAGGACTTGAATCCTTAACAAAAAAAATAAAAACGAAGTAAGAAAAAAAAAAAAAAAAATGAAACTTTATTTTCATAAAAACAAACAAAAATAAAAAAAATTAAAAATATGTCCATTCATTGTTATAAAAAAACAGAAAAAATAAAAACGAAGTAAAAAAAATTGAAACTTTTCATAAAAACAAAAAAAAATTAAAAAAATTAAAAATATGTCCATTCATTGTTATAAAAAACAATTTCATAAAAAACAAACATCGCGAGTTGAACAACTCCCCCCCCCTGTAATTTTTTTCACCGATAGTTTTAATTAAATCTTTCGCTGGATTTATATTGTTTACACACTAATCTATCAGATTATGAGAAAAAAAAAAAAAATATCGATGGTTACAAAATTGGTGACCGGTTTACCAGAACGTTGTAACTAAAAAGTGAGCACCCCTTCCAAATGTCGAAATAATGATAAATTTTTTTTTTTTTTCATAATCTATTAGATTAGTGTGTAATCAATGAAAATCCAGCAAAAGAATTTAATGAAACTATCGGTAAAAAAAATTACAGGGGGGTGTGAGTTGTTCAACTCGACCTGTTTTTTTTGTCATTACGCACGTTCATTTATAAATTATTAAATCAAATATTTATCTTTTTTATATTTAATTAGTATATATTTTCTTTCTCTTCCGCTATATTTTTTTTATTTAATTCATTAAATCTGTTAATTATGAGGACCAAAATAATGAATCGTGTGTATTTATTCTCTAATTTTCTTGTTTTTGTTCTGCTATATAAATTCTATTTTATTTGTTTTTTCTCTGAAGGATAAATTCTATTTTCTTTGAGTTTTTTTTTCTGTATTCCAATTAAGTAAAATAAATTTTCTCTAAAATAAATTTTGCTCATTTTTCCGTTTAGTTTACTGTATAATAATTTTATTTAAACCAAAACACGACGATGTAGACATAAAATATCTCTTCCAAAGTTAGGGAACATATTTGGGAACTACTGACCATAAGTATAAAACTACCTGGTATATTTCAAAACAATAATTCCCTAGGAATCGGAATCGTACTTGGTATCGGAATCGTTAATCAATATTTTCCTGGAATCGGAATCGGAATCGTATAAAAATTAGGAATCGTCCCAACACTAAATCCTAGGTCTAACCGTAAAGGTCTTGCCTTCTTAAAGTGGGAAGGAATTTGTTAACTGCTGGTGGCATCCTCATAGGGAAATGCCAACGGGGTTGCTTAGACAATTTTTAAGAGGCCAAATTACACTAACTCATGTATGTTAACTTATCCCCTCCCCCCAGCCTTGTGCTATGTCTTGTGGTGAGAGGAAAGTAAATACTGGGGCAAAGAAATCAATAGAAAGGCAAGTCAAAACTTCCAATGATTGTGAACTGCATTATTGGTGACTGAAGCAACACGTCAATTATGAATTTCAAATCAATCTGAACACTCTTGTTAAAGTCAGAGTGTAAGCAATGCTCTGAGACTGGGAAAGAATAACTCCCAGTCCCAACTTTTTGCTCATGATTATTGCCAAAAGAATACTATTAAATATTCAAAATTTGATTATATATATAAAAAATACTCGAGTCTTGGACTTTCGGTTTGTTGGCTTTTTTGGCTCTTGTGGGCTGCGACATTGGTTTGGTTTTGGAAATGTGTGTGTGTGTGTGTGTGTGTATATATTTGTAATCATTGACATACAGTCCTGTTTCGTTGTATCACAACTCATCAGTGCCGCTAGATTAGCACTTCTCCCAAGCCAAGGATCGAACCTATAACTGTCGTGTTGACAGACGGCAGCTCTACCTCTCGACCACGGAAGCGACGCCTGCAAATAACTCGTCCGAATGTCTATTTAAACAAACATCCAATAAAATATATATATATATATATATATATATATATATATATATATATAAGAATAACAGTATAGTTATATCTCAAGATCCAAATATTTATTTTTCATGCAAAAAATTTTGGTACATTTTTTACAGATCTATTTCATTATGCGGAAACAAACGGTTATTATAGAAATACCATCCTTTTTCGTGCATATACTCTTCAGAAAAATTAGATTGCTTAGATAGAAAAAAAATACATGATAAATACATGATGTAGAGTCTTTTAGGAATATTTGAGGCCACTCAAGGATAAGAGTTAAAGAGTGTACAGTAGAAATTGGACAACATAGTAATCACTATTAATGAAAATTCGGTAAATTTGATAACTTATATCGAACGGCTCATCAAGAACTTATTTACGTTAGACTTGAAGACAACCATATAGTAGTCAGCTGGAAAGCAGGAAAACGGAAGACAATTCCAGAGGCATGCAGTTCTAAGAAATAAGCTTTGTTCATGGAATCTACGTTTAGGTTTAGGCACAGATAAAGAGTGGGGGGGGAATTATTGATAGTGTTTTTTCAGCTAGACAAGTGTTTCTTGTGAAAGTTTGGCGAAGGGGGGACCATAGACTGAAGCTCAGTCGAACACTTTCCATGAAAATAACGATACATCAGAGAAACTCGCAACATCTCTTCTGTGAGATAGAGGTTGCAGGGAAGAGAAAAGGACATCTCCTACGAGGCTACGAAGTCTATTTTGAACTCTATCAAGATAAGACAAGTCCTTTCTAGCAGCTCCTGCCCAGATGTGGCAACAGTATTCCATCCTTGGACGTACCTGGCTCTTATATAGATAGAGAATTGCATCAGCAGTGACATATCTACTGGATCGATAGAAAGATCCCACCATTTTTCCAGCGGCCTTGGCAACAGATTTTATGTACGTGTTCCATTTAAGATCAGGATTAAAGGTCAAGCCCAGAAGCTTGTCAAAATTTGAGGCCTCCTAAAGACGAGAGCCATTCATTTCAATTGATGCCAGATGTGAATCAGATTGTTGATGTAAACAGAGAAGCTTGGTTTTAGATGCATTAAAAGTAACCAGCCACTCCTTTCCCCATTGTACCACGTGCTCAAGATAAGAGGAGAGAGAATCGGAGAGAACTTGGTCATTTACTGTCTTAGATGTGCTACCATAAATGGTAGTGTCATCAGCATAAATGTCTGCAAATGATGTAAGGATGTGATTTGGAAGATCATTAATGTAGATCAGGAAAAGAGTTGGGCCCAGGATGAACCCCTGAGGGACACCAGCATTAATACTGTGAGCTTCTGATTTTTGCCCCTCAACTACTACTCTTATGAACCTATCAGAAAGAAATGATTTAATAATTAAGACATTTCCAGCTATACCATAGCTAGAGATCTTATGAAGTAAACCTGTATGCCATACCCTATCAAAAGCCTTAGATATGTCAAGAGCAATTGCCCTAGAAAGGTTGCTTTCGTCGAGAGATTTGCTAATCCTATGAGATATAACTGTAAGCACATCTGCTGTAGATCTAGCAGAACGGAAACCATATTGAGTGTCACTAAGAAGGTTATTTTTGTTGAGATTGTGAAATAGAATTGAAAAAATTACCAAGATTATATATATATACACAGGGTGTCCACAAAGTCTGGCTACATTATGTAGCCAGACTTTGTGGACACCCTGTGTGTACACACACACACACACACACACACACACACACACACACACACACACACACACACAAGCAGGGAGACCTGACGTTGTCTAGCTCTCAACATAGTTGAAAAGGAACTGGATCGACTCAGAAGCTGGAGTAATAGAACCAACAAACTACTCCAGATGGGCAGCCCCTATTGTTATGGTCCGAAAAGCAAATGGCAAAGTTCGCATCTGTGCTGATTAGTCCATAGGACTGAATAATGCACTAGATACACACCAATATCCCCTGCCAATACCTGAAGACCTGTTTGCCAAGTTAAACGGTGGAATCTGTTTTGCAAAAAATTGATCTTTCCGATGCATTCCTGCAAATCAAAGTTGATGAGGACTCCAAAGAGCTCCTTACAATCAGCACTCACAAGGGATTATTCCGATACAGCAGAGTTAAAACTGCCCTATCTATATTCCAGGCGACCATGGATGCGATGCTGACAGGCATTACGGGAGCCACAACATTTATTAATGAGATCATCATCTCTGGCACATCCCAGAATGAACTCCTACAATGTCTGATCGCTGTACTTGATAGGATCCAACAGTATAGTTTCCTAAGCTAAAAAATGTCAATTTTACCAAACATTAAAATATCTAGGTTTCATCTTTCAAAAAAAAGGTTGATGACCCCACCCAGAGAACATATCGGCCATCAAAAACATGCCAGCTGCAACAGACATCAAAATCTACGTCCTTTCCTTGGGTTGGTAACCATTACAGCTCATTTTTACCAGAGTTACACCACATCTGAACTCCTCTCAATCGCCTGAAAAAAGGGATTGCATGGAACTGGTCACTAGAATGCAAAGCTTCTTTTGCCAAAATCAAAGTTTTACTCTCTTCAGATCTTCTTTTGACCCATTTTAATCCATCTTTGGACATTATGGTGGTTTCCGACGCTTCTGATTATGGTGTTGGAGCTGTGATCTCTCACATTTTTCCTGATGGCAGTCAGAAAGCTATCGCTCATGCATCTAAGTCATTGACACCTGCAGAAAAGAATTATGGTCAAATCAAGAAAGCTTTGGCGATAATATATACTGTGAAGAAATTCCATAAAATGATCTACAGTCGTCACTTTACTTTGGTTACAGACCATAAACACTTGGTGAGCATTTTTGGATCCAAGAAGGGTATTCCAGTGTATACTGCCAATCGACTACAATGGCTACCACATTATTCGACTACGATTTCTCAATAAAGTACCTTTCAACTAATTTTATTGGACATGCAAATGCCCTGTCAAAACTAATTAGTACACACCAGAGGCTATCTGAAGAATTGTTGCAGCAATATCCCTGGAGCCAGAAATCTCTTCAACGCTCACCGCTATGATAAGGAAACTACCGGTTACTTCTGCATGATTAAAGAAGCAACAGCTTCTGACACTCTACTACAAGAAGCAATCCACTACCACTGTACCAAAAGGCCAGCAAACAGTTACTGCCATTCTTCCATATCAGAGGTTGATGGTATACTTCTCCTTGCCGAACAGGTCATCATTGCAAAACAGAGTTCTAAAACAATTCCATTTTGGACACCAAGGTATCAGTTGCATGAAGTGATTAGCACGTGGTTATGTTTATTGGCCAAAAATAGATAAACAGCTGGAAGATCTTGCACGCAGTTGTGCTAAATGTCAGCGAGCAGCTAAATCCCCTTAAAAATCTACACTTCATTCATGGCCTATTCCAGATTCCCCCTGGTCACGCCTCTAGATAGGTTTTGCAGGGCCCACAAGTGGACGATCCTTTCTTGTTGTAGATACCTACAGCAAATGGCCCGAGATATTCCAAATGAACCATATTACTTTTGAGGAAACAATTTCCAAACTTCAGAAGATTTTCAGCAGATTCGACATTTCTGAGACATTGGTCACTGACAACGGTACCGCTTTTAGCTCAGTTAAGTTTTCTACTTTCTGCCAACAAAATGGTATCAACCACATTCGCACACCACCATTTCATCTACAATTGAATGGTGAAGTTGAACGTCTCGTGGACACCTTTAAAAAGAGCCCTTTTAAAACTCAGGGGAGAAGGGACAACATCAGAAATACTTTCTTGACAAGCTATAGGGCAACACCAAAGCGTAACATACCAAACGGTAGCTCACCAGCCGAATGCTTGATGAATCATTCTAGAGGAACACAAAAATGGAACAGCAGTACCACCTCCCCCATTGTTCAGTTTAAAGAACATTCTTACCTGGTCAACAAGTCCTAACAAAAGGCTAACGGAACAACGAAGAGTCATGGACCCAAGGCTACATTGTACGACGAACCGGAAATGTAACATACGAGGTAAATGTCCAAAATTTAATTTGGGTTTGATACTCCAACCAACTGCGACCATCACATCTCCCAGACAGAATATCAGATCACTATTCCACTAAATATCTTGTTGGACACCTTCAACCTGCCACAACAAACACCAGAAGCTTCTCAGAGCACTGAAGCTGGAGTTCAATAACCTAACATTCAGAAGTGAGCTCGCACTCATTGTCCAACAACATTTGTAGGTGGATCCCCAACTGAAATCATACCAGCAACAAAATTTAAAGGGGAGATGTTAGGACGATACAAAAGTATAATGTAAGGGGAGTAATTCTTTACTTCTTTGGGCAAAGTTGCCTCCCCATTGTCCGTAGTCCTAGGATTTTAAATTCTCGCGAGAAATCGCAAGATCAACGACCGTAAGTAGTGAGTGGAGGGAAAACAGAGTGACTTTCAAAAATGGAGAAGGAGTATCATCCCCGTTCGTTTCTGATATCATACTTGGACTTCTAACCTTTCATGTATTATGTTTGAATTGTCGTTACATGTGTGTGTATCTTCATAATAAATATATATCACCATGTAACAGCGAGTGATTTTCTTATTTGTTCATAATTATTTCATATTGATCATGTACTGCAAACATACGTGAAGGCTGGACATCTTGCGGTAGATATTTTATGCAAAATTGATCCCAACACATTCCACTATAAACACACAGGACGTTATCTAGGATCGAATGAGAATCACAGAATATTTCACCCTCTTAGATTTGTCATCAAAATCAGTGAATTCACCCATTTTTTAATCAAACCAATTAATTTCCTGGTCAAATTTGGAACCCATTGTGGTGCACCAGGAAGAAGCTTCACGTGATACATTGTAGTTTACATTGCACTGTAGAGAACCTACCATTGATTTTATAAAATATTTTATACAATGGCTTAAAGTTTAAAATGCAAGAGTCAAGTATCATGATTCAATTGTGCTCTAAAATTCATTTCGAATGCACCCGTCATACCAAAGTATTTACTGTTGATTTTATATGTAGAGCCTTTCTACTTGTGCAGTAAAGCTTCTCAAATTCACTTGTGATGTAAGCTTGTATAAGGCATTAACTTTAGTCAAAATCGCCTGTTCTTTCAGATTTTTTTCGATTATCGATACTCATCGAAACATTTGGATACAAAACCTATCTAAGAACATTGCCAGGCACATAAAATATGTAGGAATAGCAAAGTTTGTATGGTGTTATGAGCGCAGTGAAACCTACCAGCAATGACCAAATAAGTGTTTGATGATTTTTTTATTTTAGTGTCAATATCATCTGTAGTGAGAATTCAACTCCCCGGAGATTGTCATTTAAAATTGATTATTACTTAACACCTTTATCTGTTGCGTCACGTGGACATTGTGGCATATCGATTCTAGAGTTCAAAATTTATATAAAGAAATTTTGAGGTTACATCAGCCAAAACAACGAGAATAACATAAGAACAGTATAATGCAAATCCTTAAGTATTTTTTTTTAATATGAAAAAGATTAAAGAATGGAAAACGGAACATGAATTGGAACAGAAAACTTGAAAGCATTACCAGAAAGCTACTAACACCTGAAAGTATCCTGTATTTCTATAAGGTCACCATACGCCCATGTATGCAGTATTGGTGTCACATTTGGGCTGGTACATCTGCTAATAGTTTCTCACTCCTGGACAGGATTCAAAAGAGAGTCGCCAAACTGAACTGTCATCTAAGCTTCAGCCTTTTTCCCACTGACGAAATGTTGCATTCTTCTTCCTGTTCTACAAGTATTTTAATGGTGAATGCTCCAATGAACTACAAGCATTTGTATCCCCTCGATGTAAATACTCCCGACAAACCCAACAAGCAACAAAATCCCACTACTACACACAGATCCCTAGGTGTAAGAAAGCCTTCTCCACCAATAGTTTCTTCCCCAGAACTGCTAGACTTTGGAATTCCCTTCCAGGATTCTGCTTTCCCAACTGTACTGGCATGCAGAAGTTCAAGTGTAATGTGAACAGACATCTTGCTGCTCATCTCCCTACATAATATCCTTGCAATTTATATCTGCAATAGTAGCCCCCTACATCAAAGTGGCACTGTGACTTGTTTGGGGTGAAAATGGGGGAAAAAATGACCTTACCTTCTTTAAAGGAATGGTACTGCGGAAACTGTGGTATTCCAAGGTATTTGCAAGGTCCCCCATAGCTGATATCTAGGGAAAGAAAAAACATTAATATGAATAAGGGTACTGAAATATTGAAAATATGTGTTATTAAGATTCCAGGAAAAAAAGGACTTGCCGTTTTCAGGAAAAAAAAAAAATTACTTGAGCTTTGAATTTTAGACATTTAGAATAAAAACTAACGGATTTTGATCAAAATTGAAATGCAGATTCTATGTCTTTTTTTATCTTTATAAGAGGAAATAAAAGTGGTGTAAAACTGTAAATTAAGGGAATTTCAATTATTTATACCCCACCTCAAAAAATAAAACCAACTCCGATCGCTTCCATAAACTAAATTAAAAAAAAAATTTAGTGTCAGGAATAAAAAGAAAAAGTACACTAAAATCAATAAAAAATAAATTAATATAAAATGCATTTAAAAAGTTATGATCCTGCAAGACAATATAAAGCACAAATAAATAAGACCTAAATATAGATTAACAAATAAAATAGTTTAATATCAATTCTTTGCTGAATCTAATATTTTATGTGAATTTAGCATTCAAATATAAGTCATTTTGGGAAGTTTCTTCTCTAAAAACATACGTTTTTTTTCTGAAAATTTTTTAAAAGATAGCTTCTTCTGAAATATCAAAATATTTTCCACCATCACAGACAGTACTTGAAAAATTTCACTGAAACGCAGCTGAAAAACTTACTAACAATGAAAAATAGATAAGTTTTTGAGAAAGAATATATATATATATATATATATATATGTCTTCAATTATTTGGTCAAATGACTGAAAAGTTTCTTCAGCCATTTCGAACCCCTAACAACTACAAAGTGAACCAGACAGCTAGAGAATGTCTCCCTGCTATTGACATTGGAATCTCCCCTTTTGAGATCCTGCATCCAGTTCCTAAGCACCTTTGACTCAACCACCTGAAAATAGAAATATCAAAAGTTGCTATGACATGATGCGGCTACAAAACCAATCATCTGCAAATGTGGAGAGAGGGACCATACAATGCAACACTGCATTTTACTGCAATTTACTGCCCAACCTGTGCAGCTTGAAAGATCTTGCAGAGTAAAACAATAATGCAAAAGTGGGGAAACTGTTGCATGACCACATGTTTCAAAGACATGTAAAGAAAAAATTATTTGGTTTTGTTCATCAGCTTTCACTATTTTCCACATTGCAAACATCCTTATTAAATATTTGTATTTACCAGCAATGCTTCAAGTAAGCTACCATACTTTTATTTGCATTAAATATCACCTAAGTAAAACAAAACTTGATTTGTTTACCTATGTAATAAAGTAGGTTTTAATTTTTTTTAAAAATTAAATTTAATCGAACAACTTTCACTTATTAGTTACAGTAAAACAAATGTTAAGTATTGAATAGATTTTTTTTAGTAGTGGCATCATCTATATGTAGGTATCCCAAACTAGCCTAGTTTAGGATGCGAAAACTGAAAATACAGTTCAATTTCCCTTAACTTCAACATGCGATATCTTGTTTATTGTTGGGGTTATTTTGATAAAGTTTTGATTTAAATAAAATTTAATCTTTTTACTTTATAGATATATAATTCTTTTTCTTGTGTTTTTAATAGTTTTTTTTTCAAGGCTACTTCAAGTTATGTCACTAATTTTAGTGAACGCCGCTTCATTTTTTGTACACAAAAAAATAGTGTTTTTCAAATTTGGTGCACGCGATATTGTGAGTCTATGTATAAAAAAATAGTACCATTTTAAAGAAAAAAGGTCACTTATCAATATGGTGAGCTTAAAAAGGGTATTAAATTGTTTTTCATAAAAAAAATCAACTTGAAAATTTCACTGACAGAAATATGAAAGAAATGCAATTGAAAAAATTCCGAAAATGGCACCGTTTTGTAGAGAAATATCTCCTTTTTAATAACCTGTTGGTGTCATATTACTATGCTCATAAATCAAGGAGGGCCACTAATAAAACCGAGTTTACCTACACATCGAGATTTACAACTTAATACCAAGTGACCGAAGTAAGAAGTATCATTACGAAAATCAACTGTCAGCATGAACGAGCCGCGTGACCGAACGAAAGAGTAAATGAACTTGTTTCACTAATATCAAAGTTCTTAGGCAAGTTTTTGTTTATTTAAAAATTATAGAAAATTATTGTTTAAAATAATATTTTTAGTGCATCAATAAAAGAAATGAAAATTTACTATTAAAAAATGTCAGTTTATTTTCTAAACTTTCATATGTTCTTTGCTTTATCTTCAGTTGGATAAACTTCAGCATTGTTAAATTATCTTTTAAAAATTAAACTGGGTACATTTTAAACAAAAAAAAAAAAAAAAAAAAAAACAGTTGCGTGTGACTGCCGGAATTTTTTTTTTTCATTTTAAAAAATGGGTACTTGCACAGTTTAATCAAGACATTAAAAAATGAAAATATCTAAAAAACGGTTATATTGTACATATTCGTTTTGAACTGAACAACTCTGAAAAAAATTTTTCAGTTAATTTGATCGAGTAGTCTTTTTTTTTTTTACAGCGGAAAAATAAAACGTTTTTATGAGAGCGCGTTGAAGGCAGAATCTTGGATTTTTTAAAAATTTTTGTTTGGGGTTTAGAAACGCCACAGGGAGATAACTCAATGAAAAGCGCCGACACTCCCTCTCCATCTTTAATACTAGCTTTTCTTCCTAAAAATCAAACCTTTTGCTCGGTATCATAAATTGTTTTTTTCGGTGTAAAACACAAACTACTTGATCAAATTAAGTGAATTTTTTTTTTCCGGAGAACTTCATTCCATAACGGATACGTACAATTTAAACTTTTTTTTTTCAATATTTTCATTTTTAATGTCTTAATTAAACTGTACAAGTACCAAAATATGCCTCATTTTTTTTTGTTTACTTATTTAATTCTCTTATGTTCTGTCAGGCGTTTTTGATATATCTAACATTTATAATATAAATAACTATATTTTTATTAGATTGTACATTTACATTACTTAAAAAAAAAAAAAATATAGCTAAGTTTTAAGTTATGTGCAATAAGTCATGTGTAAATAAAAAAATTAATTTCACGTAAAAATGTGCATTTGTTTTGTTTGTTCTATCAGGTGTTTTTGATAAATTTGAAGACTTAAATTATTTGGTATTTTTTTTTTTAGTTTATCGACCCCTCGGCATTCACCTTTAATTTGTCGACTTTTATAGGTTTTCAGGTACATTGAGAATGAATATCGCATTCATTTTTTGCGCAAACAAGTAGTTATTCATATTTGAAGGCATTCAGTATCCAACGTAATCACTACTGTTTTTGCTGGCGGCCATCTTGTTTCCCATTT
This sequence comes from Euprymna scolopes, assembly GCF_053919585.1. Lineage (NCBI taxonomy): Eukaryota > Metazoa > Mollusca > Cephalopoda > Sepiida > Sepiolidae > Euprymna > Euprymna scolopes. The sequence goes on along the minus strand of NC_136499.1, from coordinate 95,839,701 downwards.
AGGAAAAAACGCCAAAAACAGCCAAACGGAGGCAAAAAAAATATGAAAGAATGATAAATAAGAGACGGAACTGCTTGCGCATGCATAGTTCTGCTGCAAGGGGCTATCGTTGAAGTGTCATTATGCAAAACGCACATGTGCAAGGTCCACTTTCATAGTGTCTTACTGAGGAATTATCTGTTTAGCATGAGAGGATCGGGGAAGGAAAAAGAAAAGCAAAAAATCTTAAATTTGTAGATGAATTTTTTTTATATACATGTGGCATTAACTTGTATATGAAGGGAACAATGGCTATAAGAAGGATGAATTGGAGAGGACAGAGTTGAGTTTTTTTTTTGACAACAGACAAAGTATACTTTGAGAGTTGGTGCTGTGAAGTATAGTTGAAGCAAACTGTAATGTTGATAAGGGGATTTTATGTACAGCGTCTCATCTCTCCATATCATGCGTGGACATCCCAGGCAATAATGGGGAATGATAGGCTGTGGAAGACCTGTTTTAATTGTATAAAAAGTTACTCGATTGCTTACAACCGTTTGGATAAGACTGCAGAGAACAATTGACAGGATGCCACCTGATGCCATCCATTCTGGACTTCAAAACACTTGCAGCACTTTAATACTAAAACTGGTTTACGTGATGCTTATGTAACAGTGACAAACAATATTTAATTTTTTACAAAAAGAATATAAATGTAACTATTTAGGATAGCATGTAGACAAATTTCAGCACTTATGTATTTTTGGTACGGTGCTATTTTTAAATAGTTTTTTCAGTTTAAATTCAAGTTTCACAATATCAATTTTTTAAATAAATTGTTAAGTGGAAGCACAGAATAGTTACAAAACACCCTTCCTCCCCATGTTAAGAATGGCTTTCAAAACATTATTTCAACACAGTACGAAAAATACATAAGTACCCAGATTTCTGTTACGATATAATTTCAGTCAAGACCGTCTTTAACATACTTTTTTTATGTTGGTTTTGCATTCTACATTCTTTTAATGAGGGTTGTTGCTATTGTTGTAGCGTCTAGGTTTAGAAATTCAAAGAATGATTCACCATCAGGTGTCAGTAGTTTTCCTGTAAAAGTTTGAAACACTTGTCCTAGGCAAGACGTACCCTTTTATTATGGAAAAGGTTGCAGCACTCAGATTGGCCACTGAGAACAGACTTTTGTCTACTTTGATCCTGGGGATCCAATTTGGCAAGGATTTGTTGCAACCTGACCTACCTGTCGAGGATACGTCTTCAATTAGTTCGAGTTGAGGCCATTTCTTAATTATTAACCTTGCTTCTATTATCCTGCGATATGATTCTGTGCTAGATCAGGTATTACCCTCTTTTGAAAGGGGTTGGTTTATTGCTAATAGTTTGAGACCTGCTGATCAAGGAATGCTGATAGATTGCTCAGGCATTTTCTGTAAGTATAATCTTATGCGCTGGTTTTTCAATCCCCACCTTTCAATCTTTTGTTACACTTTTCGTAGTAAGAGGGAAGTAAATATCAAAAAACAAATTAAACGTCCGCGTGACTGGGGAGGTAAAAAAAAAAAAAAGAAGTTTCCTCCCACTCCAATAAAACACTAAACTTACAATCAAAACGATATAAATAAGTTAGAGTTTCATTTTAACTAGTCGCTTTTTTTTTTTCTAGCTGTTTGGGTTTTTACCGAATACACCAACCCACGACCAGGTCGCAGCTAATTTGTAGAAACACCAAATAAAATGTTTAAAAGTGCCATCAAATTAAGCCTAATGATTTCAAACTATTAAACAGCTAGCGAGTTCATAAACCAACCCTCCCCAAAGCAAATAAAAAATACCACGATAAAAAAAGAAAGAAAAAAAAAAAAAAGTAAAAATAGTGGCTGGTAACAATAAAAGTGAAACTAAGAGTGACCCTCTCCCGAAAAAACATTCTAAAATTCTGGAATTAAATACAATGTTGACGATTATTCCATTTTTTTTTTTTTTTTTTTTTTTTTTTTTAGAAACTTAAATTACAAAAAGGTACTTCTACAGTTTATCGCCGAAAATGGAGGCGCCATTTTTTCGGGCACCTGTCATTAAAATCAGAGGAAGAAATCAGTATTTTAAACTATGACCGAAGTAGGATAAAAAAAATTTTTTTTTAAATTACAAAATTGTTTTATTAAAATTATATTTTCTTACGCAGACTTTTCAATAAATGTTTTTACAATTATATATTAATACATTTTTATACAATAACTGTTTTGGTTTTCAAATAGACACGCCCAGTTTAAACAATTATGAATGTCATTTTCAGTTTCTGCTTTTAATTAAAAAAAAAAAAAAATACGTTTCATGAAGAGCTTTCCTGTTTTCATTAATTAAATCGAAACATTTCCAATTACGGATATATGTTCCTATTTACAATGCCTCTCCACGGGACAGAGTTAGACATCAGGGTCGTTTTTTAATGTGGAGAAAAGGAACAAAAATTAAAATTGTCTCAGTCGTGAAGGATTTCTTCACTGACAGAACAAGAAATTGAAGTGCAGCATCTGAAAAACAGATACTACACTTTGATCTTTCACTTTTTTTCATAGTTTTTTTTCCGGAAGTAATTAATATCTAGTTTAATTTTTTGTTATTTATTTCCTACTTCGGCCATAGTTTAAAATACTGATTTCTCCTGATTCTAATGACAGGTGCCCCCACCCAAAAAAATGGCGTCCCATTTTCGGCGATAAACTGTAGAAGTACCACAAAATATTAGCATTTCATTCATTGCATTTCTATAACAAATGTTTATTTTTTAATTCTTATTACGGTTATCGTCGCCAAAACTACGGCAGCCCGAAGCCCCGAAATGTCGACTATTGACGTTCGTGAACGTTTTTTTGTACATTTTAGCGAGAGTTTTAGGCTATCGTTTGGACGGACTTAACGTAAGGATTAATGTGCAGTTTTTGGGTACTCCTTGGGCGTTGAGTTCCATGGCGACCAGCAGAAAAATTTAATGGGTAAATGTTTACTTTAACTACAACAGAACACCGACCAATCAATTTTTTTTTTTTTGGGGGGGGGGGGGGTTCGGGGTTGCTGACAGCGAATCTGATATTCAAACCCGTCGCAAATTTACCGCTTGCATGGTATTAACCCCTGAACCCTCGCACTATTTTGTGCCAACTCACCGCCATCGTTTATGCTATTCTTACATGATGCGTTCGCGCATGAACGCGCGTAGTAAGGTGACTTGTCACATCGCGGAAGAATCTTTTAGCAGACATTTAAAATAAAGTTTTTGAAAACAAAATGTTGTTCATTTTTTGTGTTACGTAGTTTTCAATGTTTTTTTTTATTGATCTAAAAAAACTAAAAAATAAAAAAAAAAAAATAAAACAAATAAATAAAATAAAACAAATAAAATAAAAATAAATAAAAATAATAAAATAAAGTTTTCACGAACGGTCTACAAAAGCATTTTTATTTTTGAGGTTTCTTTTTCAATTATAAAACTTGTACAACATTTAACAGGTGCTGCTTCTGCAGTTTAATTTACCGTTTTTCCGCAAGTAACGCGCCCATATACACCGAGCAGAAGCACTGTTTAATTTTTCACAAAAATTCTGTTTACTTTGAGGGTTAGGGCAGGGCGAGGGCAGTGTAGTAGTGGCAAGAAGGGGGGGGGGGTCGCGCGCACGCGCGTTCATGCGCGAACGCATCATGTAAGAATGAATAGCATAAACGATGGCGGTGCGGTGAGTTGGCAAAAAATAGTGAGAGGGTCCAGGGGTTAATACCACGCAAACGGTAAATTTGCGACGGGTTTGAATATCAGATTCGTTGTCAGCGACCCCGAAAACTAAACAAAAAAAAAATTTATTGGTCGCTGTTCTGTTCTACTGTTCTGTTGTAGTTAAAGTAAACATTTACTCATTAAATTTTTCTGCTGGTCGCCAACCCCCATTAGGTTGGTGGAAATAACATGGCGATGCTGTCAGAAATTTCGTGGAAATAGCGAATAATTCCACCCCATCTTTCCAAGCTTATAACTCCTCGAAAAATGCAATTCAAGCCCTAATTTTTTTTTTCAATTAAAGGAGCAAGGACCAAGATTTCATTAAAAAAAAAAAAAAAAAAAAAAAGTGTTTTTTTTTTAAAAAGGTTTTAAACTTCGGACTTTACAGGTAAATTTCTAAAAAAAAAACAGTATATTTTTTTGTTTTAAATTTGAATATATTATGTATTGACCTTTTCTCTTCAATTTGTGAGTAAATAATTATGTACTTATCGGGGTCTAAATTAATTATTATTAGACATTTACAAAATGGGAGGCGTGAATTATTCGACCCCCTGTCTTTCCAAGCTTATAACTCTTCGAAAAATGTAATTCAAGCCCTAATTTTTTTTTTCAATTAAAGGAGCAAGGACCAAGGTTCCATTAAAAAAAAAAGAAAAAACAAATAACGTGGTTTAAAAAAAAGGTTTTAAACTTCAAACTTTACAGGTAAAATTCTAAAAGAACACTGTTTTTTTTTTGTTTTTTTTTTAAATTTGAATATATTATGTTTTGACCTTTTCTCTTCAATTTGTGAGTAAATTAATTATTTACTTTCGGGTGACTAAATTATTTACTTTTTAATAGACACTTAAAAATTGGGATGGGGGGGGGGGGTTCGTGAATTTAAAAAAAAAAAACGTTTGTCTAAAATATTATATTCGATTTATTGGAAAGAACATAAAATTTCACATTGACCCTGAAAATATCGTAAAAATAGAATCAATAGAAAAATTTTGATAGATTTTTAAAGTTTAAAAATTGAAAAATATTGAGTTCGGAAAATTCATTACTGTTTAAAAAAAAAAAAAATTTCTATTACTTTTAAAACCACTGTAATAGTTTATTTTGGAAGTATAATCCATAAAGAAAATAAATAACCCACTTTTAACAGAAATTCCGAGATTTTTATATTGTATTCGCAGTTTCGTGTTAGGGGTGTCAAAAATTCCTACAAAAATTCTGATACTGCTAGAATTATTATCAAGTAATGGCTATTGAGTAAAAACTACTCGTTTGTTATCGAAATGCTCAGAGTGTGATTATTGGAGTACGAGGGGGGGGGTACTCTCAATCTAGAAACTGGATTATTTAAAACTAGCAATTGCTGAAATAAGGTTATATTATTTAGAAAGTCATTTTTAACATAAGGACAGTGTTTTGTAACTATTGTGTATTTTCACCTAACAATCTAATAAAAAGATATTGGCATTACGGAAGCATGGACGACCCTAACCGGTGTCATTTGAAAATTGTTTACTAATGTAAAATTGTTCCGCTTACTAGACCTGTTTTAGTTTAATTTCGCGACGCAGAGTTAGACACGAGGCCGGTTTTTGTATGTGGGGGGACTAGCAGTGTCAGAAACCAATTTTAAGAATGCATGAAAAAAAAAAAAAAAAAAAAAAAAAAAAAAATTGAATAATTCGACCTCCTATTTTTACAAGCTTATAACTACTTGAAAAATGTAATTCAAACACTATTTTTTTTTCAATTAAAGGAGCAAAGACCAATTTTTTTAAAAATAACAGGTTAAATAGCAAATTATGCAATATTTTTTTTTTTTTTTTTAAAGATTTGAAGAAAATCAACGAAATTTTTCTTTCTTCGAGTATAAAAAAAATCGAAAAAAAATCACTTACCCCCCCCAAAAAAAACAATTCAATGTGTGGTTCCATTCTTCATTGTTAAGAATTCATCTATATTTATATTTTAAATTCCATTTATTTTTTTAAATAAAAGAATTTTTTAAACGACTATTTGAAAAACGCGCGATCATGGAAGCATTTTTCGAAAAACCGGAAGTAATCTTTCTCCTTGTTTTGAACTACGGATGAACAAAAGGACATAAAAAACCATACGTTCGCGTTAGGCGTGTAGCCTTGTACCTGGAGAAATATGTGTTCCCATAGTTTAAAAATAGTAAATTTTTACTCATAAGATTATTCCTTAAAAAAAAAAAAAAAAAAGAAAGAAAATTCCAGGATTTTTTTTTTTCTCAAAGAAATACATAAATTTTTTATTTATATTTTCATTCTTTTTTGTCGAGTGAATTTTTTTTTTTTTAAATATCTAAAAAAAGAAAATATTGAAAGAAATAGAAAAAAAATTGTTATCGCCCATTACTTACTGGACAATATAAGCAAAACATAGGCTTCCAATTAAAAAAAAGGTTTTACACTAGATTTTACAGGTAAATTTAAAAAAAAAAACACTGTGTTAATTTACAATATATTATTTATTGATCTTTTATCTTCAATTTGTGATATCTAAAACTTTGGTACATTAATCAATTATTTAAATAGACATTTCAAAATGGGGGGGGTTTAAAATATTATATTCGGTTTATTGGAAAGAGCATAAAATTTCACATTGACCCTGAAAATATCGTAAAAATTGACTCAATAGAAAAATTGATAGCTTTTTAAGGTTTAAAAATTTAAAAAAATATTTAACTCGTAAAATTCAATTGATTTCATTGCGTAAAAAAAAAAAAAAAAAAAAAAAAAAAAAAAAAAAAAAAATGGCTGCATGGAAGCTCGGCGGCACTTTGTAAACACTGTTTTTTAAAAAATAAAAAATATTTCTATTACTTTTTATACAACTTAAATAGTTTATTTTGGAAGTATAATCCATAAAAAAAATAAACAACCCACTTTTAAAAGAGAAATGACGAGTTGGGTTTGTATTACTGTACACAGATTCGAAAAAGTTGTCAAAAAACATATATAACAAATAAATGTTATCAAAGGCAAGATAAGTTACTTTTCTACCAAACTGGATATATTTTTCGTGTTTTTATTCAATGTAACATGTTTATTCAGCTCGAAAAACATACAGTGTTTACAGATGTATTGGAAAATTCAAGATGGCGTCTTATTCTCTCTTTAACACGGTGAGTGTGGGAAAAGATGTTATAAATAAAAAACCGGATAAAATAATGTTAAAAACTCGCTCAATATATGTTACCGTGACATAGGTTGACATATATTCGGCGGGTTTTTAATAGTATTTTGTATAGTTTTTTATTTATAACACCTTTTTCCATACTTACGGTGTTAAAGAGGGTGTGAGACGCCATCTTGAATTTTCAAATACATCGGTAAACACTATGTTTTTCGAGCTGAATAAATATGTTACATTGAATAAAAACACAAAAAATATATCCAGTTTGGTAGAAAGTAACTTATCTTGCCTTTGATAACATTTATTTGTTATATATTTGTTTTTTGACAACTTTTTCGAATCTGTGTACAGTAATACAAACCCGACGAGTTTTTCATATTTTATTCACAGTTTCATGTTAGGGGTGTCAAAAATTCCCCCCAAATTCTGATACACCTGGGGGGGGGGGGACAAACTTCCCAAAAAGGGCACTTTGGTTAGTAACAAAAATAAAAAATGTATCAGTCATGTAGGATTTCTCTATTAAAACAATTGAAAACATTGCCACTTCTGCATGTCAGTGACAGGAGATAAATGTGTAGCAGTGTCAGAAATCGCCATTAAAAATTCGTAGTAAACACTGGATTATTTAGACTTACTGTCTTTCGAAGCTTATAACTTGAAAAATGTAATTCAAACCCTATTTTTTTAATTAAAGGAGCAAAGACCAAAATTAAAAAAAAAATAACAGGTTTAATAGCAAATTATGCAATATTTGTTTTTTTAAATCGGTTTTCTTCAAAAAAGATTTAAAGAAAATCAACAGAATTTTACTTTGATATATATAAATTCCAAAAAAATCACCTCTAAAAATACTATTCAATGAATACTTCCATTATTCATTGTTAAGAATTTATCCATATTTATACTTATATTCCATGTCCTTTTTAAATGAAATATTTTTTCAAACAAGGATTAGAAAAAAACGCGAAGTTAGATTTTTTTTCACTGTTCAAATAAAGAGAAAAAATATCTGATGTTCTTCGCATTTATCTTCTGGTGGCTTCTAAGGGCAATAATTAATGTCTCTTTCTATTGCGTACTGTAAACCAAAATTAGTATTTTGGGGCCTCCCTAGTTGAAAATGAACACATTCACTTATAAGTTTTTGCCGTAAAAAAAAAAAAACAAAAAAACACTCTACCGATTTAAAAAATTATTTTCTTAATGAAATACACAAGTTTTTGATTAATATATTTCTTCTTATCGAGTGAATTTTTTTAAATATCTAAAACAAGAAAACATTGAATGAAATAGAAAAAATTGTTGTAAGCGTCCGATATTTACTTGACAATCTAAGCATAACAAGCTTCCACTTTAAAAAAAAAAAAAAAAAAAGGTTTTTGGACTTTACAGGTAAATTTTCAAAAAAACACTTGTTTTAAATTAGAATATTTTATTTATTGATCTTTTATCTTCAATTTGTGCATAAATTAATTATTTAAATTTTAATAGACATTTCTAAATGGGGGGGGGTAAAAAGTGTTTGTTTAAAATATGATATTTGGTTTATTGGAAAGAGCATAAAATTTCATATTGAACCTGAAAATACCGTAAAAATTGAACCAATAGAAAAATTTAATAGATTTTTAAAGTTTAAAAATTGAAAAATATCTAACTCGTAAAATTGAATTGATTTCATTACGTAAAAAAAATGGCTGCATGAAGGCACTTTGTAAACATTTTTTTTTTTTTTTTTTAAATAAAAAAAAAAAATATTTCTATTTTTTAAACAACTTTAATAGTTTATTTTGGAAGTATATCCCATAAAGAAAATAAACAAACCATTTTAAAAAGAAATTACGAGTTTTTTTTTAATATTTTAATTGCAGTTTTGTGCTAGGGGTGTCAAAAATTCTCCCCCAAATTCTGATATATCTAGTGAATGTGTGTATCAAGAACCGCCGATAAAGGGCGTGTTTCAGCCGAACAGTGGTCGATAACTCGTACCTTTCTAAAATTTCGTGCAAAGAGAATCCCTTGGAAGGGATTTTTGAACAAATAGGGGAACTATCTCTGTAACTGCAAAAACACTATATTCCAAAAAGGTTTATGAAAATCAGTCATTGAAATAAATACATAATAAATAAATAAAAATCTATATTAAAATTATATTTTGCTACACTGACAAACAAAAATTATATTTTGATATGTTTATACAATCTTACTGTGAAAAAAACATGAAAAAACAAAAACTATCACTGTAAAAGAAAAATTCTTAAACCTCTATAAACGTCTCAGGTTTTTAAGTTTTCTATTTTGATATATTGACAAACTAAAATTATTTTGATACATTAAATCACTCATTGAAAAGAAATATTAATACATTAAAATTATATTTCAATGTATTTTTTATTTAATAAATGTTTCGATTTTCATATATTTTTGTATTATTTCATTATTTTTGCGTTATCGTAAACATTTGTTTATATTTGAGGTTCACATAATGGCCGCTAGATGTCATTTATCTTTCGAATAACAAGGGTCGATAACTCGTCTCTTGCTAATATGTCACTGCCTTGCAGAAGTGCCAACACATTGTCTAGTTTCCTAATAAATATAAAGAAATCAATAAATATTTGGTGCCAATGCAGAGAGTGATCCGCGCTATTTTTTAAAATCGTAATTAAATTTTTTTTATATTTTTTTTTATTCAATTGTAAGATACAGAATAGGTACAAACAACACGGATCACTCTCTGCATGAGTATCAAATATTTAAACAGATTCAAACGATTGGAAAAAAAAAAAAACAAAAAAACAAAAACATCCTATACGAAAATAAAACAAACAACAAAAAAAAAAACAGCATTTTATGCAAAAATAAGTTATTTATTTTTGTAAAATATACGTACAAAAAAAAAATTATGTAGAAATGTTTCACACTTTCTTTCATACCAATTTGTTTTTTTCAAAAAAAAAAAAAAAAAAAAAAAAAAAAAAAAAAAAAAGACGAAGTCCGGTTTGGTAACCGGACTTATTTCTTCCACTAGAGCTTTTTTTTTTTTTTTTTTTACCTAACACCGGTAGGTCGCCCATACGCCCGTTAAGCCCTTTTGTTTAAATTGTTAGGTGAAAGTACTGAATAGTTCCAAAACGCTCTCCATATTAAGAATGGGTTTCTAAATAACGTTATTATTTCCGTACTCTGCATAAGTACAAAAAAAAAAAAAAAAAAAAAAAAAAAATTATATATATATATATATATATATATATATATATAGTTTTTCATTAATTTTATATTGGATTTCAATAAATATTCGATTAATAAAAATAAATTCAATGTGTGTTTATTCAAGTAGAAACAGTCGAGAAAAACGCACAAACACATGACAGTTTTTCATTGACAGACGATTTTTTTTTTCCAAACAGAAATAGTGGCATTTCAAAGTTAGTTAAAAGTTCAGCAATTACTAGGAAGTTAATGATTTTGGGAATGCTTTTGAAAACTGTTTTTCACATTGTTTTTTATAAAGGAGGAGGTATAAAAACAATGACTACCATCACAATAAATGAAAATAACGCATTGTTGAGGGGTAGGGGATGTTTCAGTTTTTTTCTTTTTTGTTTTTTAAACTTGTAAAGTTAAAGGAAATTTTTCAGTTATGTGAAAAAAAGGAAATTAGTAAAATTTAACCCTGTACCCTACCGAAAAAAGGGTAAATGTTACCTTTATTTTTTTTAAATGGGTATTCGAAGAGTTCGCGTGCGCGAAGTGATGTATCATATTGCCGAATACTCCCAGAAAACCAAATTAAAATCGGCATTGTTATAGGGTAAGGTAATATTTACTGAAAATAGTTAACAAAACCCACTCGTTTCCTCGTTATAACACGAGGAAACGGGTGGGTTTTGTTAACTATTAACCCTTTAAGTAAATACCAATTCTGAACATTTTTATTTGTTATTGAATAAAGATGGCTACTTTACTCAGAATCGGTATTTACGAATTTAAAAAAAGCTTATAATTCTTATTAAATATTACGGTACTTGTGCATAATTTGAACCAGACGTAACTCAACATCCGATCCGCTTCGCTCGGAACATGATATTATGCGCTCGGGTTTGATTGTAATGTGACGTAAGACGTCGATTAGCCAATCAACGCACTGCAAAGTAGCAGACGAATTACAATAAAACGACTTAAAACAAAAATTTGTTACGGTAGATCGTGGTTTCTTGGTTTATTTGTTTTGTTTATTTCTTCTGTTAAAATTATGTTTACGCGTTTCCTTCATTTTCTTTTTGAGCAGCGTTCGTTACGCTTTCATAATCGGTGAAGTTCGGCGGTTAACGTTGTGTTCCGAGCAACGCCGATCGGACGCTGAGTTACGTCTGGTTCAAATTATGCACCAGTATCAATATTACTTTTAACATTAGGAATAAATAGTTTAAACAAAGGTACTTATGTATTTTTGGTACCGCGCTAAAATAGTGACGTTATTATTTCGAAAGCCATGGCGTTGTTTTACTATGCAGATTCGAAAAAGTTGTCAAAAAACAAATATATAACAAACAAATGTTATCAAAGGCAAGATAAGTTACTTTTACCTAACTGGATACTTTTTTTTTTTTTTTAGTGTTTTTAATATTTAATGTAAAATGTTTATTCGGCTCGAAAAACAATACATCAATAAATATTTTATATTAAATAAAAAACCCTAAAATTATCCAGTTAGGTAGAACAGTAACTTATCTTGCCTTTGACAACATTTATTTGTTATATATTTGCTTTTTGACAACTTTTTCGCGAATCTATGTATATAGTAATACAAACACATGGATAAGTTTTTAATGTTTTTATTTAATGTAAAGTGTTTATTCGGTTCGAAAAGCAAGTAGTGTTGACTGTTGAACGCTGCCGGAAAATAAGAAAAGATGGCCCCGATATCTTTGAAGACTCGATAATCACTTCAAAATAAGAAATAAAACAATATGATGGTACAAACCCACCCAATAAATGTCACGGTAAGATTTATTGGGTGGGTTTCTTGCCTTATTTGTTATATATTTGTTTCACAACTTTTTCGAATCTATGTGCATAATAAAACAAATCCCTTATCCAGTTAAGTAGAAAAGTAACTTATCTTGCCTTTGATAACATTTGTTATATATTTTTCTTTTTTTACAACTTTTTCGTACCTCTGTGTATAGTAATACAAACCCATGAGGAAGGAGGGGACTTAAAAAAAAACAAAAAAAAAACTAGCCATTACTAGTGCAAGTGCACTTTATCCGCGCTGAAATAACATTTAGAAAGCCATTTTTAACATGTGGAGGGGAGGATGTTTTGTACCTATTCTGTACTTTACCCTTACAATTTAATAAAAACAGATCTCAGAAAACTTTGATTAATCTTGAAAATACTATTTAAAAAAAAAAAAAAAAAAAAAATAGCGCGGATTAATAAGTGCATTTCATTTCCACTTCACTGGCACCAACTATCCTATATTTTCACGTAACAATTTAACAAAATTTCGTAAATTTTTACGACGTTCCCAAGCGTGTTATAAACACCCAAACCTCCCCATGTTAAGAACGCCTTTCGGATTAACACCCCGCCCCGCCCCACCTCGAAAGCCGCTCTTAACATGGGGAGGATGAGGGTGTTTATTCCGAAAGCCGTTCTTAACATGGGGTGGTTGGGGGTGTCAGTCGTAAAAAATACCAAAATTAAAAAAAAAAGAAATTGAACTTCAAACTCTTGTCTAAAAACAACACGATTCGTATAATTCTACATAAGTAGCAAAATTTCCTGTGGGTTCTCAAATTCTAAATATATGCGGTATCTTTTTACCAGAATAATAATACAAATGGGCGAGGGTTAATTTCTTCGCTCGCTCCTAGTGTATCAAAGAGAACACGCCAACTTACCGACCGTGGGACGTTGTTGTCATTAAAGCTGTTTTTACTTGTCCACGCGATGTTTGTAACGCCAGGAGAGGAAATGGCGGTTACATTCACAAACTAAACAAATATCAGAATTCTGATATAGACAACAACACACGCGACTAGATTTGCTAGTTGATATGGAAATCAAAGCAAACACAAATACTCAATAATAAACCTTGGGCACGATCACCGTCCATGACGACAGACGATAAAAAAAAAAACAAGCGGACGACTTCTCCGTAGAAGGGAGAAACCGGAAATAGTATTATTTGTACACTTCCGGTCACGTATTTATTTATTTTTAAATCATATTATATTTTTTTTTATATAATAATTATTTAAATTTGATTTATTATACTACTTATATTTTACGTCTGATAAAAAGAATATTATAAAAATGTTAATTTTTTTTTAGCAATTTTTGAAAATTGTAATTTGAGAGTTACCGCCCTTACATTCCAAAAGTTTTAGTCATTCTTTGTATGTTAAAAATTGAGATAAATGTCTAAATCAATATTAAAAAAAAACTTATTACAGCATTAATTTGAACTTAATTTTTGTTTAAGAAAAAAGACGAGAATATATGACACGTTCTCCGCCTTCCAAATACTTGTTCTTATATATATATATATATATATATATATATATATATATATATATATATATATATATATATATATATATATATATATATATATTAGTTGTATAGATTGGCTTCCTAGTTGTAAATCCAATGAAACACACGTTATTATTGTATAATAAGAAAGACCATTCATAAAATACGCTCGGTATTTTTTTACGACCTGCCCAAGCGTATTATAAACATTCCCAACCTCCCATGTTAAGAACAGCTTTTAAGGTTGGGGGTGTTTATTCTGAAAGCCGTTCTTAATATGGGAGGTTGGGGGTGTTTATACGAGGTGTTGGGGCTTTCGAGGTTGGGGTTGTTTTTTCAGAAAATCGTTCTTAACATGGGGAGGTTGGGGGTGTTTATACTACGCCGGGAAGGTCGTATACGCTTAAATATGATATTTTAATTTAGCTAGATTTCTTATATATTCTAATAGAGTCAATTCTCTATCAATTATTTCATATGATATTGCTGTACCCAATACATAGTCGTGATCTCAGAAGAAAAAAACAATTGTAACTTTGGTGCCATCAGCCAGAATCGGAACCAAAAGCAAAATTTGAAAGCAAATAATGGAGAGTTTTAGAAATAATTACAATGAATGAATATGGTGCATTGGCATTTTCATTGTATTTGTTATTAAAATTTAACTGTAACTATTTTTATATTTTTATATGTTTATTAAAATTTTTAGCTCCCTAAAAGATAGTTTACCTCCTCCTCTCCAAAAAATATGGCTTTCAAATTGTAAACTACTTCGATCTTTTCCGGAGTAAAACAAAAGATAAATAGTACAAGGTGGAACGATAAAATTGTCACCCTAAAGAAAACAACACTCACAGCTTTATTTTTGAATTTTTATTAAAAAAAAATCAATTCAGGTAACTTGATTATGTAGTAGAGCTAATATCTATTCAATCTAGCCACCTTCAATCTTAATCACCACCTCGATATGGGTCCGGATCTGGGAGTATGTCTTTTCCACAAGTGCTGGCGGGAGCTTGGTAAATACTCGACGGATGACGGCGATAAATTTGGCTTTGGTGTTGTGGAGTTCATATTGGTGATGTTCTCAACGTATGACCAAATGAAGTAGTCCAGCAGGTTCAGATCGGGGGAAGAGGGAAGCCAGTGAGAGAAGAGTACAAAGTCATAGTACTCTTTCTGAAGCAAAGCCTGGGTCTCTTTGAACTTGTGGGCCGATGCCAAGTCCTGCTGCCACACCCAGGGTCTTCCAGCCGCCACCTGATTGCACCAGGGGATCACCACACTCTTCAGCACATCCAGGTACACTTTGGTGTTGATTTTCAAGCCGACTTCGAAGATATGAAGTGGCATAATGTGGCCCTCACTTGAAACCACACCAAACACCATAACTGTGGCTGGAAACTTTGTTTTCATCCCCCTGGGCACGTCTCTGTTACTCATAACAATCCAGCAATGCATTTTTAGGGTGCAGGCAATGGTCCTGTTCTCATAACTTGGATCAGTAGAGAGCATAAGTTGTACAGCGGCGCATCTCTGATATCGCTCGCTGACTATTGCGTCACTTTCAGACGTGATAGTAGGCTCCTGTCACTCTTGGGATTTATACACAACTGGCCAACTAGTAGATGGTGTGCAACACAAAAAGAAAGCCGGTTTTCATCAAACTGAAATGAAGGCATTGATGACAAAACATTTTATTTTCACAACATATTATAACAATATAATAATATAATAATATAATTATAATGATACTTTTCCAGGAATTAATTCTTATTTGCATCTCATTTGCATCAAATTCTTTTGAGTTGAGAACAAATGGCATCGAAATTTGTTTTTGTTTTTCCCATGAGGAAACGAATATGTATGGATTCCTATTTCAGTGAAGTTGACATTGTACCCAATTTATAGTAGTGATTTAAAAATATATATAAACAAATTGATCCAAAACTCGATCGGTGTCCAGCATTGTCTGTTTGAATATATTTTAATTTTTCCAGATTTCGCATATATGATTATTGGGCAATTCAGAACATAGGCGAACCTAAGTGTGAGCATTCCAGTGTTAGGTGAAAATGTTTCGATTACCAAACCGGACTTCCTGTTTTAGTTTCAAATAAATCTGTAAAATATATTTAAAAAAAAAAAAAGTGTTCAAAAGTTTCATATATTGTCAATTTGTTTATTTATTTTAAACTAAAACAGGAAATTCAGTTTGGTAATCGGAACATTTTCACATCGAGGCAAGGTTTTCACCCGACACCGATATGGTTTCATTTAGCAATTCAGCAAAAACAATTTAGCAAAAAAAGAAAAAAAAAACAGCCTTTGCTTCTGAGGCACCGGTTATAAAGTCAATTCTCTTTTCATTATTTCATATGATATTGTATCTAATCTATAGTCGTGATTTCAAAAGTAAAAAAAATATTATGGCCTGGGTGCCCTCAGCTAGAATCAAAACCAAAACTGGAAGCAAAAGTATAGCAGTGAAGCCTGTGATGTCACCGGTGGACTAGGTTATGTCAGAAATTTCGTGAAAATAGTGAATAATTCCACCCCATCTTTCCCAGCTTATAACTCCTCGAAAAATGTAATTCAAGCCCTAATTTTTTTTTTTTCAATTAAAGGAGCAAGGACCAAGGTTTCATTAAAAAAAACAAAAAAAAAACAAAAAAAAATAACGTGTTTTTTTTTTTAAAAAAAAGGTTTTAAACTTCGGACTTTACAGGTAAATTTTTAAAAAGCAGTTCTTTTTTTTTTGTTTTAAATTTGAATATATTATTTATTGACCTTTTCTCTTCAATTTGTGATATATAACACTTTGGTGAGTAAATTAATTATTTACTTTTTAATAGACATTTCAAAATGGGAGGCGTGAATTATTCGACCCCCTGTCTTTCCAAGCTTATAACTCTTCGAAAAATGTAATTCAAGCCCTAATTTTTTTTTCAATTAAAGGAGCCAGGGCCAAGGTTCCATTAAAAAAAAAAAGAAAAAACAAATAACGTGGTTTAAAAAAAAGGTTTTAAACTTCAAACTTTACAAGTAAAATTCTAAAAAAACACTAGGTTTTTTTTGTTTTAAATTTGAATATATTATTTATTGACCTTTTCTCTTCAATTTGTGAGTAAATTAATTTTTAATAGAAACTTGAAAATGGGGGGGGGGGTCGTGAATTAAAAAAAAAAACGTTTGTCTAAAATATTATATTCGGTTTATTGGAAAGAACATAAAATTTCACATTGACCCTGAAAATATCGTAAAAATAGAATCAATAGAAAAATTTTGATAGATTTTTAAAGTTTAAAAATTGAAAAATATTGAGTTCGGAAAATTCATTACTGTTTAAAAAAAAAAAAATTCTATTACTTTAATAGTTTATTTTGGAAGTATAATCCATAAAGAAAATAAATAACCCACTTTTAACAGAGAAATTACGAGATTTTTATATTTTATTCGCAGTTTCGTGTTAGGGGTGTCAAAAATTCCTACAAAAATTCTGATACACCTACCGGTGGACCATCGTTAGTTGGATTTAAAGTAATTAAAAAATAAACTAAGATGAGTGTATAAAATGTATAACGATTTGTGCATGTGTATAAGACCAGTTTTATTCGACTCATGCTTGTATAACCTGTCAATAGATGGGTAGGTAAATTACATAACCAATCGACCGTCTCCGCATTGTCCCATTAGGTGAGATGATTGATTCCTTATTCCACCATGGTGCACATGGATAATTTCCCAGGTTGTTTGTTCTCACCGTAGCACCGACTCTGGAGGGGAGAATCACTAAAGGTCGGTCTCACCTGTCAATCTAGGGTGCCAGTTGACCTTCCACACAACATCCATCAGAAATGGTAGTTTTTACAGACCAAAAAATTATACCATTCTCTTGCTTGCTATTGGAATTTTAACTGACCACACCCTTTTTAAAGAAATAAACAAAATTAAAAGGAAAAAACGTCATAGCCTGTTGTCTCTCTAACAACACTGGATCTGACTTGCCATAAGCCAGCCTGTAATGCCACACTCGACCACTAACAAATGTGTATTTTACAAGAAAATATGATGATTAGACCCCTTTTTTCTCCTTGTCGACCTACTCTAAAATAAGATTTAAAAAAAAAATGAAAAAAAAAAAATTCTTAACAAAGAAGTTCACTAAAAAATAGTTGGAAAATGTGCAACGATACTTTTCTATTTGGTTTCAACAGTTCCTAGGTTTAATCCAATTTCCCTTTCTGGAAAGTTCGTTTTCCCTTTCTCTCCCCTATCCTAGCAGGAATGGCCCTCTGAAGTCCCATTACAGTTTTTATTGATTAAGGGAATACCTTGGCGTCCAGTTTCAATTAAATATAAGGAAAAGAAAGAGAAGAAAAACAGGAAAGAAAAAAAATTTTCTGCTCATTTTTTTTTCTTTATCAGAGAACAAACAAACAAACAAATCTATTATTTTTACATTTGGATAATACATAAAAAAAAGCACATGGTCCGTTTTGAATTATTGTTGTCAAATTTGTTAATGCCAAAATTTATTTGTTCTGTTTAACAAGAAATACCGTAAAAATACCTGGATTATATTTATTCATTGTTTTTTTTTCTCTATTTAATACCACCTCTATTTTAACCGGCATTTTCTGGATGCAGACATATTGCCGAAGGAAAATATTCAAAATAGAATCATATATACAATTTTTTAAAAATAGGATTAAAAAAAAAGTTTTAGTTTTTACCAAATTTAGTTTTTGTTTTTTTGATAAATATTCGATTAATAGTAAGACAAAATGAAAAATAATAATTAAAAGTTACGTATAGGTGAGAAACACAGACATGATTTTGTCTGATAGATTTTTTTTTTCTATTAATTAAAATAAACATAAAAAAGAAGAGAGAAGTAATAAAAAATGTTCATGGATTCTTCAATGGATCCAGGGGATTCTTGTGTGATGTTGGTTTTTGGGTATTCCTCTTTGCTCACTGTTTCTCCAACTATACCAACTAGTAAAAAAAATAAAATGTAATGTGAACAAATATATTTGTACCCAACTCCCTGTTTAAATTATCCCCTGCAAACATTGTTCCTATAACTGTAGACCCTTCGGTTCAATGTTTTATTGGCAGTGAACACAATTACGTTCGAAATAGACACAAATCAACAACAATGGACAAAAGAAGGACTATATTGTTCTCGTAATCCTCCAAATCATAAAAGTAAATACTAAAAGAATCGAACCAAGGAAAATACCAGTAAAACTTTGATTCTGTTTCTTGATTCAGTCCTAAAGGTGTTTTTTCTACATTCTCCTTTCACACATTAAGCAATTCTTCAACTTCACTTTTCTTCACGTCACCACCACGATTATGGCCAGTACCAAAATTAAACCCATCCCCGTTGTAATAATTGTGATCAGAGGCTGTCTGAACAACCACTGGGAATCTTCCTCAAACCATTGATTCAATCGGAATTGCAATTCATCTAACCTCATCGACTCCACTGCTTTTAACAAAGTGGGCAAGTTCCATTTCGATGCTGCAGAGAAATTCTTTATGATAGGACCCCAACACCAACCCTAACCCGACCGACCCTAAAGGTCAGTAAGGTTACTCAGCCTAACGTTTATCGAATTAATAAGGATTCACTTTACAACGTATCTCTCTTCTGACTAGTAACAAGTGGGCAAGGCCATGGACTTCCCATACGCACCACACCCTCTCTCTAATTCAACCATCGTTAATGGAGGGCTTATCTGGATGCTGCCAGTGGATTTATCCTCACATACCCTAGACATCCACAGTTTTTTCTGAATGGCAACTGCCCAAGTGTCATCCGTGACTCTTATCACCATGGGCAATAACTGATTTGCGACTACCTCTGTTTGACATAGCCCCTCAGATTCTGCATGATTCCTCTGGAATAATTTCAGTACATGCAGTTTTCGATCATGTGTCACATAGACCAGACTCTACAATAAACAATTTGCTAGAATACTGAGCCTACACTTTGCAGCCTTCTGCGGTGTGAGCAACATGAACCATTTCAAGCCGTTAAAGGCCAGATATTTGGTTTCAACCTTATATTGGGCAATTGCTTTGAGATGCGTTTAGATCTGTTGAAGGAATAGGCAGGGTAAACCTCGTAATAACTGTTCCGATCTAAAAGAGTGTTAATTTCTTACCATCTAGCAGAATGCCACATCCTGAGGCAGTATAATATTTCCATAGTTGTCTCTTCAGGTTTACTGGCAACCTGAGACATGGTGGCAATTTCCATTGTATTTCAATTGATATCTCTTTTAACCTTTCAAGGTTTATTATGCTAGCAGCTAAATGTCCTAAGGCTAATGAATTTAATTGCATTCTCACATGTTTGCATTATAACGGATTGTTCATTCTGACATAACCGTCTTAGTATATTTAACTATCGGAAATACTTCTGTAAGAGAATTTTTCCTCTCTACAATGTCGATTCTATTCTTTGAATTATATTTATCACTTTGTTCTGGAACTTGCACGACTAGTTAATCATCCAATTTAAATTATTTCGGTTTTCAGCTGATTCTGTTTTTGTGATATTCAAAATAGAAAACCCCTCCCTGGTCACCTGAGCCAACGTCTGTTGCCCTTTCTCTACTCGGCACAATCTTTCTTGGATTAATTCTACATCATCTTCAGCGACTACCCCAAAGAGTGCTTCTAGGGCCTTACCTACTATGGGCAACACTGTTTTCTTAGGTCTTGACCTCAACCATTCCATCTCTCTCAAATATGAACCTAACTCTTACCATTGTGAGTGTAACAATCGGACTTCCGCCTCTAGAGGGATCAGTATTCTAACATACTTTGCTACTTCTTTGTACTGGTTGTAGGTCTGACAGCTAATCTCAAATTTATGTATTCCAATCCCTTGATCTTTCCATAGCTTTTCATAGGGTCTCATATTTAGTACAAGAGTCAAGACCCATTTTGATCTACTTATCATCGTCCCGGCAGATTTAAAAAAAAATGGTCCCTTTTCTAATTCTTAGCGTATCCATCAACCAGCATAGCCTTAAAAGGAAAATTGATATTTGCAATGACACATATATGAGTATTTGCTTTATTCTCTCTTTCATCAGTTTCATTAACCCCATCTTCTTATCAAATTACACTGTGGGGTCAGTTTTCTCTAGGAGCTCTTCATCATCATCTAAAATTTCTGTTATGTATATTTTCACATAAATATTTATAGGTCTTTCGGGCAAAGTTGACTTTCAACCATGCCAAAACATTCAATCTAACATTTTCATATTGCCATCCATACTTAGGGTTAATGAAATGCATGTGTTTGTATTTCATTCAACAATTTATTACCCATAGTACTACTATTAATAATAATACAAAAATGATATTGTAAAGTGTCACAGTATACCAGCTCCCAACTCCCATTTTGTAAACAAGACACGCTGGTCAGCAGGGACAGGCATGAGACCAACAGTCTTGGAAACACATCACGATCACGCATGCTTCAAAATTAAAGAAAAAATACAAAACTCAATTTTGAGCAACTAAACAAAAATAATAGATTTTAATTTTGGATCGAAAGTAAAATATATACAGGCAATGAACACTACAGACATTTTTACCTGTAAGAAATCCAGTCTAAAATTAAATGCAGCTATTTGTTTGTTTTTCAGCACCATCATCTGTAACCACAATGGCTTTCTATGAAGTCAGCAGCTTCACAGCAAAATTTCAGTCTTGCCTTGGGAGTTAGGGCTACTCCCATCCTGACTTGACTGTTGTCAAGTCAGAGTTCCCAGTCGCCATGAGAACCAGAGGCAGCAGGGCTATTCAACAAACTATTAATGCAAGTCACAAACTACCTGTGGGCAACATACATTCAACTCTCTATTGCTGCTTGCTTCCTGGAATTCTACTCACAACCTGGCACTCCAGTTCTTGAACCTGCTTCGATTCCGGCTCTTTCAATGACCTCTGCAGCTTCTAGCTCACTCTAACAACTTCAGCTTACTTCTGCAGCAACTTCAGTGGCTCCAGCTCACTCCTGCAGCTTTAAGCAACCTCTACAGCCACCAGCTCAATCCTGCAGCTCCAGCGTTTCCAGCCACCAATTCTTGTGGTCCTTGACGTTCAGCTACCAGCTTCGGTTCCTGTTGATGCCCAGCTACCTGTTTCAGTGCCCACTGATGTCCAGCTACCAGTTTCCAGTGTTCACTGATGTCCGGCTAGGTATCCCCAGTGCCCACTGACGTCCAACTTCCAGTTTTCATCAGCCCACTGATGTCCGGCAACTAGTTTTCAACATTAGATCTCATCTATATGACTCAGATCAACATGAAGCATATCATCCTACTTCAGGAGTGCAAAAATCTCAACCCTGAGAGACCCCCATTCTCACTCTGAGATTGGATTTAAAAGAGAGCACAGCAGACTGAAAATGAAATTGTCCCGAAAAGAGTGGCACATTTGTAGTTTATAATTGTTCTGAAAAAGGCATAAAATTTTGCCCTAGAAAAGACAACATGATTCCATTTTCATTTGATAAAAACCGGTTTTCTTTTTTTGTTGTAGACCATCTACTAGCTGACCAGTTGTGTACAAATCCCAAGAGTGATAGGAGTCTTCTATCATGTTTAAAAGTGACACAATGTTCAACGAGCGAGATCGGAGATGCACCAATGTACAACTTATGCTCTCTACCGTCCAAGTTATGACAACAGGACCGTTGCCAGCACCCTCAAAATGCATTGCTGAATTGCCATAAATAACAGGGATGTGCCCAGGGTGATGAAAACAAAGTTTCCAGCCACAGTTATGGTGTTTTGTGTGGTTTCATGTGAGGGCCACATCATGCTACCTCACATCTTTGAAGTCGGCTTGAAAGTCAACACCAAAGTGTACCTGGATGTGCTGAAGAGTGTGGTGCCCCCTGGTACAATCAGGTGGCTGACAAGTCCAAAGAAACCCAGGCTTGGCTCCAGAAGGAGTGTTACAACTTTGTACCCTTCTCTCAATGACCCCCGCTCCTCCTACCTGATCTGAACCGCTGAACTACTTCGTTTGGTCATATGTCAAGAAGATCACCAACATGATCTCACACAACACCAAAGCCGGCTTAATCGTTGCCATCCTCTGAGTATTAGCTGAGCTCCCGCTTCAGCTTGTGGAAAACGCATGCTCTTGGTTCTAGACCCATATCGAGGTGGTGATTGAGGGTAAAGGCGGCTACATTGAATAGATGTCAGCTCTACTACATAATCAAGTTACCTGAATTGATTTTTTCAATTAAAGTTTAAAAATAAAGCTGTAGTGTTGTTTTCTTTAAGGTGACAATTTTATTGTTTCACCCTGTATTTATTTTTAGAAGAACGGCATTGTTCAATAAGATTTATCTGACAATGAGGAATTGGTTCAGTTCAAATGTGATAATCAGGATGCATTTATTGTGTTGATAGTAGTTGAGCTTGTCGAGTCAATGATTAGACAATTGGGGTCATTTGACAGCTAGATGAAATTGCAGAAGCATTGAGTAGCTAAGCATGTCAATAACTGGACTGATTGAGTTAACCGAGAGTCAGACAAAATTGTGAGAACAAGCTGTTTCCATAGTTAGTGGCAGCCAATTGCATTGAAAAAAAAAGTTACAACAAGCATCCTGTTACGAGACTAAGATATAAATCAGGCCAATAATTTAATACGGTCATGGGACAGGGAATCAGATACATGCCCATGTCTAAATCATGATCGACAGAAGTTTTGATCTGAGTTATATAGATGAGATTTAATGTTGGAAACTAGTTGCCGGACTTCAATGGGTGCTAAGATTGGTAGCTGGACATCAGTGGACAATGAAAACTGGAAGCTGAACGTCAGTAGGCACTGGGGACACGTAGCTGGACATCAGTGGGCACTGGAACAGGTATTACACATTGATCTTGGGTCATCTTGTCGATATTTGATAGTCTGAAAAAGTCATATAGATGAGATCTAATGTTGGAAACTAGTTGCCGGACATCAATGGGCGCTAAGACTGGTAGCTGGACGTCAGTGGGCACTGGAAACTGATAGCTGGACATCAAAGTGGGCACTGGAACAGGTATTACACATTGATCTTAGGCGATCTTGTCGATATTTGATAGTCTGAAAAAGCATATCCGACCTTGTTTTAAAACAAGATGTTAGTTGTCAGAAATTAACAGGTATGACTTGTTACAAAAGAAATGGCTTGTTACAAAAGAAATGACTTGTTACAAAAGAAATGGCTTGTTACAAAAGAAATGGCTTGTTACAAAAGAAATAACTTGTTACAAAAGAAATGTCTTCTTACAAAAGAAATGGTGGTTGTTGTTTTATTTTAATTCCAATCAGGAAGGGTGAGCAAACCAAAAAATCGAAGTCAGCATAACTTATACTGTCACTATACTTACACTGAGTCACTTGTCTTATTTTATTTTATTAATCTATAAATTCATTTGTTCTGATAAGAAAATAATGTGACTGAACTTCAAAATGACATTTTGTTCTAGATTATATTTATGTATCAACGTTTGCATCACAATTTTTATCTATATAATATTATCAGACAACATATCGTCTATCTGTGCAAATTTATATTGAAATTTAATATTTTCTTTTTACAAAGGAGTCACCACTTATCAAGACCCAGAGGCCACTCGAGGATAAGGTTTATTGAGTGTACAGCAGTCAATGTGAAAGTGCTGTAGTAATCGTTTGTATACATATAATTTAATTGGAAGTATTGAGATGAGTATTATTTATTAATTTATTTATTGCGGACTATTTTCCTCATCTTTCTTAGCTGTTTTTTCACGACGTTTTGGCCAACTATTCCTCTGGCCTCCGTCAGGAGGTAACTGCGACAGGATAGGAACTCCAAATCTCCTAACTGCATCCTTTGTAGTGGAAATTTGGTAAAGTGGATTACTTAAGGGGATGGCCCATCAAGAACTTGTTCACATTGGACTTGAAGACAATCAAATTCTAGCCAGTTGGAAAACAGGAAAACGGAACAGAGTTTCACAAGTGTGCAGTCTTCAGAAAGAAGCTTTGTTCATGGAATCTACGTTTAGGTTTAGGCGCAGATAGAGTGGAGGAAATTATTGATAGTGGTTTCAGCTAGACAAGTGTTTTTCATGAAAGTCAGGGGAGGGGGGAACCGTAGATTGGAGCTCAGACGAGCACTTGCCATGAAAATAATGATAAAGCAGAGACAGGTTCACAACGTCTCTTCTGTGGAAAAAAGGTTGCAGGGAAGAGAAAAAGGCGTCCCCCACTAGGGTACAATGTCTATCTTGAAATCTGTCAAGTTAAGATAAGTTGCTTCTAGCAACTCCTGCCCAGATGTGGCAATAGTACTCCATCCTTGGACATACATGGCTCTTATACAGGTAGAGAATTGCATTAGCAGTGAGATATCTACTGGAATGTTAGAAAGATTCCACCATTTTTCCAGCAGCCTTGGCAACGGATTTGATGTAGGTATTCCATCTCAGATCAGGAGTAAAGATCCGACCCAGAAGCTTGGTAAAAACATGAAGCCTCCCCAAGACAAGAGCTATTCATTTCAATTGATGCCAGACGGAGGTAAGAGCGTTAATGATGGAAAGATAGAAGCTTGGTTTTAGATGCATTAAAATTAACCAGCCACCTCTTTCTCCATTGCACCACATAATCAAGATCAGAGGATGGAGTATCAGAGAGAACTTGATTGTTTATCACCTTTGAAGTGTTGCTATAGATGGTAGTTTCGTCAGCATAAATGTCTACAAATGATCTTAGGATGTAATTTGGGAGATCATTGATGTAGATCAGGAAGAGAGTTGGGCTCAGAATGGACCCCTGAGGGACTCCAGCATTAATACTGATTTCTGCCCATCAACCACTACTCTTATGAACCTATTAAAGAGAAATGATTTAATAATTGAAAAGACATTTCCAGCTATACTGTAGCTGGAGATTTTGTGGCATAGACCTTTTTGCCATACCCTATCAAACGCCTTTGATATGTCAAAGGTAATTGCCCTAGAAAAGAAGCCTTCATCGAGATATTCGCTAATCCTATGAGATATAACTCTTAGCACATCTGCTGTAGATATAGCAGAATGAAAACCATACTGCATGTCACTAAGAAGGTTATTTTTGCTGAGGTGGGTGACTACATCTCTATTTAACACAGATTCCAGCAACTTACTCATGACACACAGGAAACTGATTGGTCTGTATTATTGAGAGGGAGATGACCGATCATCTGAATTTTTAAATACAAGACATACTCATGGGGGTTTCCAGGGTGTTGGGAAGTAATTCTCTTTAAGACAACGCTTAAACAGCTTTGTAAGTATGGGAACTAATTCTGGTTGAAGCTTTTTCAGTAGGAATACCGTCAAGGCTAGTTGCTTTACTGGAATCAACGTTTTTGATTAGCTTGGCAACATCACGCACAGATATTTGTATGCCACATAGTGTGTTTTCAGATATAGGAGGAAATACAAGGTGGTGTTGGCAGCCCTGATCGCATAGGGTAGAATTAGTTGCAAAGTTTTTGACAAAAAGTTAGGCTTTATTCGATGCTGACAAGATTACCTCCGTTTCATTGATAATGGTTGGGATAGAGCACACACTTCTATTCAGGACCCTGTTTGTTATTTGCCAAAATTGATGGGAAGCAAGCCGCTGCTCAGTTACTTTGGACTTGACGGACTAAGCATACAACCCTCTCGCATTCTTTATTACTCTTTTACAGTGGTTGCTGGCAGTCCTGAAGGCAACTTTAGTCTCAGTACATCTATTACGTTTGAAACAATGGAAAAAATGATTTCTGTGTGTAATGGCAGCAGCATATTCTGGAGAGAACCATGGCTGGCTGTTTGGTTTTTGCTGGAATATTTTGGAGGGTATGAAGTGGTCTATACCTACAATTATGCTATGGAGGACACATTCTTTTTAAACATGTAAGCAGAAATAGATCTAATATAAATGTATGAAAGATATGGCAGTTAGGCATAGAATATCATTATAATGTACAACGGAGAGGTATGTTGGAGGACTTATTACATTTTGTTTTTATCTTAACTAAGATAACCGATATATAATATATATATATATATATATATATATATATATATATATATATATATATATATATATATATATATATATATATAGTGTAGAATAATACTTCTCTGAGTTCTAAATATCAAGCATTTATTACTTTTCAAAAGTTAGTTATTACAATATTGTTTCATATATAGTCTCTTCTATTATACAAAACTTTATTTATGAGAAGGATTCTTCAAACTGAGTACATTTCAAGTAAATGATTAATCTAAATATATATATATATTTAGATTAATCATTTACTTGAAATGTATTTATATATAAGAGCAAACAGTTAATAAAACATGTTAAAAACACTTTGAAATGAGTTAAAAACATATTTAATCTGAAAAGGAAACACTAGATAAGTAGATAGTCCTTAATCTGTGGAGTTTTGAAGAAATACTTTCCTTCTCATCAGAGGGTAGAAATTAGCAAAATGCAGGATCGGATTTTGCATGCATTTTGGATTATTATGGACCATCTTCTTCCAATTACGGGATATCCTTGGATTTTACTTGTGCAAAGGGAAATTCAATTAACTTTCTTGAAATTATATATTTGGATTTTACCATCACTGTATTATTTATCTTCCACCAGACTATCCATTCATGTGTAATCACCTTTTTCTTCACCATATTCCCTCTGCTTCACTTTTTTTGTTATCAAGTAAAATCTTTGACTTACTTGTTGTTTCATCAAATACTTTTGCATGCAAAATCCGATCCTGCATTTTGCTAATTCCTACCCTCTGATGAGAAGGAGAGTATTTCTTCGAAACTCCGCGGATTAAGGACTATCTACTTATCTAGTGTTTTCTTTTCAGATTAAATATGTTTTTAATTTATTTCAAAGTGTTTTTTGACATGTTTTATTAACTGTTTGCTCGTATCATAAGCTCTATCTCCTATTTGGTTTTATCGAGCTTTTACATCTGGCTGAGATAACTTTATAAATATTAATTCTTTAATATTTATAATCTACTTTAATTTTACCATCTTGGATCATTTTGGTAAATTTAATTGTAATTTTTATTTTATATATATATATATATATATATATATATATATATATATATATATATATAAGAGCAAACAGTTAATAAAACATGTTAAAAAACACTTTGAAAAAGAGTTAAAAACATATTTAATCTGAAAAGGAAACACTTGATAAGTAGATAGTCCTTAGTCTGCGGAGTTTCGAAGAAATACTTTCCTTCTCATCAGAGGGTAGGAATTTTATTATATATATATATATATATATATGTATATATATATATATATATATATATATATATATATATATATATATATATATATATATAAAATAAAATTCCTACCCTCTGATGAGAAGGAAAGTATTCCTTCGAAACTCCGCAGACTAAGGACTATCTACTTATCAAGTGTTTCCTTTTCAGATTAAATATGTTTTTAACTCTTTTTCAAAGCGTTTTTTAACATGTTTTATTAACTGTTTGCTCTTATATATATATATATATATATATATATATATATATATATATATATATATGATTATAAAACTCAAATGACCTTGTAACAGGGTGTTGTAACCCAACATCCTGTTTACGATTTCCCGTTGTGCATGCGTACATAAACAAATAATCAACGTGACAATAAAACATATTGTTTTACTGTGTACGTTTTCAGTGTCCCAATCGTTTTTTTTTGTATTTAAATTATTCAAATAAACAATTGTTTATGCTTTCTGCATTTTTTTTACGTCGTTCATTTCCGTATTATGTTTAAGTCATTTTAATGCAACTTTCTGACAAATAAATCTACTTTAACCCATTGACAACCATAAGAGCATTTTACAATGGCGATTTAACCACCGCCTTCCCTTTTTTTTAAAAATTTATACTCCATTTTTTAAAACACCTTTCTTAAAAAACATTCATATATTTTCTTCTACACTACCAACATAAATAAATAACCCTGAAAATAAGTTTTTTTTTATTTGCATTACAAATAAATAATCAACGCGACAATAAAACATATTGTTTTACTGTTGACGTTTTCAGCGTCCCAATTGTTTTTTTTTCGTTTAAATTAAAAGATATATCAAAATTTGAATTTAACTTGAAGTATTATGGTATCTGTTCAGTGCAGATTTACTTATAAGTATGGCAAACCACTTATAATTCAATGGCTGTAAGTTTTTTTTTCCAAAATAAACAATTATAACCAGAACGGCTCATAGAAATCTATGTATATTCTTTTTTTATTTTAATACACTTTCATAGAAATGTTTCTGTTATGTCACAAAAAACTATTTTCTTTATATCACAAGTGTCACACTCATACATTAATTCCATAGCTAATATAACATACTGACCCAACGGGTCACAGGTAGTCTAGTATATATATATATATATATATATATATATATATATATATATATATATATAATTTATTTATTATTTTTATTTTACTTCTAAAATCTACGGACATGCATGTTTCGAGATCCTATCTCCCTTCAGCATAGCTTGATTGTTTCTAGGAATCAAACCTTAGATCATGCGCATTAAGGTCTGGTGCATTATCTGTTACACCACAAAGTCCTAGATAATTTTATTGTTATTTTTTATCTATATATGTACAATGACGCCATTGCAAAATATCTTTATTGTCCCTGCTTCCAATTTTGAAAACTTTTAGGAGACAACACATCCATTCTTAAACACAACACTAACAAGCATGTTTAGGCCTCTTGACTCCTTGAGGAACATAAGGTTGCAATGACGCTCCTCCAATGGATCCAGTTCTGGTTGGTCCTCTTTAGTTCGGCACATGTCATTCCGGTAGCCCTGGTCTCAGCCTCAGTGCTTCTTTTCCATGTCTGCCTTGGGCGACCAATTTTACACTTGCCTTGCAGGTTCCATTCAAGAGCCTACCTTGTGATGTTGGATGCACGCTTCTACAAGGTGTGGCCAATCCAGTTCCATTTTTGTTTTTTTATCTCTGCCTCCATTGGGGTTTGGTTGGTTTTGTCCCACAGTTGTTCATTGGAGATAGTCTTTGGCCATCTGATGTTTAGAATGTTTCTGAGACATCTGTTGGTGAATGTCTGGAATTTGTGGTCACTCTCCACGTTTCAGAGCCGAACCGACTTCACATTGGTGTTGAATTAAGTTTTAGATCTAAAGTAATGGGTTGTTATTAATTACTTATGCTGCTCATGTCATTTAATTCATGCGTTGTGTTGTTGGGTTGTCTAAATAAATAAATTATTGTATGTCCTCTAATTATTATTCTGACAGCAAAACCACCCATGGCTCCAAGTGTGTTTTACTCCGGTGGGAAGATGTCTACACACTGTAAAACACACTTGGAGCCTGGGTGGTTTTGCTGTCAGAATAATAACATACAATAATTTATTTATTTAGACAACCCAACAACACAACGCATGAATTAAATGACAGGAGCAGCATAAATGATTAATAACAGATGCGGGTTAAACACAACCCATTCCTTTAGATCAAAAACTTAATTTATATACTTAATTTGTTAAATAAGCCATTGTAGCACGTTCTGGACCTATCTGATTAAATTAATTATTAAATCGTAGTCGCCTTCAAGTAATCAATGAACCGAAAACACAAACGGTCTGAATTACCTCCCTTTAGCCATTATAAGAAACAAAATCGACCCAGTTTCAAACAGCATTATCTAGCAGTACTTAACAACTTAATTGGATTATCTCCCTTCAAATCTTCCTAAGCAACGACATAAAAACATTTCTCAAGTAAAAATAACTATGAATCTTCAGACAGTAAATAGATTAGAACACTTCACCCGAAATGTCCTACAAGCTTTATATATATTTAATACACCCATTTTACTTTATTCTCATATTCAATCAAATTCTAAACCGGAAATGGTATTTATATCCATGTACCAATAGAATGATAATATATAAACATTACTTGCCACTAATACGAAACTAAAACTAACCGTAACATCTTTACAAGGTTGTTACGGCCATAATATAAATATAGATACCAAACTTTTTAAAAATTCTTTTTACAAAAAAATCAACTATTGGGAAATAAAGGAATTTAGGAACCCAACAAATGAGATATATTTAAAATTTGTTTTTCTTTTTTTAAATGGCTTAGAGCTCCCCGTAAAAGCTTCACATAACTCTGTTCTTAAATAAGGATACGAAAATTAGGTGACACATTAATATTTAAATGGGCTTTTCTGTAACCATAACCAAGGTAAATGTTTCTTGCATGCTTTTCTCGTTAGGGATTCACCCCCACCTTTTTTCTTTCTATTCAAAAAATGCTACATTGTCTAAAGTGTGTTTATTAATAAAGTCTGAAGAAATGCTGGTTTTTGAAAATTTTCAAATGATATAATTCTTGAAATTGTCGAACTAGACATTGAAACAATTGTAACATAAAATGAAATACACTTTTTGTTGCCATCAACACCTTGTCTTGAAGTCTTGATTTTGCACACACAGTATATTAATACTCAATTATGAAATGTGGTAATTTTGTAGCTTAATCCTTAAGTCAACCGTTTTTGGGTTAAAACCTATTGGTATATGAAAATTTACTGAATTACACGAACTCAGTATATTACATATAAGTCTATATATATATATATATATATATATATATATATATATATATATATATATATATATATATATATATATATATATATATATATATATATATATTCATCGCTTGAAAAAACAACAATAACAAAATCTAAATTTATAAGCGATAAAAATGAACAGTATAATTAATCTAGGGATTATGGCCTAACGGTTAAGGCACCGGACAGTGGTAAACATGGTCTGAGGTTCGATCCCTAGAAACAGTTGAACTACGCTGACGAGAGGTAATGACCTCGAAACACGCGTGTACGTAGATTACTGTTTTAAAAATAATAAATAAATAAAAATGTTATATACGTCCAAACAAATTAAAAAGGGCGACTTTCTAAGTAAATAAAAAAAAAAAATGAGATTCGAGGCGGAGCCAATATTAACCGTATTTATCGCTTGAAAAAACAACAATATATATATATATATATATAATACAAGGTAAAATCCAATGTAGGGTGGTCAAAAATGGAATAAAAAAGTGCTCAATACCGAAGTAGAGCTAAATGTAATATTTATTTTTTTTTACCCTCAGTGAATACAGAATATTACAATTTGTTTCAGCAGACACAGGATACTGACGGATTGTCCGACCTGCTTCGTCAAATGCAGACTATCTGATAGAACAGCTCTGACAATGGGTTCAATTTGGGGGATGAGGGATCAGTGAGAAAAGGGTACAAAGTCATAGTACTCTTTCTGAAGCCAAGCCTGGGTCTCTTTGAACTTGTGAGCTGGTGCCGAGTCCTGCAGCCACCAGGGGATCACCACACTCTTCAGCACATCCAGGTACACTTTGGTGTTGACTTTCAATCCAACTTCGAAGATGTGAGGTGGCATAATGTGGCCCTCACTTGAAACACCAAAGTCCATAAACGTGGCTGGAAAATTTGTTGAGCTATTTCCTTATGGCCTTATGTGTTGAACTGTCTGGATTTGCATTTTGAGAGTCCTGGCAATGGTCAAGTTGTCATAACTTGGATCGGTAGAGAGCATAAGTTGTGCATCTCTGATCTCATTCGTTGAACATTGTGTCACTTTCAGACATGATAGAAGGCTCCTTTTATTCTTAGGATTTGTACACAACTGGCCAACTAGTAGATGGTCTGCAAAAAAAAAAAAAAAAAAAGAAAAAAAAAGAAAACTGGTTTCAACAAACGGAAATGGAAGGATGTAGTCTTTTCTAGGGCAATAATCTATTGTTCTACCCTGTATATATATATATATATATATATATATATATATATATATATATATTATGGCTAAATACAGACTAATCGACATGATGATTAAAAAAATAAAAAATGAAACGAAGGTTAACTAACCAGGTTTCATTCCTCGCTCAACAGAGCTAAATCGAGGAAAATACAATTGAGAAAAAATAATAATCATGAATATGACAGTGGAGTTAAAACAAAAAATGAACAATAATGGGGGGGGGGGGCGGGAATTGCATAGAAACTAAATTAAGTCCTAAAAGATTTTCTTTTTGTTTGCAAAGAGAAGGTTTTAAAGACTTAATAAAACTTTTTTATGGATGCAGAATCCCCTTAAAAATCTTAATACGTATATCTGATTTGAATAAAATTCAAACCTTTTATATAAGACAATAATTTGGAGAGTTTTCTAACACTTCAGCTTCTCCTGACTATATTCTAGGGCGAAACAGGAGGAAGAGAAGTCAGTAAA
Source organism: Euprymna scolopes (assembly GCF_053919585.1). Lineage (NCBI taxonomy): Eukaryota > Metazoa > Mollusca > Cephalopoda > Sepiida > Sepiolidae > Euprymna > Euprymna scolopes. The sequence goes on along the minus strand of NC_136499.1, from coordinate 95,806,772 downwards.
AACAAAGTAATATGGTGTTATGAGCAGAGGGAAAAAGTACATAGTAATTATTCTCATTTCATCCCAAGAAAATCAAGTGATTTTGCTAGTCTCTATGTCCATGTTAATGTCTGCAAAGTTGTTTTAAAAATATATCTAATGTCAAAAAATGTCAGTTGTCTAATGTATAAAAAATCAGTTGGATTCTCAAAGTTGGATTTAAATAACACTGAATCTGACAACTCGATATTTGATTCTACCTAGCTAGTGTATTATGGAAATTTTCAGCCTGTATTCTTTATGTAAAAAAGAAATTGGATTCATTTCATCGATTACATGTTTTGCCCAACCTGATAATTCTTTCAATGGTTACCACTTTGCGAGATTCACTGTTTGGATCACTAATAGAAACGCTTATTCCATGAAAATGCTGCATTTGTTACCATTTGAAAATTCAAAATATGTATACTTGCTAAGTAAATTGTGAATTGAAAACCATATTTAATTTGGGAAAAGTTTCCAATAGGTAGCTAAAAACATATTGCAACTACATATTTATTTACTTCTTTTATTTTTAAATTCAAACATTTAGATATGATTTTACTTATTCACAATTTCCTTACTATTTTCTGCTAAAAATTGTTGTAAATATTATTATTATTATTATTATTATTATTATCATTATTATTATTATTATTATTATTATTATTATTATTATTATTATTATTTATAGTTAGTTGTCTTTTACTTTTCGCAATTCCTAAGTTATTCTGGAAGCCTGAAACTGTCATTTGGATATCAATTTAACACCATTCACTTACTATTACAATAGCATAAAAAAAAATAAAGCAAAACAATTGTGGGGATTAATGAGAGTTGGTTGTGAACCGGATGTTGACACATCCAACGTCTTTTATGCACTGGCTCGACACAGGGCTTCCGGTTGAAAAAAAGAAAAATAATAATAAAGAAAAAATGATTGCGAACTAATGGGAAGCTTTGGCACCTTTTAAAAAACTGCTGACTTCCATCGCCGCTGGGAACTCCCGGAGAAATATAAAAGCTCAAGATTTTATGAATCAGGGAGAGAATTCAGCAGGAGGATTCGAGAGGAGAGTTCGTCTCACTACGTCAATGAACGTACGGATGGGTTTTCTCACCAAACTTTAAGAGATGTAAAGAAGAAAGAAGACACTTGTGGACTAAAGCTGACTCTGCACCCACGTTACGGCCCGAGCACATTCATTTACTAACCATTGCCTGATTCACACCGAATGAATGAATATTCTTTTTTATTTTTGATTTCTCTCCATGCTGACTTTTCTCTTGCATATTCACGAACATTCTCCACACCACTAATCGAACACTTTCCACTTACAATCCATCAATAAATAAAGCTGCTTTCCTCACTTTTGAGATTTAATGTCTGTCTTATTTATTTTATGGAGTCAGATAATTACATGTTAAAATACAAACTTGATAAACCATGGGCCATACAATCTAACTTTCAGAATCATATATATTCAATAATAATCATTTTTTTCATCACTGAGAAAATTCCAAAAAATGCATTAGATGCCTTTAAACTGTCAATTCAAAAATTCTTTGTGGCAAACTTCAAATCCTACCTCTGGATGTAGCACTATGTGAGAAGTGCCAAGTACAATGGTGGATGGATAATGAAAGCCTGCATCATGGAAGTTGATGGTTTGTCTGGGATTTGCCGCCCACGCAAGACCTGGGCTGTAACTATCAAGGAGATATTGAAAGTTTGGCAACTTCACAAGAGAAGTACCATGGATTGAACTTAATGGCAGATAGACGTCCGAGATTTGCCAAAGGGTAGACCAATGCAAGCCATGGGAATCTGTTTACAACTGGATAGGAAGAGATTCGTATGCATAGATCATGACAACTAATATAATCAAAGTTTTCTATCATTTTGTCATTGTATCAATTTATACATTAATGTCTAAAATATATGATATTTATTTTACTGGTTGGGATAGGCTTCTCAGCTTCCTATTTCGCATTCTATGGGGTCCTATCTTGGTATATCCTCGAATGATGTTACAAAGAAGGTTACTGCTTGGTTTCTTGTTGGGATTGACACCATTATTCCTTATCGTGAGTTTCAATCAAAACCTCATTCTCCTCCCTAGTTTTCACCTGTTTGTGCTTCTTTAATCATTACTTCAATCGTCTTCTGAGGTTTGTAGACAATCTTACAGCCGCTGTTTTACAATCGTTCACTGTGCAGAAGGAGACAACTCTCTTTTACGAAGAGATTCGTTCATTTTTCATCTCATAATTTAGGACGCTCGATTCATCGACATTTTTTATTAAATAGAAACATAAAAAAAAAAAGAAAGTTGCGACAATTTTTTTTATGTAACAAAATTGGTAACATTAATAATACGAAATGTAGTCTATTACGCGACTATTAAGAGAAAACCAACGAACCAACAATATTTTCATTAGATGAAAACATTTAAAAAAAGAAGCTGCGGCATTTTTTTTTTTTAATTAAAAAGTAAATGTTATGGTAAGGTTTTAAAAAAAAAATTAGTCTTTAACCTTCAAAATACAAAGAATGAAACCCTTTAATAAAACAAGGATTTTCTTTTTTTACTGTAACAGTATTGGCCTTCTGGACAAGATCACAGTGTAGTATCTGTTCTTTAGATGCTGCACTTCTATTTCTTGTTCTCTGTCAGTGGAGGAGAAATCCTTCACGACTGAGACAATTTTTATTTTTGTACCTTTTCTCCACGTTAAAAAATGACCCTGGTGTCTAACTCTGTCCCGTGGGGAGGCATTGTAAATAGGAACAGTAACACATATTGAAAACATAGCCAGGGCCGCCGCTGCGAAAAAGGTAGGCTCTCTCTACCATGCTAGAAAACTACTGACACCTGAAAGTATCCTGTACCTCTATAAGGCCACCATTCGCCCATGTATGGAGTATTGTTGTCACATTTGGGCTGGTGCATCTGCTACTAGTCTCTCGCTCCTAGACAAGGTTAAAAAAAGAGTTGCCAATCTGATAGGCCCTGAACTGGCATCTAAGCTTCAACCTCTGTCCCATCGACGAAACGTTGCATCCCTGTGCTTGTTCTACAAGTATTTTAATGGTGAATGCTCTGACGAACTGCAGACACTTGTGCCCCCACGACGTAGACACCCTCGACAAACCCGACAGGCAGCTAAATCCCACCCCCACACAGTAGAGATCCCTAGATGTAAAAGATCTTTCTACTCCAGTAGTTTCTTCCCCAGAACCGCTAGACTCTGGAATTCCATTGCAGGTTCCTGCTTAGTGCTTCCCTACTGACATGTAGAAGTTCAAGTGCAACGTGAACCGACATCTTGCTGCCCAAATCCCTACATAGTGCTCCAGTAGTTGCTGCCTCTGATAGTAGCCCCCTACACCAAAGTGTCAATGTGCCTTGTTTGGGGTGAAAATGTAAAAAAAAAAAAAAAATTACAAAAACTGAAAATGCGACTCTAATTGTAGAGGTATTGTAAACGCAGTTTTAAAAGCTTCATCCCTGTTTTATTAAAGAGTTTCATTCTTTGAATTTTTTAAGGTTGAAGACTAACTTTTGAAAAACCTTACCATAACATTTACTTTTTAATTAAAAAAAAAAAAGTTGCCGAATGAAATGTTTTCATCTAAATGGAAATATCATTGGTTCGTTGGTTTTCTCTTAATAGTCGCGTACGGACTACATTTTGTATTATTAATGTTATTAACTTAGTTACATTAAAACAAAATCCATTGCAGTTTTCTGTTTTTAATATTTTGATTTATTAAAAAAATATCTTTGCATCGAGCGTCCAAAATTATGAGATGAAAAATAAACTAATCTCTTAGTAAAAGAGAGTTGTCTCCCTCTGCACAGTGAACAATTGTAAAACAGCGCTACAAATGGCGATGTACAAATTAAAGGGAAACAACTTCTACCTTAAAATTATCTCCCTTACCAAAATACATTTTTTAAAAGAAGAGTTATCTGCCCCTATAATATCGAAGGACGACACCCCGCACAATTCCATAAAGACGTTTATCGATATCGGCTTAGCAAGCCTCCTCATTTACTAACAATTTCTTTTAGTTTTAAATTGATTTATAAATACTTTATTAAACAATTTGCAACTGAATTTTATTATTGTTGATATTGTTGATTTTATTATTGATTGAATCGTTTTTATCCATTTTATTTCCTCATCAGTTATGAAGTGATTTGTGAGTGATGAGGCTCATCACTCACAAATCACTTCATAACGCTTTCTTGTTAATTCATTTTTTTTAAAAAATTCAATCTGTTACAAAATCGTTAAAACTGAAAAACTGTTTTATCGGTATACGAGGTGTTAATGTTAATAATAATAATAATAATAATAATAATAATAATAATAATAATAATAATAATAATAATAATACTCATGACCATGCATAATGCACTACACCCAAAGGACGATATTGACAGACTCTACGTGAAAAGGAAAGACGGTGGGAGGGGACTGATCTCTATAGAAGACTGTGTGAAGGACACGACAAAAGAACTAGAAAAATGCATAATGCAAAACACTGAAAGAATAATTATGGCAACGAGAGACACTGAAAAAAACAAAACAGAAAACAGAGAGACAAACGACAAAATGAGAAAAGAGAAGTGGGAAGAGAAACAACTCCATGGAAGATTCATAAGAATGACAAAAGATGAGAATAACGAAAACATCTGGACATGGATGCGAAAAGGACATATAAACTGAGAAACTGAATCTCTAATAACTGCAGCACAAGATAACTAAAAAAAAAAAAAAAAAAAAAACTCGATAAGAACCAACCATATCAAAGCAAGGATCGATAAAACACAAGAAAACAGCAAATGCAGACTCTGTGGACAAAGAGACGAAACGATAAACCATATAGTAAGCGAATGCAGCAAACTTGCCCAAAAGGAATATAAAAACAGGCATGACCAAGTGGGGAATGTGGTACACTGGGAATTGTGTAAAAAACTGCATTTTGAGCGTACAGACAAATGGTACAAGCATAAACCTGCAACAGCACTCGAAAACGAGAACCACAAAATCCTATGGGACATGGACATACAGACGGACAAACCCATCCAAGCAAGAAGACCAGATGTCGTAATAATTAACAAGAAAGAAGAATCCTGTCAAATCGTGGACTTTGCAGTCCCAGCTGACCACAGGTTGAGTATGAAAGAAAAGGAGAAACGAAGCAAATACACAAAGCTAGCCAGAGAGTTAAAAGGGATTTGGATGATGAAGAAAATCAAAATAGTACCGATAATAGTAGGAGCACTAGGAACAATCCCGAAAAACTTCGACAAAAGAATGTTAGAAATTGGAATCAGAGGAATAACTGTAAAAGTACAACGCCTAACGATAATGAAAACGACTGAACTATTAAGGAAAACCCTTGAATGCAGAGAATAATACAAGACAATATAACGAATAAGCGTTACAGGGAATGAAGAACACCGAAACTGCATATTTACAAGTTCCACCCCCCCATCATGCATTCCCCCTATTGTTTCATGACCGATCCCCCCCAAAAAAATGATACCGAAGGGCCGAGAAGGGTCAATAAGGACTGAAAGACCAGCACCAACCAGACCTCGGCTGGACAAGCGCAAAGAGAACTGGGACTTTGGGGAGGCTGAGTGCCACTCAAATTCCAGTATAAACCAACTACCAGCTAGAAATCAATGGTAAGCGGCTGTTGCGATGATGCAATTTCATTTGCAAATGCTATCGAAGGAGGTGGAGAGGACTGGACGTCTGGGGAGACTTGTTGTCACTCAGCTTCCAGAGAATACCACAGGTTTCCAATCAGATCGTTTGTTGACTTGTGTGAAAGCTCCATGTGAGCCAATAATAATAATAATAATAATAATAATAATAATGATAATGATAATAATAATAATTAAATTGTTAAAACTTAAAAACTGTTTTATCGGTATACGAGGTGTTAATGTTAATAATAATAATAATAATAATAATAATAATAATAATAATAATAATTGAATTGTTAAAACTGAAAAACTATTTTATCGATATTATATCGATAAAATATCGACGATATATGAGGTAGGTGTATAGAAATGAGACAACAACGAAATGGATGCTACAGGTGCCTTAAATAAGTTTCCAGACATTTTTCGTACAAGCATTTTAAATTGTCGTAGACTCTTGAAAATTAAGTATTTTATTGCTATACATCTTATGAGATGGTTGACTAAGTTTTATAATTTCAAGTTTAAATGAACAGCCAGAGCAGGAATTGGAATGCACCCTACTAACGTCTGATTGTCACAGCTGGTGAATTTAAAAAATGCAATCTGGACGTGTGGACACTTTAGACCGGTGGTTCCCAACCTATTTTGGGCCATGCCCCACCTAGGCATTTCTAAAATCCTGATGCCTCCCCTTTGTGATATTAGTAGCAGCAGTAGTAGTAGTAATAGTAGTAGCAGAACTACTACTACTACTACTACTACTACTACTACTTGCACATATATATATATATATATATATATATATATATATATATATATATATATATTGCACACACACACACGGCCAGACGCTCCCCTTAATACAAAGATTCACTATGAAACAATTCACTGTTAATATAATAATAATAATAATAATAATAATAATAATAATAATAATAATAATAATGAAAAAAATAACTCATTCTCAAATTGCCCTATAGTCTTTGGTATAGTAAGCCCAAGGGTGCACGTCCTGCCCATGCCCCACCAAAATATTGCCATGCTCCACCAGTGGGGCATGCGCCCCACGTTGGGAATGACTGCTTTAGACGAACGATATGCAATAAAATTCTGTTTAAATTTGGAAAAATGCAACTGAAACGTATGGAATGATTCAGACTGCTTTTGGACCATCTTGCATGAACCAATGCCACAAAGGAAAAAGAAGAACACATTATCTACTATAAATAGATGAAAGGATCATGAAGCAAGTAAGTAGAAATATGAATATAACCATGGTATGGATCGACTACAAGAAAGCATACAACATGATCCCTCAAGCATGGATAATAGAATGCCTGAGAATGTACAAAATTATTATCCATTTGATTAAAAAAGCAATGAAAACATGGAGACATGAACTGACATATGATGGACAATATATAACTGATATTAAAATACAAAGAGGTATCTTCCAAGGTGATTCCCTATCACCACTACCATTCATCATAGCCATGATGCCACTTAACAATGTACTAAGGAAATGCCAAACTGGATACACGTTTACTAGTACAGATGAAAGAATGGACCACCTAATGCATATGGACGACCTAAAAGTTTTCGCAAGAAACAAAAAGGAACTAGAAACGCTAGTGAACACAACCAGAATCTTCAGCCAATATATTCGAATGGTATTTGGTATTGAAAAGTGTGCACTGCTAATCATGAGAAGGGGGAAATTGGAGGTAACAGAAGGAATTTAACTACCTAACCAAACGAAGATGAGGGCACTGAATGAATATGACAGCTACAAATATTTGGGAATTCTAGAAACAGACACCACCAAAGCAACAAAAATGAAAAAGAAAATTGAAATGAAATACCTCAGAAAAAGAAAAAAAAATCTTGTAGAAATTAAACTATATAGTAGAAACGATACAAACACATGTAATTAGTAAGATACTCTGGACCATTTATACGCTGGACCAAAAAAGAACTGAAGTATCTCAACCAGAAAACCAGGAAACTCATGACTATGAACAGTGCATTACACCTAAAGGATGATGCTGATCGACTCTACGTGAAAAGGAAAGACTGAGGACTGCGTAAGAGAATGGAAATATCTCCACAGGACGAGTGCGAAAAGGATTGGGACCTTGGGAAGGCTTATTACTACCCAAATTCCAGTGAAGACCAATGGTGGCTACCACCAACAAACAAATGGTAAACGGTTATTGCGATGACACAGATTAATTTGTAAAGGTTACCAAAAGAGGTGGTGAGTACTCGAAATCTCAGGAGACTTGTTGTCATTCTGTCTCCAGGAAACACCACAGGTTGTTCTCAAAAAGAACTTTTTGATGATGACCTATGTGAAGACTTCTAGTGAGTAATAATATAATAATTAAAGTGAAGATTTACACCATATAACGCATGGCACTGATGGAAACAGCTGAAATATTCAAAGAAAATCTTTGAGTGAGGCAACCTATCCCCCCCCCACATTTTTAAATGGTTGCTAGATTTAAAGGAACAAGAAAGTATATGATAAAAACAAATCATGAAAATCAAATTTCATCAAATCAAAGGGAACTAATTACAAAATGATCTACTGGGAGTTATCTGCCTTGCGGATTCATATCGAATTATTTCTGTTTTACATAAATAGTTATCTCCCATATATATTTTTTAGATTTATAATTCTGTTTGAGAATCGTAAGTTTTGATCTAAAGAAAAGTAATCTTTATATATATGTCTATATTATTTTCAAGTATCCTCCTCATCACAAATAACGCAGGAATTGTTGACACGAAAATAATCATAATTCGTTTTTGCTCTAATCTAAAACAGAAATGCTACCTGTATCGAAACACAAAAATATCAAGTAATCAGAGTTGAATGGCATTTCACCGTCGTTATATATCGGACTTAATATCGTTTTAATGTCTTCTCCGGATTTCAGGTATTTACTTTTAAAACTGAAACTTAAAATAAGACTATAATAACTAGGGCTATGAGAACAGTATATTCTTTTCATTGTTTTGACTCTCGGGTGTGTATCCGTTGATATCTGTGCCAGTTGGCACAGTTTAATATTCAAATTTAAAATCGTTAAATACAATTTAGGCGCGCAGTGCAATTGATTGTTTCGGCGCGTTAAAAAAATGAAAAATGACACCCACGCAAATTCCGGCGTGACCTTTATATACCAAAGGTGCGGACGTAGTTGAAAGCACCCCATGTGATGTCTTCCGTCCAATGGAATTCCTCCTAGGACATATTTTAAAACTGATTTTCTAGAGCTCGTTTGGAGCCGATCAAATCATATATAAACATGCACAAACACAAAATCTATCTCTTTAGTCTCTTAGCCTTTCGAGCATTCTTTCGTCTCTTTAAACTCTTCCGACTCATTCAACGCTTTCTCATTAGGACTTGCCACGCGTGCAAACATCAATTATTTCATTTCCACTGCTCCGCGCATTAATACTCTCTTTTAACAGACGAACATTAATATTGTCTCTGTTACATATTTGAACATTCAAAGAACACAAAAAAAGAGACTCTCCATCTTTCATATGAACTCAAAAAAAAAAGAACTCTGAAATATTGAGAACTATGTTTTGCTTGTTATTGTTTGTTATTTCTATTCCGGAAATAAACCTCCGTTTGTGTTGCACATAAGATTTCTTATTTTCATTTTTATTATTTGTGGAGGAAGTCAGTTCCCCAAAAAAGGCCAGGCGACCCCCACATATCTTATATGCTGCTATATAGAGTGATGTGGATGTGGTTCTCGGTTGATTAACTGTGTGTCGAATATATACTTGCGAGTCAAAACAATGAAAAGAATATGCTGTTGTCATAGCCCTAATAATAACCAACCGGTTTTTTAAATTCGAATTATTTTGACTTGATATTTAATTTTCATTTAACAAATGTTTTCCAGCAAATTTGAACAAACTTTAATTATAAAATTTTATTTAATGGATCATTTTTTTTTCGCATCAGATATGAAAGAATAATCTAGGACCTTTGTTTTATCATTTGTTTCTTTTTTTTTTATTTTGTTCGTATACAAATCTTTACTCGGGCAGAAAAATAGATTTCACACTAGACAAAAAAACAAAAAAAAAAAACAAAAACAAAAAAAAACAAACAACCACATTATGTTTCGAAGCATCATTGACATTATAAGAAGGATAACTTCTCTATTTATCACAAGAAATATATTAGCTCTTCCATATTTATTTTACTCATTCTTTTCGATTGAAAAATATCAGAAAAAAATAAACGTATCTGAAAACATTTTTTCTATGTCATTGACCTCTCTGCCCATTACTAAGCCATTTTAGAGGTTTGCTGTTTTTACTTAGATTGTGTGTGTGTGTGTGTGTGTGTGTGTATGGGGGGGGAAACACTCATCATAAAACACCACCCAAAAATCGACATTTTGTCTAGTTCTTTCACTGAGTTATTGAAGATTTAAAAAAAATACAAAATTAATATTCTTAATTGTATTACAGAAAGTATGCCAATGGCTTTTCATAGTAATGATGGCGCAATTTTAACAAATAGAATTGAACACATAAGTATATATTATAAATAGTATTAGCAGAATATATATATATATATATATATATATATATATATGTATATATATCGAAAATGGTAATTAGTAAAAATCTGAAGAAAGTGCTCAATACTATTCCAGAGCAAATATGTTTTATTTTTTTTATTATCTAAGCAAATAAAGCAGTAATTAAAAAAAAAAAAAATATATATATTTGTTTTTTTTTTACTATAAAAATTAAATACCTACAGACACTAGTGTTTCATCTTTTCGGGAATCTTCAGTGCAGGGTGTCACGATTAATACCAGTTGAATGATTCGAACCCCGCAACACGAGACATCTCTGGCTCGATTAGCGAAGACCTAATCAATTTGGCTACCATTAACCGCGTGAAATAACGTTGAATTTAAACATTTTTAATTTTAAATGTTCATTTACGTCAGTCAGACAGTGATCTAACCATTATACGATGATCTATGCATATATATATATATATATATATATATATATATATATATATATATATATAATTATTAAAGTTAAATTCTGTAGATTAAAGTATATACAAATATATTTAAATTAAGAATTTATTGTTTGAAACAAGGAATATATGGAAAAATTATATTTATTTCCTTAATCCATGGATTTTCATTAATGACTCATTTCATGAGAGGAAACGAAATGCAATTAGCAAAATGTTCAGCTATGAATAAACAAGTATTTTGCTTTTCAGCACATATATTGAAAATGTTATTTGAAAGTTATTTAGATGGTGCTTAAAAGTCATAGGAAAAGGAGACCATACAACCTGGGCAGTCCAATATCAGAATGAGTTCGATAGTTTCCAGGATATTACTGCCAGGTCGGACGAGTAGTGATCTAAGGGGAAAATCGGAGGTGATCGAGTAATCCGATGAATTCAGAATATTTGAGTGTCACATACTGTGATGTGAGATGGTCGTCCTCTTCGGTGATATAAAGATCCATTGATGTTGACTTATCTCATTTTTATATATATATATATATATATATATATATATATATATATATATATATATATATATAGTAAAAAAATAATTATATATATATATATATATATATATATATATATAGTAATAGTAATTTATAAAATATATATGGTGATTAAGCTACACTGAATATTCGGCGTTTCATCCACTCTAGGATTCCTCAGGCTTATGCGCCATATATATTTTATAAATTACTAACTACCTCTACTTATGTATTGAGCACTTTTGAAGTAAATACTTAAAGTTTACGCATAAATATATACTTTCGTTTATTAATTTTATGTGAGTAAATGAAGTAGTTATATATATATATATATATATATATATATATATATATATATATATATATATATATATATATATATATATATACCAGTGGCAAGTGAAGTGTCTGTACAGGACGACTGGAAACAAATACCAAGATGAGCAGAGAGAACATACAGCGCCTAGAATTCCCAAATGGTCACCCATCTGGTACTAACCAAGCTCAACGTTGCTTAACTTTGGTGTTCTGATTAGAACCGGTGTGTCAAGGTGATTATGCCGTTTAACAATATTGACCCAGGAGAGGTGTGGTTGGAGATTGCACACCTCTTGCCACAAAAATTTCACACACAGGTACCCCTTCGTGTGTGTATCTATAGTTTGTCAAAGACTGAAGGAGCCCCTATCTATATATATACATATATATATATATATATATATATATATATATATATATATATATATATATATATATATACGAGCAGAAGTACCCGTTGTTGACTGGGTTCAAAAACAGCCTACAGAAAATGGACTGTGATTGATGAAAGTATGATAGGTTATGAAAAGGAGGGGATTATAAAGAGATATGTTTTGATACTCAAAAATTTTACCTTAAGCAAAATATGATGAAAGTAAAGATAAGTTTCGCGAAAATATATTTTTTTATATCAACTTTGTTTCCATTCGTAGCCAAGAGTGCCCAACAAAATGATGTTTCCTTACAAAGAGAAAATGTTATATATATAATAATATAAATATACAAGAAATAAATGTTACCATAGTCAATAAAAGTTACTTTTATGGTAGAAAAGTTCATTGGTTTGTATGATTAAGTAGTTTGTAAAAACATTTTTTTTTTGATTCATGAACCGGTTTGAAAAAAAATCAAAATGGCAGCGACTTTGAAATGGAGAGCCCCGTTTTCAATTTGAAGGAGGGGTACCTGAGCATTCTGTGTTAACAATTAAAGAGAGTTCCGTCAACGTAAGGAATATTTATAAACATATTTTAATGTTTTCCGTTATTTTGTGCTTGAGGAATATTCGATTATGGCATATGTAGTTTATATAAAAATTCATTTAAGTAGTTATCGCCTCAAATTTCGTTTTAATTTCGGTTCGCTGAAATTATTTTAAGTAAAGAGCATTAAAAACTATTTCAAAACAAAAATAAAGCATGAACTGAACTTTTATTGACCATGGTAACATTTATTTCTTGTATATTTATTTTTTCGGGTAGTCGTTTGTTGGCTTTTCTGCTAAACACTTTTACTAAATAATATCGACGAAATATCGAAAGACAAAGAAAGAAAAACAGTTTTGAAAAATAATGAAGCTTTACTTACTTTAATAAAATAATCCGAAACAACAAAATGGGATATTAAAAAAGTAAACACGTAATTACTTTAGTTTTTTAAAGCAAAGAATCGATATAAATATGAACAAGAAGAAAATAGCGCCCTTTTCAAGCAGAACAGCTTCGTTTCAGTTTTACAGTATTGAACGGTGTAGTATTGCGCCCTTGGATTCAAGGTTTGCTATTGTAATGTAAAGAACACGCAGAAAGGGTTGTAATCAACTGAATTCCTTCTAGTATACTGACAAAAAAAGCTTAAACAAATATATAAATAAAAATAAAAAGGTTATGTAAATCTTTTTAAAAAGACACGTAATCACGTAAGCAGGAGTTTTTCCTTCTTTTGACACGATAACAATTAACGTTCTTATTTTTTATTATTTATCTATTTATCTATTTTCGAAAGAGTGCCACGTGCAAGTGGAGAAGGAAAAAAACAGAGTTATGCAAAATTTATGTTGAGAATTGTTTAAAGTTCCGACTTATTTTTTGGCTTTCACTTTAATAAGAATGTGAATTTATGAGGTGAATTTATTCTACACAATATGATTCAACTAAAAAAAATGAATAAAAGCTAACGTGAATTAAGATTAAAATTAAGGTGTTATTGTGGACCCTCACCCCTTTAAAAAATCTTGTTAAACTTTGTGACATATTTACATTCTATGGAGGTCAGGCGTGAACGAACACCCAATAATTTTATTATACCATATTTCTTCAAACTGAAACATAATTATCAAAGTATACTTATGCAAATAGATATGAAAAGTCTTTGTTAAAGTTTGTGCCATATTTCCATGGAGTACAGGCGCGAACGCAGACCCCACAACTTTATTATACCATCCCTATTTAAGTTGAAACACACTTATCAAAGTATTCTTATGTACATCTATATCAAAAACCCTTGTAAACGTTTTTCTTTTCATTTTTTATTTCCCTACTTTGGGGGCCAGGTGCGAACGCAGACCACACAATTTTTATGAAGCACCGTTCTGCCAGATCAAACATACCCATTCCTGATCCTCGATACATCTTCTATCATTATATGTAATCAGTTTTTTAAAATAGTCAACCATATAGAAGCCTATTCGTGACCACACATACACACACAGACGTTCAGCTTTATATATCTATCTATCTATCTATCTATCTATCTATCTATCTATATATATATATATATATATACATATATATATATATATATATATTAATGAAAACAAAGGAATGTAGTGTTTACCTGATGTACGCAATGGTAAACCTCAAACTAATATAAATAATAGTATTTATATATAGAAACTGTAATCCCAACCGAATTAAAAAAGCTCAATACGCAAAAGAGAATAGAGCTTATTATAAGAGAAAGAAAATTAAAACTGTAAGTGGAACTTTACAATCAAAATTTATTGTTCGATTGAATACTCCAAAAACAATTTACAAAGTCCTTATTCCACGGAGTTTCAAGGAATGCTATTCTTATCATTCTTCTCATCAGAGGACATAAAGAAATCAGCAAATTATATTTGTAGCAATGCTAGAATTTTCTAGTTAAGGCATTAAGTCAAACCGCAATTTATTGTAGTTATAAATTGCCAAATAAAAAAATCAAAAAATGTTGGATATGTAAAAAAACTAATACAAAAACAAACGGCACATAATATTTCAGCTTGAATGAAACTCCTCTCGAGTTGATCCAAAATGCAAAATAGTTCTTTAGATAGAATGTATTCCAAAATAAGTTCAGCGTGACAATGCATATAATCCGATTGGAAAGTTTCCAAAAATCCGTCAGAGTGAAATAGCCACAGCCATGAGTAACCACACCGAAATCACCAGAAAATGCATTGTGTCATAGAAATTTCTGGAAAATTAATAACAGTGTGATAGATAATGAGCACTGAACAATTCTTCCACTATCAAACATCATGAGATTATTGGCACGCCAACTAACCTGCTTGTCTGGTGGTTCGCCTCCAAACTCCACATTAAATCCAACAAATCTCTCCCTCCCAAATTTCCCTTTGTGGACTTAAGCCACACTCAATAATCTGGAAACCATTCCTTCTCATGTTTCTGATATCATAAAAAAGCCTAGACACATTGAAGATGTACGGGCCTGATCTCATCAATACTATTAAAAAATGATCCGTTGAGATTGCCCCAGTTATCTCTAAAGTCTAGTATAAATGCCTTACCGAATCTTGCATCCCCAACTGCTGGAAAATTGCTTCTGTGGTATTACTAATCAAGAATTCTAATGAAAGAATTGATCCACTCAATTATCGCTCCATGAGCCCCCTTTCTATCTTTGCTAAATCATTGAGTCCTTAATCAATCAAGTACTAATCCACCACTTTATAAATGCCAAACAGACAATAAGGATTTAGGCAAGTTCATTCTACTGCAGATATTGTAGCTGTAATATGTGAACATATATATCACAAACTGAAGAAGGCAGGGGAGACTTTGAAATTTTAGCATGAAGGTCTGCTCATGAAAATACAATCATGCAGTATATTAGAGTAGATAAAGGAACTACATTACTATCTTCGACCTGCAGCCATTAAGAAAGGAAGTAAGAAAACAAATAAAGTAGGAAATAGATTTCTCAATAAACAATGGACAGAAATTTGTTCAATAGAAACGATTTACAGATGCTTATGATCGACCAACAACAGTCTAAGTTGGACTTTTTATAACAATGAGAATTGAGAATTGAGTTGGACGCTTGAACAGTTGGACTTTGATGATAGTTGGAGACAGAGTGTAGCTTGGGAAAAATCGGAAAAGCTTTGGTAGATCGAAATAAACTGAGGGCAACAGACGAACCCAGCCTCGACAGGACGTGTATGTAAACCTTAGCATGTAGAAACATACACCCAGAATCCAATCGACATATATGTGAAGCATCAGCGTCTGTGTTTTTCTTATTTCCCTGTGCTTATTTTTATACTTGTGGACCTGTGCGTCCCCATTGGTGGTCGCCAGTGTGAAAAAGATGATTACATGGCCAGAACAAGAACAATGAAAGATGAAGATGTAGGAGAAATCTATGGTACATGACGTCTGAGGTTAGCAGCTTGTCGATGGGAGACCATATGGTGTAATAGTATTACTGGAAAATATTTAATATAATTAGAACTTTCTTAGACAAAAGAAAAATTCAGGTTGTCCTCGATAGTCCTACATAAAAACAGCATGATATAAATGCAATTGTGCTACAGGGGGTGATCTTTGGGCCTTTATTATTCCTTATATTCATAAACCATACCCTGATAAAAATTGTCTCCGAGATGAGTATATTTGCTGATGACATCAGGCTCTATAACAGACACAAGGGGAAAACGAATAAACACATAACTAAGACAATGGTTGAA
The DNA here is from genome assembly GCF_053919585.1 of Euprymna scolopes. Lineage (NCBI taxonomy): Eukaryota > Metazoa > Mollusca > Cephalopoda > Sepiida > Sepiolidae > Euprymna > Euprymna scolopes. The sequence goes on along the minus strand of NC_136499.1, from coordinate 95,790,443 downwards.
ACCTTAGAGAATAATTCTCAGTCTGGTGTGGAATGGGGACATAAATGGATGGTAGAGTTAACTGCTGCTAAGATAAAGCTTCTTTCCTTTAACAATTACAATAATTGCCATGACTAATGATATGCAACGTGAAAATACTTTGCTCAAACTCCTTGGCTTAACATTTTAAGGTAACGTGAATTGGAACATTGAAGACATTGCCAAGGTTGCTGCAAAGAAAGGTGAACTCTCTCTATTGTACTAGAAAACTAATCACACTTGAGAGTATTCTATATCTTGACAAAGCCACTATTCTCCTATGCATAGAGTATTGTTGCCACATCTAGCGCTGGTGTATCTAGCACTAGTCTCTCGCTCTTAGACATGGCCCAGAAAAGAGTCACCAAGCTAAGAGATCCTGAACTATAAACCAAACTCCAATCCCTATCCCATTGCTACATGTTACATCCCTGTGCCTTTTACACAAATATTTTAATGGGACGTGCTCTGACGAACTTGTAGCACTTGTGCCCCCTCAACATGAATACTTCCGACTCACCCAAAAAACAGCAAAATCTCACCCCTACACTGCAGAGATCCCGGGAGACCTTCTACTCTAATAGCTTCTTCCCTTGAACTGCTACACTGTGGAATTCCCTCCTGGTATCCTGCTTCCCTCGCTGTACTGACATGCAGAAGTTTAAATGTAATATGAACAAATATGTTGCTGCTGAACTCTCTAATAGTGTCCCGGTAGATATAGTCCCCAAAATTGTGTGATTTATTTTTCATATTACAATTGTTTAGAAGCTGTCTGTTGATGGCAGCTTGCTGATGTAAATTTGGAATAGCGATGTCTACATCAAATAATTTAATATCACTATATATATATATATATATATATATATATATATATATATATATACACTAGTAGGCCACCTGGCGTTGCCCAATCGTAAAATACACATGAATATTATATTTTAATTTATGAAGATTTCTTATTTATTATTATAGACCCAATTCTCTATTGATTATTATCTAATATATAGTATTGATTTCAAAAGTTATAAAAAATATGATTTGGGTATCATCTACTAGAATCGAAACCAGAACGTTTAGTGCTTCAGCCTTTGTAATGTTGTTACCATCTGAGTCATCGACAGATTGATATGAAAAGTTTAAAATTAAGCGACTTTGAGCTATGAATGCTTTATTCGATTTACATTGTCAACTGTTTTGTTTTTAATTTTGACCGGTTACAAACCAAGTCAAAAGTGTGCTACAGGTCCAAATACCCTATATATCAAATTTTAACTCTGTAAACCAAATATTCAGAGAGGAATTTGGAAGAGACTTTTTGCACACACACCGACAAGATATCTATAATATAAATCTCACTTGTCTGTTTAAATGCATGTATGTATGTATGTATGTATGTATGTATGTATGTATGTATGTATGTATGCCTCGCAAAAACTTTCAACAGAGGAGACGGATTTTCACGAGATCAGTATCATTTTGAAGCTCGACCCTTTGGACGACAAATATCGAAAAATTGTCCCAAGAAAGAGCTCGCTTTTTTTGTCGATATTTTCGAATGTCGTTCCCCCTTTTCGATTGTCCAGCTTTAATTTAAACGTATGTCACTTCCGGTTTCGTGATGGGCGCAACAGCTAATGCATCGCGTTTTTTTTCTCACTTTCTTTTCTCCCTTCGCGGTACGGGTTTGAGCCTGCCTGCCTACTACCACGTTTTTTTTTCTTTTTTCTTTTTACGCTCGCAATTTTCCCATTTTCTTTTGCTCAACTAATACCCTTACACACACCTCCACTTTCTTTTCCGCCTTCACGTCACGGGTTCGAGCCTGCCTGCCTACTACAAAATTTTTTTTTTTTGCTCAACACACACCTACAAACAGTCGGGAACGCCGGGTACCCAAGCTAGTCTATAATATAAAAGGCAAAATCTATGTATGTATGTGTGTGTGTGTGTGTGTGCGTGTGTGTGTATGTTTGTACATCTGCCAAAAACTTTGTACACATGCGACGGATACTCACGAAATCAGTATCGTTTTGAAGCTCGACGTCTTGGACTACAAAAATTATCGAAAATTGGCCCCCAAAATTAATTCCTTCACCCACAACTTGGCAGTTTTCTACAAGGAGGGGTCACTTTTTTTCGTCGACATTTTTACAAGTCTCTGTTGGATTGACTAGCATTCATTCCAACGCTCACGACTTCCGGTTTCACCATGGACGCATCGGCTAAGATGTTACCGTTGTTTTTCAACCTTATTTTTCTCTTTTGCATTACGGGTTCGAGCCTGTTGTTTTGATCCACCTGCTACTACCATTTCTTTTTTCGGGGTTCCTTACGGCATACCCGGGCAACGCTGGGTACCCTTGCTAGTATATATATATATATATATATATATATATATATATATATATATATATATATATGTATGTATATACAAGTTAGAAAAGCATTTCATCCAAGGCATGAAAATTGTTAAACAAAATATTTTACTACAGGCTTTAAAAATAAAGGTACAAGATTCAATTTGAAATTTATTTATCTTCAAAGTGCACTTTTATAAATTTTACAAAGTAAGGTATAAAAATTTAATTTAAATTGAATAAAAAGATTACCTTAGATTTATTTTATGTAATGTACATTCTGTTGCATTAAAAAAAAAATAATCAAAGTCTTACATGAAGGGCTGATAATGAAAATTAAATGGTACGGTATAACTGGAGATATCTATACTATTAATAAAATTCTAAATGTTTTTTTTTTATTATTTATTTATGGGTGCGTGTATATATACCAATAAAACTTTTGAATGGATACACCGAATTGAGAAATTATTTTTTCCCTGAAAGGTGTGAGTCCCTAAATTGTCCTTATCTATATATGGTTCATAACGAACAATGCTGAGTCATACAAAACACCCGAAATAAGGATTTCTGGGCCGTTTCGTTCAATTGTCGAAAAAGTTACCTGCCCATCTCAACGGAATTTAGCACTGTCTGTATACAGTTGCAGTAACATCTTTGGCATACAGGCAGGACTTGTGGCGCAATGGATAATACGTCTTACTATGGATCAGAAGATTTCAGGTTCAAATCTGGCAAGTTCATAATAATTTTAACCATCATTTTATCCAACGTTTACTCATTATCCTTACCCTTAGTTAGGGTATTTTTGTTTTTTTTCGGTGATTTTATTTTGTGCATATGGGAATTTCCCATACTCCAAGTTCACAGGGTAAGCGTTGATGATAAGACGAAGGTGAGTGTACTTGATGTTGAGTGTACTCGATTTTGTGTTTGACTCGGCGTTGTGTGTGCCGACGCGGCACAGCCACTAGTACTCATCCAGGTTGTCATTGATGGATCCAAGCAGCATAACATAAATGTGGGAGTGCCTCAGGCGTCGATCCTTGGACCACTATTATTCCTAATTTTCATAAACGACTTCCTTGATAATATTGTGTCTGAGATGGGTATATTTGCTGATGATACAACGCTCTGTAACATGCATGAGGGAAGAACGAATGTACATAAATCTAAGACAATGGCAGAATCGTCAGAAAATGACCTCCAAACCGTAGTGAAATGGGGTTGCAAATGGATGGTAATAAAAAAACAACAAAAAAAATTGCCAACACCATTCCTTTTTAGTATACTTTTCAAATAGTCATACTTATAAATGCGCCACTTAGCGTCGAATGTTAGCAAAAGAGATAGACAATTTCCATTCAAATCAAGCCGGAACTCGAAGAAATTAGCCGATTTGCTCAAGAATTGCATATGTTAATTTTGCCAACTGAATTCTTTCTTTATTTTAGTTAGGAGTTCAGAGAAGAGAACATATCGCCATACTTTCCCCAATTGAACTTATATTAAGTAGAATACTTATTCTTATTATCATTTGTTTTTTTTTAATGGAGAGTAGACAATGCATTGTGGATGCATGGTCAGCAGCTCCCGTAACTCTCGCTTCTTATAATTTGTCTCTGAGTGTTCATTTAGAATGAGTGATTTTTCCGACAAAGGCAGAAGAAAATGCTGTATTCTAGGTCGGCAGTATTTTTGCGTGAGAAATCGCTTGAGATGTTGGAAAATCTCTGTTTCTATTTCTATCCTTGTAACTATGTCACTAATAAGGGTGCTGGGCTGACATTATCTGTCTAAACTTGGACTAACCACTAAGGAGGTCATCCTATCAGCAGTTGCAAAATACTATGTTTTCTGTTTCGCCATTTGGTGAATGGATTCTGGACCATGCAGTAGCTTCTGGTGTGGCTTTTCGATGCTATAATTGTTATGGCTTTACCTTATCATAAAATATTTCTTCACTTCTTTTTCTCCCTTACTTTCCCTCTTTGCCCTACACTAACCAAGTCTGTCGACCTATTCCACAAATCCTAAAACTCCAAAAGTTTTGAGAAAGAATACACGATTAAACCCAGAACCTCAACTTCCAATGTAGATCCGCACTACCATATCACCATCTCCAACATCAGGGCTCTACATTCCAACCATCCAGAGGTTGAAATCCAATTACAGGAGATCAAACCAGACCTATTCTTACTAAACGAAACTGGCATTGCACCGAATATTTCCTTAGATGAGTTTGTAATTAAAGGGTACTCTAATTCAACATCCAAATCTGACCCCAAAGATCGCCATGGACATGGAATATGTGCCTACATAAGAGATGGCTTTCCGTGTGGTAGGGAATTCTCCAGAGAAGATGCCAAATTACCCTATATGTGCTTCCGGGTTGCACTTTCTTACATCATTGAGTTTGGACTTGCTCTCTATCACCCCAATAACAGCGGAGTTACTATCTCGAAGAATATATCTGAGAAAAATGACCACATCCTGTCTGCTCATCCTTCGGCTAACATTCACGTCTGTGGAGACTTCAATGTTCATAATGTGAAATAGTTAACTCACTTAAACAAGACAGATGATGAAGGGGAGGTTCTGTCACAATTTCTTCATTGCTTATAACCTAACTCAGATTGTTCATGAACCCACCCGTGTGTTCGACACTGATGGTCAGTATGTAAGACCTTTTTCTCACAACTTGCCCTGATCTATGTTCATCTTCCGTTCTGTCTCCACTGGGATCTTCTGACCACTCTGTTGTCTCAGTTAAGATAAAAACAAAATGTAATAAGTCCTCCCACATACCCCTCTATATGTACAATATATCGATACTTTATGGCTGACTAGAATAGCTTTCGTACATTTATATCAGATCTACTTCTGCATCCCATGTTTAAAAAGAACGTGTCCTGTATAGTATCAGACCTGACACAATGGTTAATTGTAGATATAGACCGCTTCATAGCCTTAAAAATATTCGAGCAAAAACCTAACAACGGAGCCATGGTTTTCTCCAGAATGTCCTGCGTCCATTGCACACAAAAGTCACTTTTTCCATTGCTTCAAACATAAGAGATTTACTGAGACTAAAGCCGTCTTCAGGACTGCCAGCAACCACTGTAAAAGAGTAGTAAAGAAGGCGAGAGAGTTGTACGCTCAGTCTGTCAAGTCCAAAGTAGCTAAGCAGCGGCTTGATTCCCACCAGTTTTCAAAAATAACAAACAAAGTCCTGAACAGAAGTGTGTTCTCTATCCCAACCATCATCAATGGATCTGAAGTAAACTCGTCAGTATCGGACAAAGCCAAATTGGAAAATCTCATCAGTATGTCCCGTATTTAAAAATTCAGGTGATCGGTCATCTCCCTCTCGATACAGACCAATCAATCTCCTGTGCGTCATGAGTAAGTTGCTGAAATCTGTGTTAAATAGAGAAGTAGTCACCCACCTCAGCAAAAATAACCTCCTCAGTGACATGCAATATGGTTTCCATTCTGCTAGATCTACATCAGATGTGCTAACATTTGTATCTCATAGGATTAGCGAATCTCTCGACAGAGGCTTCCTTTCTAGGGCAATTGCCCTTGACATATCAAAGGCCTTTGATAGGGTATGGCATAAAGGTCTGCTTCACAAAATTTCCAGCTACGGTATAGTGTGAAATGTCTTTGCAATTATTAAATCATTTCTCTCTGATAGGTTCATAAGAGTAGTGGTTGATGGGCAGAAATCAGAAGCCCACAGCATTAATGCTGGAGTCCTTCAGAGATCCATCCTGGGCCCAACTCTCTTCCTGATCTACACCAATGATCTCCCAAATTTAAGATCATTTGTAGACATTTATATTGACAACACTACCATCTATAGCAACACATCAAAGGCCGTAAACGACCAAGTTTTCTCTGATTCTCTCTCCTCTGATCTTGATCACCTAGTGCAATGGGGAAAGAGGCTGCTGGTTACTTTTAATGCATCTAAAACCAAGCTTCTATCTTTACACCATCAACGCTCTGATCCCCCCTCTGGCATCAATTGAAATGAATTGGGGAGGCTTCATGTTTTGACAAACTTCTGGGTGATATGGAACACATACATCAAATCTGTTGCCAAGAATGCTGGAAATGGTGGGATTCTTCTACCGCTCCAGTAGATATTTCACTGCTGATGCAATTCTTTATCTGTATAAGAGCCAAGTTCGGCCAGGGATGGAACACTGTTACCACATCTGGGCAGGAATGCTAGAAGCAGCTTATCCTGCCTTGACAGATTTCAAAATAGACTCTGTAGCCTAGTGGGGGATGCCTTTTTTCTCTTCCCTGCAATCTCTTTCCCACAGATAAGACGTTGCGAGCTTTTCTCTGCTTTATTATTATTTTTATTTTATTTCACGAAAAACACTCATCTAGCCAAAATTTCCCGCACTATTTATCTGTGCCTAAACCTAAACGTAGATTCCATGAATAAAGCTTCTTTCTTAGAATTGCACGCCCGTGGAACTCTCTTCCGTTTGCCTATTTTTCAGCTGACGACAATTTGATTGTCTTCAAGTCCAACAGGAACAAATTCTTGATGAGCCATCCCCTCAAGTTATCCAATTTACCAAATTTCCACTACTAATGATTACTACGTATTTTCCCATTGACTACTGTACCCTCATTAACTCTTATCCTCGAGTGACTTCCAGGCCTTGAAAGTGATGACTCCATTTGTACAAAAAAAAAAAAAAAATAATACCGGCTAGAAATATTATTTTATTTTATGAAAACAAAACTACTAGATTAATTTGCATAAACTTTGGTGTACATCTCATTTTTAACCTAACAGGTATGTACAGAATAAAGTTTTTGTACATATTTTTAATGTTTAAGTAAACCTGGATGAGCATCGTTTAATGTTCTAAACTATTATTTTTCACTTCCGATATTTCTGTGTTTTCCTTCTGTTGTTCTTTCTATTGTACTGCTTTGAGATGCAGTCTTTTATTTACTGTATTTTATTCAACTATTTTCTTTCCCTTTGTTTCTGGCTTTATCATTACGTATAACGTACTACAATCAATGCATGTGCTCCTTCCTGTTCATACAATTCCCCTTAGACCTCTCACGTTGTGTCGATAAACGTTTCCATGTACAAAATGCTGACCAAGGCAACCAGTTTGAACATGTTGCGTTTCTTATTTGTTCTGTTCGCTCGCCATCTTGGTTAGATGACGAACGTTGTAATCCGGTGGGTTCGAAAAAAATAGGATAACCTATGTTCGATCTTATTTATATTTTATTCAATTTTCCTCCGTATCGAGAGAGAAAAAAAGAAAACAACGAGAATCATTAATTTTTCGTTGAGAATTTAATTTACCCCAAACAAGTACTCATTTCAGCTGGAGTTCAGCTATCAGTCACTCGTGACTATTTGTACCACTGCCCTTAAGTAAATAAGGCTGGGAACGAAGCCATGAAATTGTGCAGACTGCAGCGCCTAATCACCTGGGGCATTTTAGCCAATAATTGGACAACGTAGTTACGTCGCTTGGGCAGCGCCGCTACTCCAGTCCCGAGTGGTCTAAGACAGTGACGTGCAGGAAGCTTTTTTGCAGGTGCTCAAGTGAAAACAAAACAAAACAAAACAAACAAAAACAAAAACAACAAAAAAAAAAACGGCAAAAATATAGTAATAAACATAAAGTCTACTCTACTCGATGGGGCACAGGCCTAAAAAGGGCGCTTTAAAACGGGAGTAAAACGGGCAGGTTCTTGGGCACCTCTAGCATTCCCCCCAGCTCTGCATGTCCCTGGTCTAAGAACTAAGAAAGTAGACAGCGTGAAGAATACGGCAATGGTAAAAATTAGAGGACAAATAAAAGTGAACAATTGTAAAATAGAGGTTGTTTTTATGTCGCTAAAGTAATGTAGAACGTGCCTTATCCTTTCGAGTTACAGAATCAAGGAAGGAAAGAGAAAAGAAACATTTTTGCCTATAGACGGCTCATATATATATATATATATATATATATATATATATATATATATATATATATATATATATATATATATATAAGTAAAGTATTATTGGTTAATAATAAAAGTTAGAATAAAATTACATAGCTGTGTTTAGAGTAAACGTTAGAATAAAATTACAAAGCTGGGTTTAGATTGTGTATAATGTTATAATCAGATGCTATTAAGAGAATTTCAACAAATATATATGTATATATTTTTACCTTAAAATGGTTCATCCTTTGAAAGCCGTAATAATCCTCAGAGCAATTCATTTAGATGTTGTCTGTAGCTTCTACATGCTCTAACTGCTTAATTTCAAATTGAAACGCCAAAAGGGAAGTTCCTAACGGTTAGCTTATTTCATCATCGCTTAATTTAGGTTAAAAAAAAAATGAAAATATAAATATTCAAAATGAAGGGAGATAATCTTGTTTTGTCTAGTAATATGGTCAAAGGAGGATAATTCGTCCCTGTGCTGTTTTTTTTCGTATAGTATAACATAATTTTATTGAGTAAATTTAGTAATATAATTATTTTATTTATTTATTTTATTTATGTATTTGTTGGAATTAATAAAAATAGTAAGCTACAAGGGTTATACTAGCCGAATTACCCGCGCTTCGCTGCAGATATAATACCAATTAGCTTTTTAAAAGAAGGTATTATGTTTTTTTAAAACTTACACAATCATAAATCCTCTTGAATATAAAATATATTAAAACAATTTGAAATTATATTCCCAATCAAAAATGTTAAAACAATTCTATGACTAAAAAGCTTTAATAATAAAACTGATGATTAAAATAGATTTTTTTAGATGTAATATGTAAAGTAGGTAACTTTGAAATTTATACTTCCTTTGAATACGTAGTGTATATAGAGTTGATGAGACTGAAGATGTATAATGTACATTGAAGTATCCGTTTTCTGTATGAGAATTACATTGAAAAGTAGAACACTTTTGTGTATATATTAATTAAATTGTGAACAAACGAACAAATAAAGAGGATTTAATAAAGACTATTTTATAAATAAAGAGGACTTAATAAAGACTATTTTATAAATAAAGAGGATTTAATAAAGACTATTTTATAAATAAAGAGGATTTAATAAAGACTATTTTATAAATAAAGAGGATTTAATAAAGACTATTTTATAAATAAAGAGGATTTAATAAAGACTATTTTATAAATAAAGAGGATTTAATAAAGACTATTTTATAATAAAGTACAAATTACATTTAATATTTTATCTTTATTATAAATTTTATCAAAATATAAATGTTAAACTTGATCACATGATTATATGAATTTTAAAATTATAAATTCAGGCACTTAATATCAAAACTTTTGGGCAAACAGCATTTCTTTTTTTCTTTGATTGACTAATATATCGAGGTGTTTTGAAATTCCTGTTTTTGCAACTGCCCCAGAAAGCATGTCATGGCGGAAACAAGAGTTTGTCAGATCAATTTCAATAACTTTGAAAATTTGGCCTTGACTCTTATTTGAAGCTCATGGCAAAGACTGACCTTACTGGAAACTGCAGCCTCTGACAAGCAAAAAGCAACTCGCTATCACTTGCCATTAGTGGAATTTTCGGAATGAGAACAATTTGACCTTTCTAAAGCTTGACTGTAATGATTGCTTGGATCAAATTGTTATGCGTTATTGTTACAACATATCTTGTTCCATTTGTTGTTTTGGACGAGTCCAATCATCTCAAAATCATGGTTGGACAAGAAACGTTTTACTTTTAGAAGATGGGAAAGCATTCCAGAAAGCTCAATTAAATTTGCAGTATATTTCACAGCATCAAAAAAACTGTACAAATCTATTAACAATGCAACAGATTAAGAAATCTGTTGCATTGTTAATAGATTTGTACAGTTTTTCCTGTTCTGGAAATTTGAACTTGTTGACATTGAAATTTAGTGGTGAAATAATTGCTCGCTCAACAAGCCAATTTGGATGTTTTTGCTCAACTCCCGTATCCCGTAGTTCTCAACATATTTATCTTGTTGCAATATTTTTGACTCATAATGAAATATCCAGACAGTCGGCGAAATGGTTCGGGGGTAAGGGTTTAGGCTCATTAACGTTGGGTCCCGATTTCGAATCTCGCTAGATACAGCCACTCTGATGAGTCGTAGACGACGAAACAGGTGTCAGTGGATAATTACATTTTAAAAATATATATAATGATATATCCAGACAGTCGGCGAGATGGTCCGGGGGTAAGGGTTTAGGCTCATTAACGTTGGGTCCCGATTTCGAATATCGCTAGATACAGCCACACGTGTCAGTGGATAATTACATTTTAAAAATAATATATATATACCGCTCCCCATGTGGGGGTACCAAATTGGTTAAAAGGGAAAATTATTCCCAACTCGCATTTAGGTAAAAATGCACTTTCGTAAATAGTTGAATTCATTCAAAACATATCGCTAAAACCAAAACAAAACAATATATATATATATATATATATATATATATATATATATATATATATATATATATGTATATATATAATATATATATACATTACATAGAAAATGCGAGCATGAAAAGTAATATGGTTAAGCTTAAACATGGAAAAGTAAAACGACTAGTTGTTAAAACTGGAAAAGAAAAAGACAAGATATTCTAGTAAAAAATATAATAAATTTATAACTTAAAATATTGCAGCATTAAGTATTCAAAAAATCAATTTAATATATAATCAGTTCTTAATTAATACTGCAATGTTTTTAGTTATAAATTTATTATATTTTAACTAGAATATCCTGTCTATTTTTACCAGTTTTAACAATTAGTCTTTTACTTTTCTAAGCTTAAACCATATTATTTTTCATGCTCGCATTTTTCTATGTGATCGATGATTTTCCAGGCGTTGCTTTAAAATAATATTTTCTTTTTTGTGTTCAATATCATACGCATTGTCAACAATCTACTCAAAAATTATTACAAACTTCTTAAATCGACTAAATAATAATAAAAAAAAAATCAATGACTTGGTTAAGTAAACAAACAGAAAGGAGGGATACAAAAGAGGGAAAAAGAATTAATGGGCAACGTCGTAAGCGAAATATTATCAGCCCTAGTACGGCAAAGAGCATAACTTTTCTTAAGTCTCTCTATATAACCCAAATAAGATAGCATGCGAGCGACATTCCTATTATGATTTATGAAAGTGTCGACGATGAAAAGGTTGCTATGGTAACCAATCAGAAGAAATCGTCTCTAAAACGTCAAATTTGAAAAAGTTGCAATGGTAGCTACCAGCCAATCAGAAGAAACCGTCTCTCACATTTCTTACTAATTTTGAGAACTTTTGAACACCAATAATTTTATAACTTTTGTTTTAATGAACGAGTATTAAAATTTTTGATTTCAAAATATAACTGGGAAGGTGAAAATTGTAAAAATTGTTAATATTGTTTGAAATTTGGTCGCAAAATGAGTGAGCTGTGAAAGTTTAAAGCAGATCTAACACTTAATCATATATTCGAACGCTACCGTGTTTGAATGATATATATATATATATATATATATATATATATATGCATATGTGTGTGTGTGTGTGTGTGTGGCTAACCTCCAGCCGTCATTCACATGGATAAGGATCGATATATATATATATATATATATATATATATATATATATATATATATATATATATATATATATATATATATATATACTAGCTGTATCCGGCCGCGCGTTGCTGTGGCTTAGTTTGTTAAAATGGAACACATGTGAAAGTAGAGAAAAGTTTGATTCTTTTTTTCAAGAGAATGTACAAATTATTATTTTTTTTTAACAGATGTTAAGAAAATAAACAGAAAAATACTTCCATTATTAATTATGTAAAAAAATAAATAAAATGTTGATTTAGTGTTTCAATATGCTTATAAATTACGATAAAATTTACTGAGTATACACTGTTTTACGGTTGTTGTAAAAATGGAATGGAAACTTAAATTTCGCTTCATTTTAATCTTTCTTAATTTTTTAATTGTGCCCCCCAAACGAATATAATCAAAACAGTAACATTCAACAATTGTACTTTATGTATATAAAACACAAAATATTTATTAAAAAAAAAAAAAATTAAAAAAAAAAAGTTAATAACGAAAGTGAAATAATTCCATTTTTAAACGAAAAAGTCAGTTTACCTAACTTACTGTATTAATGCTATTTTTTTAAGCAAGAAAAAAAAAAAAAGGTAAATATCCAGATACGCTACTACAGAACACCGACCACTCTAATTTGTTTTTGTATAGGTAATTGAGGTCGCTGACAACGAATCTGATAGTCAAACTTGGGGCAAATTTACCGTTTGCATGGTATTTACCCCTGAACCCACGAACTTCTTTCCACCATTTTGCAGCTTCCGTTTATGCTACGCGCATGCACGCTGTAGCATAAACGACGGCTTCACCAAGCAAACTACGTTGGTGGGGGGAGGGGATTTTTTTTCCAGGACATAGAATTTTCTAATTTTCAAAAATACATTATAGCGCTTTTTGGATAGGAAATTTAAAATTAGCTGAAAAAGAAATAAAATAAGAAAAGGAAAGCACACCAAGTTGGAGTAGGGGGGGTTAATTTATCTGTTTTTTTTTTGTTTTATATATATATATATATATATATATATATATATATATATATATATATATATATATATATATATATATATATATATATATATATATATATATATATATATATATATATATATATATCGAAACTTACTATCTTACTACATGTCGATAGTAAGATAGTAAAACTGCCGATTATCAACCGGATGATTTCAGGTTCAATTTCTAGCTCGGGATGGGTGCTAGTCTAGCTACACGGAAAAGCTCTGGTACACTGAAACAGTCTAGCTACACGGAAAAGTCTCTGGTACACTGAAACAGTCTGAAACAGTCTATCTGTGGATGACTATATCAACCCCCCGTCTTCATGGGGAGAGCACTTTCGTTAAATGATTTTGTCACTGCTTACTTAGTGAAATGAAAAGCTTTTTATTTTAAACAAAGAAACAATTTGAGATTAAAAAAATAGTGGAAGTCGATGTTGACATAAAGACATTTGGAGATAACATTTACGAGCGCCAGTCCTAGACGGTTGTAGGTTCGATTCCTGGCTCACAAAGAGTACTAGTCTAGCCGCACTGAATAGCTGTGATAGTCCGAAACAGTCTATCTGTAGATCACACACACACACACACGCACACACACCATATATATATATATATATATATATATATATATATATATATATATATATATATATATATATATATAAATCCAGGCTTAAGATATTCAAAAGTAGGAACTAATGAACTCAACGGGGTTGTTAAATAGAGTTTGATAACAAGAGCAAAATATTTTTTTTTACATTTTTTTATTTTTTACATTTGGTCGCTACAAACAACCATCTGTTTCAGTCAATGAGACTTCGTAAGGCGACGCTGAACCATTCGACGCTATAAAAAAAAAGAAGAAAAAAATGCTGCCCACCACAGCAAATGTGGCACAAGGCCGGAAGGTTGAGAACAGGCGAGCTCCTCTAAAGAAGGGGCACTCCCTCCTCAACAAAAATTGCCTGGGCACCCCGTCGGCAGTCCCAGGTAGGGGCGCCTCAGTCGACAAGCAATTAACTTGCCCCACCGGTGGCAATGCTTGGGAGGGTTGACCTCCTAGGTAGTACCCTAGTGGTGTACCTCAGTCGGGCTGAGTGTCAAGAACGGATCCTTGACGAGTACTCTACCCTATCCCATCATACCAGAGTATAATGGGAGATTCTATTTATAAACGCTGCTGCTAGGAACTGACGAATAAAATTAATGCACATTCTGCTACCAACCAATCAGAAATCAGAATTGGTCCGTAAAAAGTAAACCAAAACATATGCAAGGTTGCTAAAAAATTTAGCAACCTTGCATATGTTTTCTTCGCGTCAACACAGGAAGAATCTTTTGCTCTCTGGCTACAAAATTATAAAGTCCGGAACCTGTACAGAACAGCTGTCTATTGAGAACTTGTCACCTCCAGGAATTTTATAAAACAACTAAGTATGGGAAACTGTTCCGAAACTAAACATGGCTTCCAACTCAACCCATGCCTTTTAGTCAGAACAAGAGAGTTCTTCAGGAATTAAAATTATACCCGGTACTTCTACATAAAAAAGATGTCGATCGTTAATTTTAAGAAGGCATTAAAAGGTTGCTGGTTCTAAATCTCCAGTCACACACGCTATCATATTTGTTGTTAGGTTATTTACAAATATAATTCTCCAAAGGTAAGTTTCCTTTGAAATTGCCTTAACAATGTTTTTCCTTGTTCTATGTGTTTTACAACATGCGAAGTTTGATGGTTGTCCCTTGATAACAGAATTGAAATATCATCCATTGGCTTTTTGACACTTTGAAATGTTCGATCAATTACTTCAAAATCAGTTTTATGAACCATTGAGACTTCATCAACAATTATTATTTTCGTATCTCGTATTGCTTTGGCCATATACGAATTTTGAGTTAGAAATTATGTAAGCTCATCCACTCTATACGTATCCAATGGCTTTTTGAAAGTCCTGTGCAAAGTATGTTCTCTTTCCAATAGCGTTGCCGCAATTCCACTTCGCAATGTTTTTCTTACCTAATTTTAGCCAAAACTAAGTTTTATAAATAAGTCTTCCTTGTTTCTCCAGGAGCATCAAAGAACACACCTTTTATGATTCTCTCTTTCACCATTTACCATCTAAAGAGACCGATAAGAATTCCTTGAATTCTTTGTTAAGTTTTGAGATGCCAGTTCCTCCTGATTGTACTTTATGTCACCTTTGTACTCGCAACAAAGCTACTCATTCTTAATATATCGGCGTGTGTTGGAAAACCACATATTGTCAGCACATGTCTTCCAATCATGAGGACTTTGTTTTCCAAATAGTACAAAGCTTGATTGAAAATCAAATCAGGGGCTGGAACATCTGGATCATTGATACACATGCGATGTAATTTTAAATAATCATCTGATAATGCTTCTTTGAAGGTCTCCTAAACCTGTGATGAATTACTTATTGAACATGCTCCCAAGATTATTGTAAATAAGCATCTCATGTTTGCAGGTGATTGCGAAATATTAGCTTCTTCCATGACTAATCATAAATGGTCATCATTCTCTAAAAGCCCTCTGAAGGTCGAGCACAGAGTGCCATCAACAATTTTTAGATCTTGGAATGAAGTTGGTTCTTTCACTTTTTTCAGGAGAAGTCACAAAATATAGCACTCCTCAGCTCTTGGATCTATTGTGTAAGTTTTTGAAACCATGCCATATTCTTAACGAGAGCCATCAAAATGACTCTCTCACGACAATTCTATTTATTTTTACTTTTATTTCAAATGTGATACTATGGCAATTCAGCATCCTTTAATGTTTTTGCGAATTCATCATCTTTGAAATTTGGAAAAAACCTGTCAAAGTTGTGAGAAGTGGGGGAGAGAGGAGCAAAAACAGCCTCTAATGCGCCTTTTGCCTGTTGTCAAGATTAACTGACCAACCTACAGCTAGTGGAAATTCTCATGTATAGAATGTCCAAGAATTCGCCAATACTGCTTCTGATGATGACATGTCATGTTTTGGTATTGGCTGATTTTATTAATTACTTGTGATTTTTGACCATCGACTTGTACAACATTTTGAAACTAAAAAAAATTGGTTTGATCCCTTTGATATATATTTGATGCTCGATACAATTTATTGATGAACAAATTTCAACATAGATATGGCAGTTGAATTACTGCAACAAATATAAATTTGCGGCCATTTTGTCTCATTTTCATCTTGACAATCTGAACTCTATCTTCTGAATTTCTTCTATATTTAAGGTAGGAATTATTTCTCTATTCTTGTAAGAAAGATTTGGGAAGTTTTTAGGACAATTTTCTGTCTATCATGCATGCGGCGCTAAAAAATTTATTTTCTGGAAAATAACTTACAACACGAAAAGTAGTAATTTACCAAAAAAAAAAAAAAAAAAAAAAAAAACTCAATTTTTTAAAATATAAAACGTAATTAAAAAGTTGAAAAGATTTGAAAATGTAAACAAACCTTTTAGTCGTCGATTTGAAATGTAGCGCATAACTAATCGTTCACTTATGTTTACATAAGAACACTCTTCCTTCGTGTGAAATTAAAAAAAAAATCGACCAGCCGTCGTTTCCGAATCTGTAAAGAACTCTCTGTTCTTTCTTTCCTTCTCTCTCTCCCTCTCACACACACACACACACACACACACACACACACACACACACACACACACACACACACACACACACACACGCACGCACGCACACAGAGTTCCACATATATATATGTGTATGTATATATGTTACAATAACATGTTCTTGTAAGTGAGTAAATATGAAATAGGATAGTCAAGGATTCGAACTAGTGAAGCTAGATTTGGAATTGAGAATTCCAATCATAAGTTAAAATAAATACAGAATGTTATTGAAAATAAGGAATGTGGAATTGCAATTGTTTAGCTCACACAAAATAGTTAGATATCTGTTTATTGGAAAAGGAATATAATGATGAAATTTGTTTCTGTTATAAAAACGAAAATTAAAATAAGGAATTTAATCGTCAATTGAAATTGTAAAAATATTTTGTAAAGAGGTTACTCGGAAAATAGGTTACTGAACTCGTGGGGCTATGTCAGTGTGGGATGTTTTGCAACGTGACGCATGTCAAGGCAACGTGCTCGATGAGCACATGTTTAATCATGCGATGATGTGATGAGTTCTCAATATAAGTAGAGTTTTAGATGCAGTCTAGAGAAAGAGGAAAGAGGGGAGAGAAATCCGGGAGAGAGGTCAGAGATAGCCGCTGACATCAAACCTTGGAAGCGAAGGTTAAAGAAAAGCCATGTAAAGAAACTTCCTGTAAAAAAATTCCTCGAGCGAAATCAGGACCGGTCATGAAATAAAGGACATCATCATGTGTTTTTGTATCTGCGTCGTCGTGTTGTTATTCAACAGAAAAGTTATTGCCCATTTATGTTATAAGAACCTTGATAAAATCATCATCTAAAAAATATGTTAGAAAGTATATGTGTCAAAATATAAATGTTATAGAAACACTCCCGTTCACAGAACTGTCAAAAGTATAAATGTCAAACTCTCGGTCTATCTATCTATATATATCAAATCTCCTCTCATTGTATATTACAAGCTGTCGGATCTCCTGTATTATAAGTATCCTGTCGTTATATATAAGAACTGTCTCTCTCTTTATATATACCTGTCTATATCTCACCAATGTCTCCAATATGCTATCTCTTACATGAACATCTTAAGACATATGAACACTCAAAGCATGAACACTCTAATCTCTCACTAAGACGAACAACAACAACAACAACAACAACAACAACAACAATACAGAATATACGTCAACTTAATAACACCCAGTATATAACATATATATGTATATGTATATGTATATATATATATATATATATATATATATATATATATATATATATATATATATATATATATATATATATATATATCAATTATTTCCTGTATACAGATAATATTATAAGGAAATATAATATGTTGCTTATAAATTTGCTAAATACGTGAGTAGAGCTTCTTATGGGAATATATTTATGGCAGGGAGTTGTCAGGCTATGTATCTTAGCCTGGCGATTCTCTGCGGGAATGAAGCACGGCACATCTGTGAATCCTAATATTCATAAATATATTTTCATACTTTACTATATATATGTAATATGCCATCAGGATTACGAGCAAAGTCTTTAAATCATCCTTTGAACTTTTTCATATTTGTGTTTTTCTACTTGGGCCTTGCACAAAAAATTGCGACCTACCATATTAACTGAGATTTTATGAGTTCCTATTTTGGGAGGAGAAACCGAAATAAAATTCCTCAAAAACTCGATCGCGACCTGAAGGCGATTTGTATTCAGAATCATTTTTTTTCCTTTCGTTTCAATTTCTATGTTTTTTCTTTTTGTCTTTTTTCTTTCTTTCGTTTATTTTATTTTTAGAACTTATTTGGCATACATTAGATCATGCCGTTATGAAACTTTAACTCCACTGATATATATATATATATATATATATATATATATATATATATGTTTATATATATATATATATATATATATATATATATATATATATATATATATATATATATATACGAGGGGCGTGCAATAAGTAATGCCTCTGACCCACTTCCAGTTGTCTGATCTAGCTGAAATTTTGCATGTGCAATGAGTTATATCTCTATGGGTTATGTGGCAAATTAAAGCTCTGAACACTAATTGTGGTTTCTGTTTTACAGGTGTTTGAACTCAGTCAGGTGTGAAATGGAGCCTGTTGAATGTCGAGCAGTGATCCGGTTTTTATATTTGAAAGGACGCACACCACGGGAGACTTTTGATGAAATGAAATAAACTTATGGTGATAATGCCCCATCATATGACCTTGTAAAACGCTGGCATCGTGAATTCAAACATGGCCGGAAGTCTGTGGAAACAGCACCCAGACCTGATCACCCCCTTCTGCCATTGATAAGGCATCTGTCCGTCAAGTTGAGGCTGCTATTTTGGAAGATCGGCACATTATTATTCGCCAAATAGCCCAAGATGTCAAGATTAGTCTGTGGAAACTATCATTCATGACCATCTGCATATGCATAAGGTGTCTGCCAAATGGATTTCCATCATTCCAGAAGCGAGAACGTGTCGAGTGCTCGAGGATGAATTTGGAGATGTTCCAAGAAGATGAGTCAAAGTTTTTCAAAAGACTGATTATACAGGATGAAACCTGGGTCCATCACTATGATCCAGAGACCAAAGCCCAGTCAATGCATGGAAGCACTTGGACTCACCACCTCCAAATAAGGCAAGGGTGCAGCCCTCTGCTGGCAAGTTCATGCTCACAAGCTTCTGCGACCAGGACGGAGTAGTGATGGCAGATTTCCTGGAAAAGGGTACCACAATTACCGGAGCCTATTATGCTTTACTTTTGAGGAAATTAAGGGAAGCTATCAAAATCAAGAGGCGGGGCAAGATCAGGTAAGATACTCTCCTCCTGCAGGACAATGCCCCGGTCCATAACTCGCATGTCGCCAGATAAGAAGCACGGGCGTGTTGTTATGAAATCCTCCCCCCATCCTCTCTACTCTCTTGACCTTGCACCCTCTGACTTTCACCTCTTCCCAGCCATGAAGTTGTTTTTGAAAGGAAAGCGTTTCCCAGATGATGCAGCCTTGGTTTCTGAAATCCCGTCGTGGTTGGAGAACCAACCTGCGGTGTTCTACAAAAACGGTCTCCAGAGTGCATCAAACGATGGGAGAAATGCATAACTCTGGGTGGTTCCTATGGAGAGAAAGATTAATAACTCTGCCAAGTTTCGTTGCTCTACTGCTATGGGAAGTTGGTCAGGGGCATTAATTATTGCACGCCCCTCGAATATATACAGTATGGGTCAAAAGTGTTTGCAAATTGTATAAATTGATAAATTTTTGCTTCAATATTTTCCAATATAATAACTATGTTACTCACTGTTTGATATGCAAATATATTAAGTAAATTCATAGAAACGGAAACCAAATAATCATATTCTGGGGGGGGGTATGGATCTTTAAATGATTTCAGGAAGGAATATGGGCCAAAAGAGTTTACAAGCACTCATCCGCAATAAATACCATTTTTAAACATGATATAATTCGAAAAATTGTGTCATCATGATTATAGTACCATATATTGGTAACATGTTACAAGAAAACAACAGTTATTACTCAAATAACAATTAACAGAACAATACGAATTTATGAAACTATTTAAGCCTTTATTCGCTTTCCTCCATTTTTAATCAAATCAATCAGCCTCCTATCAACAGAGGATGTTAATGTATGCATTTGCTGAGGTGTGATTTCAGAAGATACCTTCTTGATTCTCTCCCAAATGTCTTTTTTACTATGGAATTGATGCCCGTTTTCATAAACCTTCCTCTTCAGAATCGATCAGAAGTTCTCTATCGGATTCAAATCCGGGCTCTGAGGTGGCCAGTCCATCAGACGTCTGAAAGTCAAGCTTTTGTGAACCGAGAAGCATGGCTTGGGGCATTGTCTTGTTGGATAATTAGATTCTGATTGTAAGCATCATTTTGTGAATTCAACCAGGGCAATAAATTTACTTCCAAAAACTTGCAGTAGTTCACAGAATTCATTTTGACACAGTTAGGGACAAGAAAAGGACCAACAATCTCACTTCCAATAATACCAGCCCAAATCATCACTCCTCCTCCTCCCTGTTGACATCTGAATCGCAAGCGTGGACTATTGCCTTTAAGAAGCCATCCCTTGGCCCAACCGTCGGGGCCGTCGAGGGTTGCTCTGGCCTCGTCAGTCAAGAGAACATTTTGAAAATTGGTTTTCAAATATTTAGTGACCCATGCTAGTCGCTTCTGACAGTTTATATTACTCAAAGGAGGACATTTTGTCTGTGTTCTCTGGTCGGCTATTTGTTTCAAAATCCGATTTCGGGTCCTTTTAGAGATGCCAGACACTCCTGCTTGGTCGAAAATAACTTTGCTTGTGCTGTGTGTGTTTGCTAGCAAACTCCTCTTGATTTTTTTAATATCTCGTGATGAAGTCACCTTTGGTCTGCCACTTTTATGCTTTTTTTCTTCCGCCTTTGCGGTCAATGACGAAACGTTTCACAGTTCGATGATCTCGTTTCAAAATTTTCGAAATTTCCAATGTAGACTTCTTTGCAGCAAGAAATGCAACAATTTCTCCCTACGGATAGGGATATCTGTCAACATTTTTCCTTTAGCCATTATCAATAAATTAAGATTACCTGCATAAACTTTTGGCTCACATGAAAAGTGGAAAATGTCGAACTATTATTAAATTCTGGCTTTTATCGTAAAATGTAGTAATGGAACGAACCAGAATGGCAACTAGCAAATGATGGAAGAGTCCAAATTGAAAAATAAAGCAAAATTAATAAAGAAATTGAGAAAAAATAGCTCTGCAAACTCTTTTGACCCCCCACTATATATATATATATATATATATATATATATATATATATATATATATATATATATATATATGATATATATACATTACATAGAAAATGCGAGCATGAAAAGTAATATGGTTAAGCTTAAACATGGAAAAGTAAAAGGACTGGTTGTTAAAACTGGAAAAGATAAAGACAAGATATTCTAGTAAAAAATATAATAAATTTATAACTTAAAATATTGCAGCATTAAGTATTCAAAAAATCAATTTGATATGATATAATCAGTTCTTAATCAATACTGCAATATTTTTAGTTATAAATTTATTATATTTTTACTAGAATATCCTGTCTTTTTTTTTACCAGTTTTAACAACTAGTCCTTTTACTTTTCTAAGCTTAATCTTAACCATATTATTTTTCATGCTCGCATTTTTCTATGTGATCGATGATTTTTCCAGGCGTTGCTTTAAAATAATATTTTCTTTTTTGTGTTCAATATCATACGCATTGTCAACAATCTACTCAAAAATTATTACAAACTTCTTAAATTGACTAAATAAAAAAAAAATCAATGACTTGGTTAAGTAAACAAACAGAAAGGAGGGATAAAAAAGAGGGAAAAATAATTAATGGGCAACGTCGTAAGCGAAATATTATCAGCCCTAGTACGGCAAAGAGCATAACTTTTCTTAAGTCTCTCTATATAAGCCAAATAAGATAGCATGCGAGCGACATTCCCACTATGATTTATGAAAGTGTCGACGATGGAAAGGTTGCTATGGCAACCAATCAGAAGAAATCGTCTCTAAAACGTCAAATTTGAAAAAGTTGCAATGGTAGCTACCAGCCAATCAGAAGAAACCGTCTCTCACATTTCTTACTAATTCTGAGGACCTTTGAACACCAATAATTTTTTAACTTTTGTTTTAATGAACGAGTATTAAAATTTTTGATTTCAAAATATAACTGGGAAGGTGAAAATTGTAAAAATTGTTAATATTGTTTGAAATTTGGTCGCAAAATGAGTGAGCTGTGAAACTATAAAGCAGATCTAACACTTAATCATATATTCGAACGCTACCGTGTTTGAATTATATATATATATATATATATATATATATATATATATATATATATATATATATATATATATGTGTGTGTGTGTGTGTGTGTGTGTGTGTGTGTGTGTGTGTGTGGCTATGTATATTTAGCCCCCCAGCCGTCATTAACATAGATAAGGATCGATATATATAGCAGTTTTACTATCTTATTATCGACATGTAGTAAGATAGTAAGATCGATATATATATATATATATGTATATATATATATATATATATATATAGATATATATATATATATATATATATATATATATCGATCTTACTATCTTACTACATGCCGATAATAAGATAGTAAAACTGCTGATTATCAACCGGATGATTTCAGGTTCAATTTCTAGCTCGGGATGGGTGCTAGTCTAGCCACATGGAAAAGCTCTGGTACACTGAAACAGTCTATCTGTGGATGACTATATCAACTCCCCGTCTTCATGGGGAGAACACTTTCGTTAAATGATTTTGTCACTGCTTACTTAGTGAAATGAAAAGCTTTTTGTTTTAAACAAAGAAACAATTTGAGATTAAAAAATAGTGGAAGTCAATGTTGACATAAAGACATTTGGAGATAACATTTACGAGCACCAGTCCTAGACGGTTGTAGGTTCGATTCCTGGCTCACAAAGACTGCTAGTCTAGCCGCACTGAATAGCTGTGATAGTCCGAAACAGTCTATCTGTAGATCACACACCCACACACACGCACACACACACATGCTGTAGTTAGCTGGAAAGCATACCCGGTGTACAGACTTCCATAGGTGAGAAGTTTGAGGAAAGCAGTTTTGTTCATAAATTATCTATCATCTTTTGGCGAAATGGCCATAATTATTTCGCGCTTCATATTCTCGTGTTAAATCATTAGCACTGATTGCAAATGACCTAAGTTTTATGTTATATGTTTATGTTTTAAATATAGTTTTAAAGGTGGTTATGTTATTTTTATGTGTTAAATATACTTTTAAAGGTGTATATGTTATTTTTTTGTTTTAAATATAGTTTTAAAAATGTATACGTGTTATTTTTCTGTTTTAAATATGGTTTTAAAGGTGCATATGTTATTTTTATGTTTTAAATATAGTTTTAAAATGTATATATATTATTTTTATGTTTTAAATAGTTTTAAAGTGTATATATCATTTTTATGTTTTAAATATAGTTTAAAGGTATATATATATATATATATATATTATTTTCATGTTTTAAATATAGTTTTACCGGTATATATCATTTTTATGTTTTAAATATAGTTTTAAAGGTATATATATATATATATATATATATATATATATATATATATATATATATATATATATATTATTTTTATGTTTTAAATATAGTTTTAAAGGTATACATGCTATTTTGATGTTTTAAATATAGTTTTAAAGGTATATATGTTATGTTTCTGTTTTAAATATAGTTTAAAAGGTGTATATGTTATTTTTTTGTTTTAAATATAGTTTTAGTTAAATATAGTTTAAATGTTATTTTTATGGGTTAAATATGGTTTTAAATGTATATATGTTATGTTTATATTTTATATATAGTTTTAAAGATATATATGTTATTTTGATGTTTTAAATATAGTTTTAAAGGTATATATGTTATGTTTATGTGTTAAATATAATTTTAAAAGTATATATGTCATTTTAATGCTTTAAACATACTTTTAAATGTATATATGTTATGTTTATGTTTTAAATATAGCTTTAAAGGAATATATGCTATGTTCCTGTGTTAAATATAGTTTATATGTATATATATATGCTATTTTGATGTTTTAAATATAGCTTTAAAGGTATATATGCTATGTTCCTGTGTTAAATATAGTTTATATGTATATATGTTATTGTGATGTTTTAGATATAGTTTTAAAGGTATATATGTTATTTTTCTGTTTTAAATATAGTTTTAAAGGTATATATGTTATGTTTCATTTTTAAATATAGTTTTAAAGGTATATCTGTAATATTTCTGTTTTAAATATAGTTTTAAAGGTATATATGTTATTTTGATGTTTTAAATATAGTTTTAAAGGTATATATGTTATTTTGATATTTTTAATATAGTTTTAAAAGTATATATGTTATGTTTCAGTTTTAAATATAGTTTTAAATGTATATATGTTATATTTATGTTTTAAATATCGTGTTACAGTGATATATGTTATGTTTCTGTTTCAAATATATTTTTAAAGGTATATATGTTATGTTTATATTTGAAATATAGTTTTAAAGGTATATATGTTATGTTTATATTTGAAATATAGTTTTAAAGGTATATATGTCATTTTTAGGTTTTAAATATAGTTTTAAAGGTATATAAGTTATGTTTATAGTTTACATAAAGTTTTAAAAGTGTATATGTTATTTTAAAATTTTAAATATAATTTTAAAGGTGTATAAGCTATTTTTATGCTTTAAATATAGTTTTAAAGGTATATATGGCGTGTTTCTTTTTTAAATATAGTATTAAAGGTATATATGCTATGTTTCCGTTTTAAATATAATTTTAAAGGTATATCTGTTATGTTTCTGTTTTAAATATTGTTTTTAAGGTATATATGTAATATTAATGTTTTTAATATTGTTTTAAATATATATATGTAATGTTTCAGTTTTAAATATAGTTTTAAAGGTATATATGCTATTTTTATTCTTTAATATAGTTTTAAGGTTTTGTTTGTGTTTTAAATATAGTTTTAAAGGTATATATGTTATTTTCATGCTTTAAATATAGTTTTAAAGTATTCATGTTATGCTTATATTTTAAATATAGTTTTAAAGGTATATATGTTATATTTCTGTTTTAAATATAGTCTTAAATGTATATATATATTATGTTTATATTTTAAATATATTTTTTAATAGGTATATCTTATTTTGATGTTTTAAATATAGTTATAAAGGAATATGTGTTATTTTAATATTTTAAATACAGTTTTAAACATATATATGTTATTTTTATGTTTTAAATATAGTTTTAAAGGTATATATGTAATGTTTCTGCTTTAGATATAGTTTTAAAGGTATATATGTTATTTTCTGTTTTAAATATAGTTGTATGTATGTCATGCTAATATTTTAAATATAATTTTAAAGGTATATATGTTATTTTTATGTTTTAAATATAGTTTAAAAGGTATATATGTTATTTTAATGTTTTAAATATAGTTTTAAAGATATATATATATATTATGTTTCTGTTTTAAATATAGTTTTAAAGGTGTATATGCTATGTTCATGTTTTAAATATAATTTTAAATGTATATATGTTATATTTATGTTTTTAATATAGTTTTAAAGGTATATATGTTAGGTTTTTGTTTTAAATATAGTTTTAAAGGTATATATCTTATGTTTCTGTTTTAAATATAGTTTTAAATGTATATGTTATGTTTCTGTTTTAAATATAGGATTAAAGGTATATATGTTATGTTTATGTTTTAAATATAGTTTTAAAGGTATATATGTTATTTTTATGTTTTAAATATAGTTTTAAAGTTATATATGATATGTTCAGTTTTAAATATAGTTTTAAAGGTATATATGTTATGTTTCTGATAAATATAGTTTTAAAAGTATATATATTATGTTTCTGTTTTAAATATAGTATTAAAGGTATATATGTTATTTTTATGTTTCAAATAGGGGTTTAAAGGTATATATGTTATGTTTATGTTTTAAATATAGTTTTAAAGGTATATAAGTAATGTTTATGTCTTAAATATAGTTTTAAAGGTATATATGTTATGTTTCTGTTTTAAATATAGTTTTAAAAGTATATATACTATGTTTCTGTTTTAAATATTGCTTTAACGGTGCATATGTAATTTTTATTTTTTAAATATAGTTTTAAAGGTATATATGTAATTTTTATGTTTTAAATATAGTTTTAAAGGAATATATGTTATTTTTATGTTTCAAATATAGTTTTAAATGTATATATGTTATGTTTCTGTTTTAAATATAGTTTTAAAGGTGTATATGTCATTTTCATGTTTTAAATGTAGTTTTAAAGGTGTATATGTTATTTTTATGTTTGAAATATGGATTTAAAGGTGTATATGTTTTTTTCTGTTTTAAATAAAGTTTTAAAGGTGTATAAGTATTTTTTCTGTTTTAAATATAGTTCTAAAGGTGTATATGTTATTTTTATGTTTTAAATATAGTTTTAAAGGTGTATATGTTATTTTTATGTTTTAAATATAGTTTTAAAGGTATATATGTTATTTTTATCTTTTAAATATAGTTTGAGAGATGTATAAGCTATTCTTATGGTTTAAACATATTATTAAAGGTATATGTATTAAATATAGATTATGTTTTAAATATAGTTTTAAAGGTGTATATGTTATTTTTATGTTTTAAATATAGATTTAAAGGTGTATATGTTATTTTTCTGTTTTAAATAAAGTTTTAAAGGTGTATAAGTATTTTTTCTGTTTAAAATATAGTTTTAAAGGTGTATATGTTATTTTTCTGTTTTAAATAAAGTTTGAAAGGTGTATAAGTATGTTTTAAATATAGTTTTAAAGGTGTATATGTTATTTTTATGGTTTAAATATAGTTTTAAAGGTGTATATGTTATTTTTTGGTGTAAATATAGTTTTAAAGGTATATATATGTTATTTTTCTGTTTTAAATATTGTTTTAAAGGTGTATATGTTATTTTTCTGTTTTAAATATACTTTTAAAGGTGTATAAGCTATTTTTATTTTTTAAACATAGTTTTAAAGGTATATATGTTATATTTATGTTTTAAATATAGTTTTAAAGCCGTGGTCATTAATGTTAACAAGTTTGGTCCTTGTTATGGCATGGATAAGGCGAAGCTAACTGACGCCGATAATATTTAAAACTGATGCAATTCTCTACCTGTACGGTCAATGATGGAGTAATGTTGCCACATTTGGGCAGTAGTTGCTAGAAGCAACTTATCTTGCCTTGACAGAGTTCAAAATAGACTTCGTAAATTAGTGGGGGGATGCTCTTTTCTCTTTCCTTCAACCTCTTTCCCTCTCTCTCTCTCTCTCTCTCTCTCTCTCTCACACACACACACACACACACACACACACACACACTCACACACACACACACACACACACACACACACACAACGTTGCGAGCCTGTCTCTGCTTTATCGTTATTTTCATGGCAAGTGCTTTTCTGAGCTTAAATCTATGCCCCCACTTCGCCAAACTTTCACGAAAAACACTTGTCTAGCCAAAACCACTATCAATAATTTCCCACACACTTTATCTGTGCCTAAACCTAAACATAGATTCCATGAACAAAGATTCTTTCTTTGAACTACTCACCTGTGGAACTCTCTTCCGTTTGCCTACTTTCCAACTGACTACAATTTGATTGTCTTCAAGTCCAACGTAAACAAGTTCTTGATGAACCGTCCCTCTAAGTAATCCGATTTACAAAACCTCTACTACCTATGACTACTATGCAATAGTCGCATTGAATAATGTATACCCATTAACCCTTATCCTCGAGTGGCCGCCGGGCCTTGATAAGTGGTGACTCCTTTGTAAAAAAAGGAGATAATTACAGTCAGTGTTAATGATCTGAAATAACATGAATAACATGATGATATAAAGCGCGAGATAACGATAAACGCTTTTTTGTCTAAAAATGTTTGATAATGATAAGTAAAATTAGATAAAAATCCCTTTTTATAAGAAGAATAAATCTTAAATTTGGTCTTGAGAAGTACAATTTGGCCTGATGACGTAATCTCCCTGAAAAAAGGGTATGGCATGAAGGTCTTCTCGGGAAAATCAGATCATACGGTATCACTGGAAGAATACATGACATAATTAAATCCTTCTTAGATAAGAGAAAAATTCAGGTTGCCCTCGACGGTCGTACATCTAAACAATACGATATAAATGCGGGAGTCTATCCTGGGACCTCTGTTATTCCTAATATTCATAAATGACCTCCCTGACAAAATTGCCTGTGAGATGGGTTTATATGCTGACGACACCACACTCTATAACAGACACGACAGGAAAACAAATGAACACATATCTAAAGAAATGGCAGAAGCACTAGAGGATGACCTCCGATCTGTAGTGTAATGGGGAAATAAATGGATGGTCACATTCAATGCTGCCAAGACTAAACTGGTTTCCTTCAATAATTACAAGAAACCTTCTCTACCACCAATAGCAATGGCCAATGACTCTTTATCTGAAAGTACATCCTTTAAATCCTCAGCCTAACGCTCTCAGGAAACACGAGTTGGAACAATTACATCAAGAGTATCGCCAGGACCACTGTGAAGAAGGTAGGTTCTCTCTACCGTGCTAGAAAGATACTAACGCCCGAAATTATCCTACACCTCTATAAGGCCACCATTCTCCCATGTATGGAGTATTGTTGTCATATTTGGGCTGGTGCATCTATCACTAGTCTCTCGCTCCTAGACAAGGTTCAAAAGAGAGTCGGCAATCTGATAGGTCCTGAACTGTCATCTAAACTTCAGCCCCTGTCCCATCGACTAAATGTCGCATCCCTCTGCCTTTTCTACAAGTACTTTAACGGTGAATGCTCTGACGAACTGCAAGCACTTGTGCCCCCTCGACGTAAATACCCCCGATAAACCCGGCAAGCAGCTAAAGCCCAGCCCTTCACAGTAGAGATCCCTAGATGTAAGAGAGCCTTCTACTCCAATAGTTTCTTCCCCAGGAGAGCTAAACTTTGGAATTCCCTGCTGGGTTCCTGCTTCCCCAACTGTACTGACACGCAGAAGTTCAAGTGCAACGTAAATCGACATCTTGCTGCCCAACTCCCTACACAGTACCCCTGATGCCCATGTCTCTGATAGTAGCCCCCTACAACAAAGTGGCAATATGCCTTGTTTGGGGTGAAAATGTAATAAAAAAAAGCGGCACTACAGAAGCATGTATACACATATGCAGCCAATGTTGTATGAATAAGTATATTATATATATAATGCGTATGGCCAGATATGGCAGAAATATTTACTGCTTTTATAGTAACCTACTTAAAGAGAACTTCAACAATTGTTTTCATTATATATATATATATATATATATATATATATATATATATATATATACATACATATATATGTATATATATATATATAGTAAGTTATAAAATATATATTTTATAACTTACTACCTAGCTCTACCTGCGTATTGAGCACTGCTGAAGTAAATAGTTAAAGTTTACGCATAAATTTATATTTTCGTATATTAATTTATGTGATTAAATGAAGTAGTTACATATATATATATATATATATATATATATTAAGTAATGTGATTTATAATTTAAAAGTTTTAAAATTTTTTAAATTTAACAATCAAAATTTATACTAGCAAATGAACCCGTCGTTGACTAGGTTCAAAAACAGCCTACAGAAAATGGACTCTGATTTATGAAAGTATGATAGGTTATGAAAAGGAAGGGTTGTAAAGAGATAGCTTCGAATTTGGGGGCATCAAAACCAAAACAAAATACGATGAAAGTAAAAATAAAATAGATAAACCCCATGATTTATTATACCATACCTGTTCACACTGAAACACTTGTCACAATATTCTGTGGATCTATATTAAAAAACCTTGTTAAACTTTGTGACATATTTCCATCCTATGCGGTCAGGCGCGAACGAACACTCCATAATTTTATTATACCATATTTCTTCAAACTGAAACATAATTATCAAAGTATACTTACGCAGATAGATATGACAAGTCTTTATTAAAGTTTGCGCCTATTTCCATTCTATGGAGGCCAGGCGAGGACGCAATTTTATTATACCATCCCTATTTAAGTTGAAACATACTTATCAAAGTATTCTTATGTACATCTATATCAAAAACCCTTGTAAACGTTTTTTTTATTCATTTTTTATTTCTATACTTTGGGGGTCAGGCGCGAACGCAGACCCCACAATTTTTATGATCCATCGTTCTGCCAGATCAAACATACCCATTCCTGATCCTCGATAATCTTCTATCATTATATGTAATCAGTTTTTTAAAATAGTCAACCATATAGGAGCCTATTCGTGACCACACAGACACACAGACGCACACAGACGTTCAGCTTTATATTATATACATATATATACATACATACATATATATATATATATATATATATATATATATATATATATATATATATATATATATATATATATATATATATATAATCCTATTCTTAAGTTATTACGTTGGTGGCTAACCTTTTGAATTTCTTTCAATGAGATTTTATGTCTACCCTGCATTTTTGAGTATAATATATATATATATATATATATATATATATATATATATATATATATTAACGTGTTGTCTTATTCTTTCTTTATTTTCCCCTTCTTTCCTTTTTGTTTTACTTTCCTCTTTTTTGTTTGTTTATCATCGTATATTTCTTGATTCGAGTATTTCAAGAATTTCAAACACACTCATTCGTTTTTTTTTAAATCCCATGCTTAAAGTCATTGCTTATTGCTTAAACTTTACATTAAAAATAAAACCAAACTTGAAAAAAAAAAAAACTCATATAAAAAATGGCCGCATGTACTACTCTACTTCCAAGAGCCGATGACCTCCAAATACTTTTAAACTTGCAGGGGAAGAGATTTGAAGTAGATATCCTATGATTTCTTATTTTTAAACAATCTTGCTTGAAAGGACATGTATAAGTATTCAACTTGATTGGCGGCATTTGTATGTGACTGTATAATATATGAGTAGAGCTGTGACAACAGAATATTCTTTTCATTCTTTTGACTTTCAAGTGCATATCCGACACTGTAAGATACAGTCAATCAACCGAGAACCACATCAGTCTATATAAAAACATATAAGATATTAACGGATATATACTCAAGAGTCAAAACAATGAAAAGAATATGCTGTTGTCATAACCTCATATATTAGTTATACATTGCTGGCGTTGCTCAGGAGATTTTTACTTTAATTTATGCTTTTGTTTTCTTCTTTAAGCGCATAAATATACTTAAAAAAAAACTCTCGAATCCATACGTAACTAGCAGATCCTGTGTCCAGGCTTTCCCACGGAAAAATTATAAGAAGTGACTGCTCTCATTCTTTAACTGTGTATTATGGTATATTGGAAAAAAAATAAACACACACACACAAAAAAACAACATAAAACAAAAACAAAACAAAAAACAAAATAAAGCAAAATAAAAAGTTCCGTTTAATCATAATTATTAACTGTATAAAGGCCACGTTGTCTAGGAACCAACATGTTGTAGCCTCAGTTGCAAAGGAGACCAAGATAAAGAATAGGAAATAACTTCAACTCGCTTTTTTTGTAACAACGATATTCCCCCATTGTTACGAACGTCATCCACACCTCTAACATAATCTCGAACGTTATTTTTTTTTATCTCTAACGATATCTCCTTTTTAAGTTTTTCTCTATACCGATGACGTCATTTCGCATGCATTTGCATATAGCCGTCTGCACTATGTTATATAAATATTAACGAATATTTTGCATGATTATTGGGTTAAATATAGACGTAAATAGAGTAATATTTTGAGGTAGGTATGAAGAGAGGTAAATCAAGTTGTGTATCGTACTAAATTGAAAGAAAATGTCGGCTGGATAGAGTTGATCTATTCATTTTATGTCTCGGTCAAATAATAATTGCAATAACAGCATATAAAAAACTGTGTACTCTGCAGTATTATCTACATAAATAAAAATACATATCTCATTTTAAAAAAGTTGTGAGGATGTGTAAATAGTGTACAAACCCCATTTGAAAATTCGACATCAACTTTGAAACGTGGATTTATACGCGAAATTAACCCCCATTTAAAATTCTAAAAAACGCAATCTCATTGTAGCGTCATAGCA
The DNA here is from genome assembly GCF_053919585.1 of Euprymna scolopes. NCBI lineage: Eukaryota > Metazoa > Mollusca > Cephalopoda > Sepiida > Sepiolidae > Euprymna > Euprymna scolopes. The sequence continues at coordinate 95,757,974 of NC_136499.1, read as the reverse complement.
AAAATCTTTAAGCTAATGTTAGTTTAATATTATTTATTTTCAAAGAATTTCTAAAGTGTCGTATAAAACAAGTCGCTCATTAAATATTTGAACCCGGTGATTCTGGTAGCAGTAAGAGGACTTATAACCGCGAGGTGGCTATCTCATATAAGTCCGTTTATGACATTAGTGATCAAAAGAGAAATTGGTTAGCGAAAAAAAAAAAATATAAAACAGATAAACAAATTAAAAAATATGAATCAAAAGATAACGACAACGAATGACGAAAGAATTATGTAGATGTTGTGTATATGTCTATGTCCACAAATTGAAATAGATAAAAATTTCTTTTGATCTATTCATGAGAAGTTAAAAACTACAGGTATCAAATCTGCAAACGTGTTCGTAAATAATTTTGATTTTATTATTTTGTTTAACACTTTTATTGAAAACTGAATCGAATCATTTTGGTAAGAGTTTTGTGGTTTCAAGTTCTTTACACAATCAAATATTTTATTTATGGTGTTTGGTTTAGTCCTTTTTGTAAAAAAAATTAGTTCTTTTTGTAGAAAAAATGTTCTTTTTGTTTGTGACCTTGCAGAATATATATGAGGTTTGCAAAGGGAAATGAAACTACAAAAATAGCATCGATGTTTTAAGCATTTTAAGTCAGAAAGCCAATATATTCAGACAGCCTGATATAATAGCACCAGGAGATTGAGAGAGTTCATACATAAAGGAGATACAAGAGCTTTTACTCAAATGCTCAGAAATCCTCCTTCTGACACCAATTACACTGGAAATAAACAATTTTAAGATATAAAATGGTTACTCTCACTTATACTCAATATTTAGAATGCGACGGATTCATGTTCAACTATTAAGAGAGAGAGAGAGAGAGAGAGAGAGAGAGAGAGAGAGAGAGAGAGGATTACCTTGTGGCAGTTACAGGGGGGCAAAATTGACAATATGTTTATTCTCTGAAGATGGAGAAAGAAAGGAGAGATTGGGTATTAATTAGACATTTCCATTCGTAGCAGTAAACAGTTTTCTTCGTTTCACTATGTTAAATTATTTTTTGGCTAGCGTTAGAGATCACGGCTGGAGCAAAATTAGTTTTTACGAGGGAATGTGGGAACTGAGTTTTCCACACGCGGACACACAGACACAAACGGAGGAACTTAAACACGATTATCACCCTTTAACTTGGGTAACCCCTTGCTTTGCCACCAGGGGGCGATACGCTCCGTTCACTTCCGTTTTGTATCTTTCATTCTCTTTTCGCTGAACCTTAGGACAAAGCAGATGTGACAAAAACAACTTCCGGTTCTGGCGGTAGCCAGTCCGCGTTCGAACCCTCAAAGAATATTGAGACCTAAATGCAAGTAAACGCAAGTAAGGTTACTCATTCATCTTTCGCTACAAACTCTTACAACTTGATTTGTAATTAAATGTGAATAAATCTACATTTGTTTGTTATCGTATTTCGGTATACTTCGTGTCTTCATTACGCAACCTTTGCTTCTTTCTCCTACCCTTACAACAACGGAGAATGGGATTGCCAATTACAAAAACAGGCGGACCTGTTCTCCACATGAGTCACCACTTATCTAGGCCTGAAGTCTACTCGAGGATAAGGGCTAATGAATGAAAGGTTGTAGTGTAGTAACCGTTAATGGTGCATGTTGTGTAGAATTTTATTATTTAAGGAGACACACAATCATGTTCGTTCATTAATATTCTAGCAAATTAAATCCATACGTTCACTGAAGCCGCCAGCGCTTTGATGCTTCCCGACAGCTAACCAGTTATTGCTGCGTGTGTGCGCATTGCGATGTCGTGCTGAAGCAAAAACTCCACCTGATGTGCTTTCATAACATAATTATTTAATAAGTTACTTGAATTACTTTTTAGTTGCCAAGGATTTGCTCGTCCAGTAGCTGACAGATCAAAGGAGTGGATGGAGAGAGTTAATTAGACTTTAATGATATTGTTTAATTATATCATAGTCTCATTATAGCATAATTAATACGTGTTGTCTCATTTAAGCTTCCACCGACAATGTATTTTATCTAAAAAAATCCCGTCAGTCTCGAACAAATGACGTCATGCCCGACCGCTTTGTCGCTTTCCTATTCTAACGTTTCTATGCCTATATGATTCTCCTACTGCTGACCTCTGCGTGATTCCTATCAAAAACGGTTTCTGTTTATCCACGTAAATGCTAAAATATATTTTAGCTATTATGCACAATTCAACGTGCCCACGTTATATTTAGCAGCTGAATGGCCGAGCCGCGATTATTGGGTGCATATTTCCGACCAGAAGGAAAGATCCTTGCCAGGAAACTGATCCAATTTCCGAAAACAAAAAAAGGAGAACATGAAAAAATAAATAAATAAAAAATAAAAAAGATAAAGAAGAAAGTTAAAATAAAGCAAAAAAAAAAGAAAAAAAAGAAAAGAAAAAGAATCCTGAAATATTTTAACGTATTATAAATATAAGATAGTTATATTTTCATTTAACTATCAAAAATATATATTAAATTAAAAAATATGAATCTAAAGACAACGACAACGAATGACGAAAGAATTATGTAGATGTTGTGTATATGTCTATGTCCACAAATTGAAATAGATAAAAATTTCTTTTGATCTATTTATGAGAATTTAAAAACTACAGGTATTAAATCAGCAAACGTGTTCGTAAATAATTTTGATTTGATTATTTTGTTTAACGGCATATCAACACTTTTATTGAATACCGAATCATTTTGGTAAAAGTTTTGTGCTTCAAGTTCTTTACACAATCAAATATTTATCCATGGTGTTTGGTTTAGTTTAGTTCTTTTTGTAGAAAAAAAAATTGTTCTTTTTGTTTGTGACCTTGCAGAATATAATTGAGGCTTGCAAAGGGAAATGATCCTGCGTTGTAAAATGCCTTATTCCCACTCGGAGCAAGTGATAAGAATGCAGAAGGGACTTACCTCGAATTGTTTGGGTGAGTTTTTATAGCTTGTAAGGTCCGATCACGGGGGAAAAATAAATAACAAAAATAAAAAAACAAAAACAAATGATTATATACTGACCGGTCTCACGAAGTCACGTGCAATCCCGTTACTCGTATGCAAATAAGATGGTGCCAGCTTAAATAAAAAAAGCCTGTTTCCCGAGAAAGAGGCAGAGTTTTGTAGCCGTAAGTTTAGATCGCAGCGTTTGTACATACGATACTGAAATGAGACGATTTTAGCGGTATAAAGAAAAACCACATGCAGTATGACCCCGTACTGGTTATCGCAATAATATTTTAATTTTGTTTTTCACAAGGTCACCAGAGATAAAATTAATACGAGGAGACTAGAAAAATTACTTGTTCCATTTTTACTAGTGCAGCGAGGTATAGAGAACCGGATATTCACTCGGTGGCATTGAAATAAATGTTTGTAAATTAGTTAGTGCACATGTGACATCCGGTACAAATAATAAATATAAAATATATTTTACACACATCACAAACTTTTAAATGCGAAGTTGTTTTTTCCGAATTTCGACCATCCACCCTATCTTTTCTGCATTCCCTTTTACAAACGTGATGTTGCTAGTCTCAGTCATTTTTTATAAAGACTATTATGGCAGAATTGTCTAATCTATTCCCTGCTTCCTTTGTTCCAGCTCGTTTAAAAACATGATCTAGTGGTATCGATTATTTCGCTGTTTTGACACCTCATTGTAATACAGCTTTCTATTCCAGTAGCTTCTTTCCAGGAACTGCAGGCTTGTGAAACTCTATTCTTGCTGAAAGTCTTCTTCCTACCTATAGTTTTGGTCTTTTCAAGACTAGGATCAGTAGGCACCTCTTTTGGATAATCGTCTTTCATTCTTGCTACTTTCTTGCATCAAGTGGCCTCATGCATTGTCTGGAGCGATTTCAATAAAAACACGGGACATGCATGGTCCCCCGTGAGTGCACAGTGAACGAGGCATAAAAAATGACTTGCCCCCTCTCATCAAAAAGTCCCCAGGGGACGTCAAATCCTGGTGAAAATGAACAAACGGTGCCGTTTTAGGCCTTAACATATGTAAATTTGAGTCCAGCACCATGCAAAACTGCTAAATAACATACACAGAAAATTCTGGATAAATATGGTTAAATAGTCCCAAAAATGGAGGATTTTTATTAGCCCTAAAAGAGCCCCTGGGACATACCCAAGAGTTATTGCGAAATATAGACAAACAAAATGATAAAGAAATTAGTTATTTACAACTTTTCAGAAAGTTTTATAAAAATCCAAGGCATAATTTTTTTTTAATAAGCACAAAAGTGTCAATTTTAGCCATTTTAACCCGAAAGGCACCCCTAGGGGGGCAACCGGTGTTTTCCCGGAAAATCCGTTCTCTTACCTTTTTACTCATATCATGTTTAATGTTTGTGCAAAATTTCAAAAAATTCCAAGGCGTAGTTATTGAGAAAAGTGCAGACAGACGAACGGACGAACGGACTAACGGACGAATGGACGAATGGATAAGGGTGAATTCACAGGTTCACCCTCCTTTTGACGGGGGACCAAAAATATTAAAAAATGACTAGATGAAAAAAATAATCAGTAGAAATTTAACAGCCGGACATTCAACATCTCTTTCATTTCAAAGCCTCAGTTCTCTCTTCTCACCTAGTTACCTGCCAACGCTGGAGTCGCCTTCAAAGAAGTTCTGTCGCCATTGCGCTTACATTCACACGAAGGATAGAGAATATTCAAGTGTCAAATTTCTTTCTCTCATTCCTATTGATTAAAACTTAAAACGAATGTCATGCTACCGACGACGTGACTCCTAGGTTCTTCCTATTAATCGCGGATGTTGGAACCAAACAGTCGTCATTGGATTTCGTTCTTTTTTTTAACAGGTTGATAAAACTCGACAGAATTCACTTGTTCCAGGGAAATTATCCCATCAAAACTCCTTCTGTGTATTCATACATCTTCTTTCGAACTTCTCAACCCCGTACAAATAAAATGCACATGCACTTCTTATACGTGTGTACCACTTCTCTTTCTTACACCACAATAAACATTATCGGTCAATGTGAGGAGGGGGACCCTTCATATCAAGAAAATTGCTATTTGTTTTGACATTGTCAGAGTGCCCCCCTGGTCCCCCCACATTAAAAAACGACCTTGTGTCTAATTTGCTTTCGATGGGGAAGCAAATAATTAATACACCACAGCAAACATTATCTTGTTATTCTTAAACATGCTTCGCCATTTTCTTTCGCCATACATGATAAACTTTTTTGCCTTGCCATTCCAAATACGTCCCGCTCTGCCCTTGTCCACCCCTTCTCTCTAACTCTAAACCTTTCAAGCCGACTTCGAAGATGTCAGGCGGCATGATACGTCCCTCTCTTTAAACCACACCAAAAACCATAAACATGACCGGAAACTTTATTTTTATCATCATGGCCACGCCCCTGTTTTTCGTGGCAATCAAGCGATACATTTTGAAGGTGATGGCAATGGGCCTGTGGTTATAACTTGGATCGGTAGAAAGCATGAGTTGTACAGAGGCGCATCTCTGATCTCGCTCGTTGAACATTGTGTCACTTTCAGAGATGATAGAATGCTCCTATCGCTTTTGGGATCCGTACACAACTGGCCAACTAGTAGATGGTCTTCAACAAGAAAGAAAACCGGTTTCATCCAACGGAAATGGAATCATGTCGTCTTCTCTAAGGCGACAATTTTATCCTTCCTCCCATTTATAAGTCGGTTTCTCATTGCAGTCACTGAGGAGATTCCATTGCTTATCTGGGATTTTTATAATGGCAGTTGCTTGTTATTACTGGTTCCAATCAGTGGAGGTTGCCGGCTGTCCTTCTAACCTTCGCTCTAGCTAGGTTCAGGATCACTTAGTCCTTTCTTGAGATGTCCGTTTCATGCGAGAGATGTTTTCTGCGATCTGTGGTAGTTTTTTTAAAGTAATCGTTCTACTCATTCCATTTGTCAATTCGGTAGTTTTGTGACCATGCAGGGTCTCAATGCTGTTTTTGATCATTGAATTACTTCTTAATTTCGGGTTGACTCTTGGTTGTCTGTGGCCAGATAAGAGATTTCTTCTGCCAGTTTCATTTTTTGTAATTTTGGATTATCACATTGGCATCTCTTCGGATATCAGGGTGTCATACAAACTAATTTATATACCGTTAGTAGTAGAGTTGGTTTTAGTGATTTTTTTCAAGCATTATTTGGTGCTGGGATGACTGATTTGGCATGACACGATCAAGCTCTACGACCATATAATCCATACAGCCATCTACCTTGAATATGCTGCTGTGAAACCTGACATAGTTATATGGAATAAGTCAGAAAGAGTGGCAACCTTGGTTGAAGTGAGTGTCCCTAATGATGGAAGTCTGAATAGAGCTGAAAGAGAGAAACAGGCCAAATATCAAGGTCTCATGTATGATATGAAAAGAAACTGGAATCTTAGGGAGATATCAATCATACCAGTTATTATAGGTGCTACAGGACTTATGAAAAAGAACCTGAAGTCCTACCTAACTAATATTCCTGGTGAACCAAGTGCAAAAGAGATCCAGACAATTGCACTTAAGGGAACAGCGAGGATACTAAAATGAGCTCAATTGGCTTCAATAAAAAGCAGGCGAATGTTGACAGCTGGTTTGGCTGCCCCATACCCAGCATTACAATCTTCAATAGGAAAAACAAAAAAAAAAAACAAAAACAAAAAACAAAAACAAAAAACAAAAACAAAAAACAGCGGAGTATTCAGTGTTAGATAAAGAAAGTGCTAATAGGTTTTGTGATCCTTAGTTTGAATTTGCAAGGTTAGTAAACAAGCTGCCCCTTGTAGCAACCTTTTCTTTTATCTTCCTGCAGTGCTCCACGAAGGATGCAGTTCTGTCCCGCGTGACATCCCAGTAGTTATCCAGAAAAGAACACTGAAACTAGATCCAATAGTCAGCTGCCACTGAAATTAGTTTTACATTTTTCTTTCTCTTTTCTTTCTTTCTATTATACTATCATATTATCAAAATTTGCACATGAGGCAGAAATAGAAAGAGAGAGGGAGAAAGGCAGGGAGAAAGCGAACGAGAAGGGAGTTTTAAATTAGATTTAAATAAATTCGTCTGTTTTCTGACCCTGGACCCCAGCTAATGCCGAGAAGCTCCGCTAGCCTTTATTTTATGGAAAACAAAAGCTTCATAAAAAAATCATTGATTTCGGATAGTGTATTTTTGGTGATAGTAACATGTTTTAAAAGTCTCAGGAACACCTCTAACAATTAATGTAAATATAGTTAAATCGGCGAATAAAAAAAGGATGACTAAAAACATGAATGTTATGAATGGGTCACCAGTTAGCAAGTGCTAACACAACAACGGGAATTTTGGAATAAAAGCGAGAAAACATAAATTAACAAACAAAATATATTTCTATCAATATTTTTACAGAAATGTAAAATACACTTTGAAAGTCCAAAGTTTGTAGAGAAGTGCTATCTATCTATCTATCTATCTATCTATCTATCTATCTATCTCGATCTAGCTATCTATCGAACTGGTGAGGTGAACAAGAGATGAGATGTGAAGCTATGTTTTGATAAAAGTTGTCAAAACATTATCGAGGTATAAAATGGACAAGTTGCACCGGAAGTTCTAAAAATAGCTGACCAGAAGTACGTGTTCTATTAGCTGAGAAAAATACAGGAGTTGGAATTTGGACGTAAAGAAGAGCGGACGGGTTAACGGTTGTCTCCCTTGGGAGGGAGATGACGTGTCTCCAAATTGGAGATTAGAATTAACCATAAGCAAAGTGACTCTGGAAAGTGAATAAAAACTATACATAAAAACAACCATCATTTTAGAGTGAAATGTATTCGTTCAAACAGTTTCCAGTTTCCCTCCAAGATAGAGAATAGTGACACATATACACACTCAAACGACTATACAACAGAAGTTTTAAAGTTCTTAAATAAGAAGTAGACAAAAGCGTCAGAAATGTGTTTCAAAGTTTCGTTGTGTGTATGCGTGTGTGTTGCTTGTGGGTGTGTGGGTATATGTTTGTGCGCTACGTGTGTGTATCTGTGTGTGTGTGTGCGTGAGTTTACCTTCTGAGTGTTTATGTTCACTGGAGATATAGCAGCAGATAAAGGAAGTTCAGTGTGACGCATTTTTAGGATTAGCGCTATTGACGTTAAGAGTCAAGGCGAGGCGCATCTTAAGTGTCACATATAAAGTTGACCAAGTTACTGTCTTATGAACTTTGTTAATTTAACACAAGATTGTTACTTTTTGTATTTAATCCAATTTTTATTGGCTCGAAAACATTTTGAGTTCACACGTTTCTGTGAAAACCGACCTGATGACGAGAGTGAATCTCAACAAAGCGGATAAAAGAAGGGGTAGCAATTAAGACCATTCGCTTTTTAGCATTCGTTCGAATCGCATCGCTATATATAAATCTGATGCAAAAAAAAATGCCAAGAAAGAAGTGAAGAGAAAAAAAAAGAAAGAGTAACACGCACCAATAAAGAAAAGAAGTAACTTATTATGCTCGTTCGTGTCACATCAACTTCTAATCTATCAAAAAATCTGCACAAATAAATTATATAAAAAAATAATCCGTTTTTTCACAATCTTATTCTTCTGTCGACATTATTCTGAATAATTACTTACTAGATATGCTATAGGTTATATATATATATATATATATATATATATATATATAACCTATGGCATATCTAGTAATTATATATATATATATATATATATATATATATATATATAACCTATGCCATATCTAGTAAGTAATTATATATATATATATAACTACTTCATTTACTCACATAAATTTAATATACTAAAGTATAGATTTATGCGAAAAACTTTAAGTATTTACTTCAAAAGTGCTCAATACGTAAGTAGAGCTAGTTAGTAATTTATAAAATATATATGGCGATTAAGCTACACTGAATATTCTGCGTTTAATCCACTATAGGATTCGTTAGGCTTATGCGCGAATTTTGTGGTTGCTTCTTGTTTTTATATATGTTGAGGATTTCTAGTTAGCCAATCAGCTTTCTAGTATCCACCGCGCCCCCTCCTATCAGCCAATGGGCATGCATTTTATCGAACAAAGGATCTGTTTTAGAACTAGGTTAGTGGTTTAAGGTAGATCTTTTCCTTCCTTTTTATATATATATATATATATATACACTAGCGAATAAATACTGGGAACTCAAAGAAAGCGGACATTCGCCGGTAGTCGAATGGAAAATAATGAGACAAGCTACCACTTGCAAACATTTAGACGACCCATGTAAATTATGCCTTCATGAAAAATTTGCTATCCGGTACTTTAAAGAACCTCAAAATCTATTAAACTGTAGACGAGAAATAGCAAACAACTGTGTTCACAAAATAAAACTTACTCTAGGATAGCGATACAAAATATCTTTAAAACTAACAATAACAATAGAAAACAAATAAATAAATAAATAAAATAAACATGAATATACATAAACGATCACACATATATGTATATATATATATATGTATATATATGGGCATGTATGTGTGTACACATAGGTATATTTATATATATATATATATAAAAAAAAGGAAGGAAAAGATCTACCTTAAACCACTAACCTAGTTCTAAAACAGATCCTTTGTTCGATAAAATGCATGCCCATTGGCTGATAGGAGGGGGCGCAGTGGATACTAGAAAGCTGATTGGCTAACTAGAAATCCTCAACATATATAAAAACAAGAAGCAGCCACAAAATTCGCGCATAAGCTTGACGAATCCTATAGTGGATGAAACGCAGAATATTCAGTGTAGCTTAATCGCCATATATATTTTATAAATTACTATATATATATATATATATATATATATATATATATATATATATATATTCAAACATGGCCGGAAGTCTGTGGAAATAGCTCCTAGACCTGGTTGCCCTCCTCCTGCCGTTGATGAGGCATCTGCCCGTCAAGTTGAGGCTGCTATTTTGGAAGATCGGCGCATTACTATTCGCCAAATAGCCCAAGATGTCAAGATTAGTACAGGGTCTGTGGAAACAATCATTCATGACCATTTGCATATGCATAAGGTGTCTGCCAGATGGATCCCCAGGTTGCTCACACCATTCCAGAAGCGAGAACGCGTCGAGTGCTCGAGGATGAATTTGGAGATGTGCCAAGAAGATGAGTCAAAGTTTTTCAAAAGACTGATTACACAGGATGGAACTTGGGCCCATCACTATGATCCAGAGACCAAAGCCCAATCAATGCAGTGGAAGCACATGCACTCACCACCTCCAAAGAAGGCAAGGGTGCAGCCCTCCGCTGGCAAGGTTATGCTCACAGTCTTCTGGTACCAGGACGGAGTAGTGATGACAGATTTCCTGGCAAAGGGTAGCACAATTACAAGAGCCTATTATGCTTCACTTTTGAGGAAATTAAGGGAAGCTATCAACATCAAGAGGCGGGGCAAGATCAGCAAAGGTACCATCCTCCTGCAGGACAACGCTCCGGTCCATAACTCACATGTCGCCAGATCAGAAGCACGGGCGTGTGGTTATGAAATACTCCCCCATCCTTTCTACTCTCCTGACCTTGCACCCTCTGACTTTCACCTCTTTCCAGCCATGAAGTTGTTTTTGAAAGGAAAGCGTTTCCCAGATGATGCAGCCTTGATTTCTGAAGTCACGTCGTGGTTGGAGGAACAACCTGCGGTGTTCTACAAAAACGGTCTCCAGAGCTGCATCAAACGATGGGAGAAATGCATAACTCTGGGTGGTTCCTATGTAGAGAAAGACTGTGCCAAGTTTCGTTGCTCTACTGCTATGGGAAGTGGGTCAGGGGCATAACTTATTTCACGCCCCTCGTGTGTGTGTGTGTATATATATATATATATATATATATATATATATATATATATATATATATATATATATATATATATATCCACAGTCAAACCCCAGCTTGGGGTTATTAGCTGGTTGGATGACTGCGTCCCTTGTCGAGACGAAGTAGGTCCGTTGTACAGTCGGATTTCTCAGCGGTTTGCTTGATTTGTGTTAGTTAATAAAATTTCTTTTGTGCGGGGCGTTTGCTTAATTGGCAGAGTGCTTGTCTCGCATGCAAGAGGCTCGGGTTTCGGATCCCGGGTTCGAATATGTCTAACTGGTGAGCCCAAATGATGGCGAAATTCGAGTCTTTGATTTCTGGTTTGTTTAACATTATTATGTGTTCGGAATGACGGAATGCTTTCACTTAAATAGTAAATCTTTAGGCTATTTAACCGAAATTCTCTTACATCTAGAAATGGACCAGTGAATATCTTTTTTAATCAAAATCTAATAGATCGATAACAGTGTAAACTTTTGATATTAATGAGGAATTATTCATAACATAAAATTACATAAAAACAATTTGGCCTTGTTTTCAATTTCTGCAGACAATTTTATAGTGTTCGTTGTTTATTATCAATTAGTTTTTACTGTAAATGATCTTAATTGCTGGTTTACCCTCTTTGATATTTTATTACAAAGATTTCCAATTTTCAGAGATAATATAGTTAAGTTTGGTTCTCTTAATGTCATAGGTGTACAGTTTATTTACCTTTTCAAAGAAAGCAAGGCAAAAAAACCAGCTCGTTCCAGAGGGGATATCGAATCTATTTATATATAATCTCATCAAGTGGTTAAATAGCAGTGGGTGAAAGAGGCAACCATATTTGCATTGGAAGGATTGTTTAGAAGAATACAGGAAGCCGAAGAAATATGAAAAAATAGGAAGAAGACATAAATGTAAAATTTCCGGAAACATGCATGATGGCTTAAGCTAATTAGAATAATAAGCAGATTAGGATCAGGAAAGTTTAGTTATTTTGCTATTATATCTGAAGGCAGAAGAGAAAATCGACTTTACCTTATATATATATATACTAGCAATCGGTGCCCGGCGTTGCCCAGGTGTTTTGAGGTTAATGCTGAGAAAAAAAACGGTCAATTTTTTAAAACTTTGACCCCTATTATGACCTCTTACCATTTATTGTTTAGGGATCAAGTAAAGTTAATAAGTTAGATCCATGTCCAAGAAATCTATATCTAAAATATCACGTGTTTAGACCCAAAATTGTAGGAGGAGTTTGGTAGAGTTCTCAAAGGTCAAATCGTTGAATATTGACCACTTAATCGCCAAATTTCTGTTGAAAACCTATCACATCGATTTTCCCAAATCTCAGTACCCTGTATATCAAATTTCGAATCTCTAGGCTTAAAATTGACAGAGTTTTAGCGTAGGGAAATGCACACAGACGAACAGACACACACAGACACTATCACCTATATATATATATAAACATAAACATCATATATATAAGGATAATAGTACGCCATATATATAACAAAAGACCATTATTTACTCAAGTGAAAGGAAAACCCGAGGGAACTTTACCCAAAAATAAATCTATATTTTTGTGTGTGTATTGATAGTCTTATAAGCGAGTAATATATAAATCAGCCACCTTGATTCTTAACCAAACAGAAAGTTCTAGTTGGGGGATTTCCCACTTTTTTATGATAGCGAGGCCAAATTTCGCGAATTTGGCCTTTTTTAAAAGCAGTTTGGCCTTCAAAAGTTCTGTTTGGACTTTTTCTTCACCGATGAAATCTGGAGACGCAACGGGAATTTTCGGAAAAAAAATGTTGTTACTATGCACATCTATGTATTGAAATACAATTTGTGGCAAAATTTCAGGAAAAACTAATGGATGGTTCTCTCGCAATAGTCCGGACAATTCGCTAAATTATCTCGTCAAAACCTTAAATCTCGAATTTTTGTGCATTTTTTTTGGGGGGGCTCATTTGGCATAATAGTGTCCATTTAATAGTATTATCTTGAATAAATAAAAAAATAAGGAAAATTACCAAAAAAACAAACAAGAACAACAAAAGTGTGCCGTATTTTTAAAAGTTTTATTGCGTTGTTTTTATTTGCTTTTTTTTATTTCATCGGTGAAGAAAAAGGCCAAACAGAAATTTTGAAGGCCAAACTGCTTTAAAAAAAGGCCAAATTCGCGAAATTTGGCCTCGCTATAAAAAAAAAGGGGAATCCCCCTACTTGAACTTTCTGTTTAATTAATCGAGTTGTAGCGTTGATTTTTTTCTTTTTTCGCTATAAAAAATAACTACTTGATGAAATTACGTGATTTTTTCTGTAGGAAAACTTTATCCCATGACGAGTACGTACAATATATTTTTTTTTTAAATATTTCCATTTTTTAATGTCAATGGAAAACTGCACAAGTACCCAAAACCGAAATGTAAAGACCATGAGTGAACGCACGTTTTTTTGTTTTTTTTAGTTTAGTTTCATAATGGCGGCCGTGATGTCGGAGGTTCGATTGTTAGATTGTAGTTTCGTATTTTTTTAATTTGTAAATCGCAAGTTAGGAAAAAATTAAACCCTTCCAAGATGGACAATAAATAAAGCCATAATATTTTATGGTAAAGGTAAGAGCGTAGAAACCATTGTTTTTTAGGAGATGTGATTATTGGATTAACCAATCAGAAATCGTCTGTGGCACACACATCTCTGTTTTTATAGATATATATATATATATATATATATATATATATATATATTATGCATATATAAATGCTTATCGTGTTTTATTGTTCTATATGTTCTATATATATCAAGATTCCAATTTGATTTTATTGCTGAATATTTACATAAAAATAAGCATATTCACCATCAATAATATATATATATATATATATATATATATACATACATACATACATACATATATATATATGTACACGTGTACATACATATATACGTATATATACATATATATATACACATATATATAAATGCATATACGCATATATATACTTACATATATACATTTCTGTGTGTATGTCATATATATATGTATATATATACTTTTGTGTGTGTATGTTTTATACATATTATGTCGTAAAATTCAATATATCTAGAAGGAAGCAATTTATTACAGTTCAATTTGCTTTTATTGTCGAAGATTTGACATCCGACCATTTTTCCCCTTCTGTGTGTCACTGTTCTCGAAAGTCACGCGTACGGACTTATCTTTTTATATCAAGTCAATTTCAAGTACGCGGTGCGTGCGTGCGTGCGTGCGTGCATGCGTGTGTGTGTGTGTGTGTGTGTGTGTGTGTGTGTGTGAAGCTTATGGGTTTAACTTTCTGACCAGTTGTGTCTGATGATTTATGACGTGGTTTACTGGCAATCAGCAATCCATCGCACCACGCCTCTCCCTGGTCAGCATGCGACACACTGCGTATCCAATTTGAAAGTTAACGTGGCTTTATTTTGACAACCACAAACGTTGCAGTATTATCAGCGTTAGTATTTCGCTGACTAACTGAAAATTTCTAAAATCACTTCTCGTGTGTGTCTTTGCAAGTGCATGTGTGTGTGTGTGTTTCTCGCCTTTGCGAGATCTACATATTATTTTTATGTCCCATTTGAGAGTTCTTGATAAAGTGCAGAAACGGATAGGTAACTTGATTGGCGCAACCTTTTTCTTCTGTGCAACATTTCTGTCACTGACGTGCTATGACTAGTCTCAGTCTTTTCTATAAATACTATTATGGTATGTATTCTCGTAGCTTCTTTCCTAAAAAAATGCAACCTGGAACTCTTTTCATGCTGATTGTTTTCCTCCTACTCATAGTAGTAATATTTTCAAGACTGAGGTCTATAGGCATCTTCCGTCTTTGCGATAATCATCTTCCTTTTTTTGTTAGCTTCTTACATTCAATGGTTTCACGCTTTGTCTGGAGCGTTGTCTATAAACAAATGTATCCAAAAGTTGCATATCTGCTGAATATGTGATGAATGTATAGTTCGAATTATTTATAACAAAAATAAGCTGATCTCTTGGTATTAGTTCCTTAAATCTACCTTCATTGTTTCTCGTGGTTAGTCCAAGTTATATTATCCTCTTTTTCACTTCAAACAAAGCATATTGCCAGTTGGACGGAAGCGGTTACTATTTGGCATCATGCCTAACATGGAACTGTGGGGAGTTGAACAGCGAAATTTGAGTACAAGATACATTTAAATCTCTGTTTAGTACAATCAGAAAAGCAGGAAACATGGAGGGAATTCCAAAGGGAATGAAACTATTAGAGTAGAAGATTTTTCAGAATCTAGGGACTTCAAAAGCGAAGAGGTGTGTTTAGTTGGGAATACGTACGTCGAGGGAGAATGAGTTCATCAGAGCACATCTCATTAAATTACTTGTAAAACAAATATAGAGATTCAACATTGCTACGATGGGACAGAGGTTAGGGTTTGGCCGATAGTGCGTGGCCTATTAAATTTGAGACTCGTTTTTGGAGTTTGTTTAAGAGTGAAAGACTAGTGGTAGACGCAGCAGATCGGATGTGACAACTAAAGAGAGTCTACATTCCTTGAAGCAGCTTTCGTAATGTCTTCCGTGTATTCGTTTGAATTCATGTTGCCTGTGAATGTTCAACTGTTATTACGTTATTCTTTGTTATTATTCTTATAGCACTTCTCGCAGCATCTTTCCCGCGCATATTGTATTACAACTGACGACTCGAAAAGAAACAAAGGAAGTTTTATTTCTCATATTATTTTGATGTTGAAATATTTTATCACCCTCTTTCCTGTATCGTAAGTGGGGCCCAAGCTCCCATCCGCGAAAACTGTCTCGGATACATCTTCATTCACCAATTACAAAACTCGCCCTTGTTATACAGTAAAGTGTACTTTGCTAGTATATGTCTGATGATTTGCATTTGCAGGGAGATGTTTACGTATACATAGGAAATGAACTGTAAAAAGTTGAACATCGAATGCACCAGGAAATCCTTGGAACATGTTTACCAGAAAGAACAGTTGGAAATAAGTCGTACACCATTGACTATGACTATGCAATTCATGCAGCTATGTACCTTGAAAACGAAGCTATAAAACCTGACATAGTAAAATGGGACACGAGGAGAAAGAAGCAACCCTTGTAGAAGTTAGTGTTTCCAGTTATGCTGGGTTAAACAGAGCTGAAAGGGAAAAAGATAACGAAATGTCAAGGTTTTATGTATGACATGAAAAGAAATTGGAATCTTAGGAAGATTTCTATAATTCCAATAATTATAGGAACAACTGCACTCAAGAAAAAAAAAAGAATAAAAAAAACTACCTGGCAAATGTACCCGGTAAACTAAGTGCAGATTCAAACAATTGCATTTAAAGGCACCGTAAGAACCTTAAAAAGATCTCTCAGTTGCAATATATGAGTTAGCGGGTGAATGTTTGGCATCCAGTAGCATTAGCTGATAAGAAAATTAAGAAAAAAAAAAAGAAATCATGGTCTAGAATCAACGTGTGCACTTAGATATCACGTTAACCTGTCGTGGGTAGAAACGGAAGTGACGCCATGTTGCTCAAAAAGAGAAAAGAAGCAAGAGAAATAAGTTAATTGTTGGAAAGCGTTGAGTGAACAGCACGTGTAAAGAAATGGCTTAAAGACTCAAATATGGATTAAGGGGTTAAGGCCCCAAATCTTCGTAGTCGCTGCTTATTTTGACACTAGCAAAAGAGAAGGTAACATCAGTAGTTTAAAAAGTTGTCCTTCTATAAATTCTAGAATATTCTTCTTCTATTTAGTTGCTATTAGACTTGAATTCCAGACGAGATCCATCCTTTCATGCAACCGATCGTGGATGAGATGTCCCACTCACAGGAGGATCGGTGTGACGCTTTTAGCGAAATAGATGTACTGAGATTAAAACTGCCTTTATGACTACCAGTAACCACTGTAAAAGAGTAATAAAGAACGCGAGAGAATTGTATGCTCAGTCCGTCAAGTCCAAAGTAGCTGAGCAACGGCTTGGTTCTCATCAGTTTTGGAGAATAACAATCAGGGTCCTAAACAGAAGCCTCTGCTCTATTCAATTCCAACCATCATTAATGGACCTGAGGTTATCTTATCAGCATCAGACAAAGCCAATCTCTTTTCCAAGAGCTTTACAGCAAATTCTACCCTATGCCACCTACCACCCGTATTTTTCCTGTGTTTGAAAAAAAAAATGCGATTTACAAATAACTGTGTGCAATGTTGCCAAGCTTACAAAAATCTCAATTCCAGTAAAGCAACTGACCTCGATGGCATTCCAATTATAGTGCTCAAAAAGTGGGGGAAAAGGCGGGCTGTTATTTTAATGCATCTAAAACCAAGCTTCTATCTTTTCATCATCAACGTTCTGACCCACATCTGGCCCTTAATGAAATGAACGACCCTCGCCTTGAGGACATTCCATGTTCAGACAAGTTTCTTGGCCTTACCTTCATTTCTGGTCTGAAATGGAGCACTTACATCAAATTTGTTGCCAATGTCGCTGGAAAAATGGTTGGATCATTCTACCGCCCCAGTAGGTATCTCACTGCCGATGTAATTCTTTACCTGTGTAAGAGCCAAGTACGTCATAGGATGAAGTGCTGCTGCCACATCTGGTTAGGAGTTGCCTTGAGCATCCTCTTCTGCCTTGACAGAGTTCAAATTCGACTTCGTAATCTAGTAGGCGATGCCCGTTTCTCTTGCGTGCAACCTATTTCCCACAGAAGAGACGTTGTGACCCTGTCTCTGTCCTACCGTTATTTTCATGGAAAGTGTTCGACTGTGCTCCTCCTCGTCAATCTTTCACGAAAAGCACTCGTCTAGCCAAAATCACTATCAATAATTTCCCACACTCTCTATCGGTACCTAGACATAAACGTGGATATCATGAATAAAGCTTTCCTAAAACTTCCCGCCTGTAGAACTCTGTTCCTTTGGTCTTCTTTCTAGTTGACTACAATATTACTTTCTTCAAGTCCAATGCAAGCAAGTTCTTATTGTATTGTCCTCGTAAATAATCTAATAATACTAAATTTCCACTACAAATGATTGCTACGCTATTGCCCCTATGACTACGATTCACGCATAAACCCTTTTCCTCAAGTGGCACCAGGGCCTTGATATGTGGCAACCCCTTTGTAAAAGAATTGTCATGTCCTTATTTGTAATTTGCATTCGATAACAATAATCTATTTTGTTTGATTGTGACTTATGATTGTGACTTATTAGAAGTCGAGGTATACGGAGCACTCTGATCATTTTTGCAATTCATAAAGCGTTCTTTTCTAGATTCTAAAACTTGACTACGTATTTTTTGGTACTATTAATATCACTTTCCCTCTTACTCCCAACCCATCGGAAGAAATTTCGTTTTTCTGTTTATGAGCTAAGGAACAACTGAGAGGACACGGACTGATAAGGATTGTGGTCGCAGAGTAATTAGTTTCGAATTTTCTAAGTTTCCCATTCTCTACGAAACGTGTTACCATTTCTTAGTAGTAGAGGTAAAAATATTTCTTTTAGTTGTACTCTAGCTGGGTTGAATTGTTTTTTAAAACATTATCTTAGATACATGCTTTGAAGGAAGAAAGAAAGAGAGAGAGGGATATATATATATATATATATATATATATATATATATATATATTTCTCCGAATATCAGCCCAGCCTTGACAGTCGTTTTAAATTCTTTTTCTACGCACATCTTATTTTCCTTTTAATAATATTATTTGAACCCATTCCCTTTTCCTTGCATCCATTTGTGAATTATTCCACGGATTTCTGCCTTTTGGATTACTTTGGATCATATTCCAATTACGCGATTCCCTTGGATTTTACTTGTGGAAATGGAAATTTAACCAACTTTTTTGGATTTTGATTTTTGGATTTTACCGTTATTGGATATTTTACCTTTCACCAGACTATCCAGTCACGTGAAATACCCTTTTTCTTCACCATATTTCATCCGCTTCACTATTGATCACTGACTTACTTGTATTTTAATCAAATACTTTTGCAAGCAAAATCCGATCCCGCATTTTGCTAAATCCTACCCTCTGATGAGAAGGAAAGTATTTCTTCGAAACTTCGCGGATTAAGGACTATCCACTTATTTTGTGCTTCCTTGTTTAAATTTAATTATGTTTTTAACTCTTTCCAAGCGTTTTTAAACATGTTTTATTAACTACTTGTTGTTATATATATATATATATATATATATATATATATATATATATATATATATATATATATATATATATATACCCGCAAGGATGCTGGTGGTTTTTGTGGGTATTTGATGTACGTTTGGATATTCGCTTTGCTGAGATAATCTCAGGTCTATTAATGATGAAAATGATTTTTGTGGAACGAACTAGATTCGAACTTGAGACACCCAGTCGCCAGTCCGTGTTGGTAATAACTAAAACACCGTCACCGCTTGCGTTGATTGTTTGTTTGTCCCCAATATGCACACCCCGCTAAACAACATGCTTACTGTCAACAATGTATTAATAAAGTATTGCGATTTCAACATTAAAAATTTAAATATTGATATTCCGTCAAACAGACAAAACAATAAAAAAGAAACAAATGTTCGTTCAATAAGCACTAATATTAGTTTAAGTTTAAGGCTCTTAGAATTCACGTGGGAATTGTTTACATAGACACGTGCTGTAATGAGTAATATCTTTATTTAAGCAATCTGTTCTCAGCGAAAGTTTCTTTTAAGAATCAAAAGGCCAATCGTTATTAGATGCGATAATAATTAAGAGCAACATAGCATTCAGTTCTATGCGGGTACGGTTTACGGAACAAGAATAATCTACTCCAACGGATTAAATAAAAAAAAAGTTCAGTTCAAAATTCCGTACACGTTCCTGAAACCGATATCATGGTTCCCAACTTCTGCAAGATACACTTAAAGAAGGTCGGAGGTTAAATCGGTCAAAACGTTATGAACAATCTGAACAATCTCAAGTAATCGTTCAATGTGTACATTTAGCGATGAAAACTTTATCTCGGCAGACCAATGTAAATGCTATTTCAAATGTTATAATGATAGACCAAAGAAAATGCAATTTCAAATTTAATCATGGCAGATCAAAGGAAATGCCATTTCAAATTTAATCATGACAGACCAAAGTGAATGCTATTTGAAACTTAATCGTGACAGATTAAAAGAAATGATATTTCAAATTAATCGTAACAGACCAAACAAAATTCTATTTCAAATAGACCAAAATAAAATACTATTGCAAAAATAGACTGCAGACCAAAATAAAATACTATTGAAAATGTAGTTGTAATAAAATAGTGCTTTTTTTAATAGATATACTTAATCTAAAAATGTAGTTTCAAACTATTTTTGAAGTTAATGAATATGCTATTTCGAACTTAAGCGCAAAAAACCAATAAACAAAAAACGACAGACAAAGCCCATTTTGGAGAGGCTTGAACGCATTGTAAATAAGATGCGTCCATTCAATCTGCGCGTTTATAAAATTTAATGTGACAGAACCGACCCACCAAATGACGGACAAT
Source organism: Euprymna scolopes (assembly GCF_053919585.1). Taxonomy (NCBI): domain Eukaryota; kingdom Metazoa; phylum Mollusca; class Cephalopoda; order Sepiida; family Sepiolidae; genus Euprymna; species Euprymna scolopes. The sequence goes on along the minus strand of NC_136499.1, from coordinate 95,737,504 downwards.
TCAACCAAAGAAGCAATGGCAAATCCGAAGAAAAAGTTGAAGTTTATTGATTCAGAATTGACATTAATCAAAATAATTTTACACGACCAAAAACAAGTTGAACTGACTAATCCAGAATGCGAATTAATTAATTTGAAATCTGATTTAATTTCTTTAAGCCAAAATTTCAAATTGGTTAAATCAAATTTTAAATTAGCCATCGAGTATCGGTAATTAAAAAATACTAATCCTTAGGGGTTAATTTCAAACTAATGATATGCAAACCAAAAAGAAACGTCGATCAGAATTCTTTTCATTTCAGAGAACAAATAACACATCACTCAATAAGTAACCGCGCCGAACTAATGACACAGCTTTAAGGCGAAATTCGACTTTATTCATCAACATGGTCTCATCCTAGGATGATACACTGATTCAAATTCTATTTTAACAATGTCTTTTGTTTTGTCAAACGATTTATGTGTGTGTGAAGCCCCTAAATACGTCTTCAGTTTCCAATATAACTTATACATTGGGGCCAAACATCTTTCCTTGATGCATTCTTTTTAGCTTGTAAACAGTCAATAGTCACTGGAGGAAGACCAGAATGAGTTCGGAAGGATATCGAAGTTCAATTCATTATCATTGCCGATTTCGACTTGCGAGACAGTGCATCGTCTTTGTGCCTTCATTTATGGCTATTTTGGGACAATTTCATTCTCCAGACGACGCACCAATAATGCTATACAATATTCGATATTGATTGTTCTTTCTTTCAATGCACAAAATACCTTACGCATCCCAACATACAGAAGCAAAAACATTGTCTGCTGATGTTTGCATCTTTGATCGCTTTGGAACCTTAAACCTGTTGCTGTCAACTAAACTGACTGCCAGTTTGACTCCGAGTGATGTACTTACGCTATGTCTCATCTTTTTTCGTACATTGACGCAAAAACTCCATTTTGCTGCCTCAAATCAGTTACAATGTGAATTAAGGAATGTCTTTGTGTTGCCAAAAGCGTGTTGGAGCCATATGTAATATGTAAAATTCACGTGAAAAAACATTCACATCTTTGAGCACGTTCTGACGTCACAAAAAAGGTAGATTCAATATATTCAGTTAAGTTAAGGCTCGAAGCTAATTACAACCAGAAGAGTTCAGAGTTGAGTTCAGAACAGTCAGAGGAGGAGATTTAGCATAAGCCCATTTCAGAAGGAGGCAGAGATGCGATAACAAAATGTAGGAACCTAATGCGGCATCGAATACCTGGCTATTCTCATCACCAGCTAGAATAAATGTCATTATGTTGTTTGTAAACCTTTGTCTTCGCGCCATTTCAACCGCAAGGTAATGTGTTTTGCCTTCGTCTTGTAAAAGAACTTTATAATGAGCCCTCCTTCCAAAGTGTTAACTGTGTCCCCTCACCAATAATGTATCACCCCCTCTGTTTAAAAGAACCGTTTACTAAGCATCTCTCTTCATCTTCTTCTATCTTCTATTCTATATAAATAAAATGAACTCATTTTTTCCCGTCTGATTTTGACATTAATAGGATTAAAAATCAAGATATTTCATGCAAATATAATATGCACAAACGGCAGAACAATATCTGAGGTGTGTTATAGGCTTATTATTTCTCAAATTCCTCGATAATCTTAGATTTCTATACTTTTTCTGCTGAGAAGTCACGGTCAAAATCGGTTAAGATCAATGGAAGTGGTAAAATATTTTCTCTCTAATAAATTCCTCCCCCACCCCCTGCCACCACTTAACACCGTTTGGGGATCGTTCACAAGGAACAGTTGAGAAGAGAACACCGGTTTGGCTTCGTAGTTCTTTCATGTGAAGTTATTTAAAATCACTAAACTAAACTGCAGTGCTCTGTGGCGTAGTGGCTAGCGTGCTGGACAATTCACATTATATTTTCACGTTCGCGCCGACCTACCGTAGTTGTTTTTTTGTTTGTTTTTTTTTTCTTCCTAAACAACTGGAATGGACTTTTCTTGGTGGCCGAACTGTTAACGTTGCAGATGTTTTTGTTGTTTTTTTTTTCACACTTTATTTTCCTACTTTTACTCATGACTCCGGGTTTGATCCTTCCTACTTACCTACCATAACATTTTTTAAAACTCCCCCCCGTCCCGGAAACAAACACTCGGGCAACGCCGGGTACACCCGCTAGTCTATTAATAATATGAACTCGTCGAAGCGTTTTTGTTTTTGATCAACTGTAAGAAAATGAGGTACCTACTTTAAACATAGCCTTTTCACAATCAAATGTTAAAAATGTTAAATGCATTGTTGATATCTTCAGCTCCTTTGCTGCCTCACGCAATTTCGATTTACGATCGGACAAAATGAGTTTGTGGACTCTTTTTTTAAAATTTTTTTTAATTACATTTTCACCCCAAACAAGGCAAATTGCCACTTTGGTGTAGGGGGCTACTATCAGGGGCAACAACTACTGGGGTACTATGTAGGGATTTGGGCAGCAAGGTGTCGGTTCACGTTACACTTGAACTTCTGCACGTCAGTACTGTTGGGGAAGCAGGGACCTGGAATGGAATTCCAGAGTCTTGCGGTTCTGGGGAAGAAACTATTGGAGTAAAAAGATCTTTTACATCTAGGGACCTCTACAGTGTGGGGGTGGGATCTAGTAGCCTGTCGGGTTTGTCGAGGGTGCTCGCGTCGTGGGGGCACAAGTGATTGCAGTTCATCAGAGCATTCACCACTAAAATACTTGTAGAACAGGCAGAGGGATGCAACATTTCGTCGATGGGACAGAGGCTGAAGCTTAGATGCCAGTTCAGGGCCTATCAGATTTGCGACTCTCTTTTGAACCTTGTCAAGGAGCGAGAGACTAGTAGCAGATGCACCAGCCCAGATGTGGCAGCAATACTCCATACATGGGCGAATGGTGGCCTTATAGAGGTACAGAATACTTTCGGGTGTTAGTAGTTTTCTAGCACGGTAGAGAGAGCCTACCTTTCTTGCAGCGGCCCTGGCAATGCCTTCAATGTAATTGTTCCAACTCATGTTTCCTGTGAACGTTAGGCCAAGGAGTTTGAAAGATGGACTCTCAGATAAAGAGTCGTTGGCCATTGCTATTGGTGGTAGAGAGGGTTTCTTGTAATTATTGAATGAAACTAGTTTAGTCTTGGCAGCATTGAACGCGACCAACCACTTTTGTCCCCATTCCACTACAGATTGGAGGTCTTCCTCTAGTGTTTCTGCCATTTCTTTAGAAATGTGTTCATTCGTCTTCCTGTCGTGTCTGCCATAGAGTGTAGTGTCATCAGCATATATACCCATCTCAGAGGCAATGTTGTCGGGGAGGTCATTTATGAATATCAGGAACAATAGAGGTCCAAGGATAGAACCCTGGGGCACTCCCGCATTTATATCATATTGTTTAGATGTGCGACCGTCGAGGACTACTTTTCCGGGATAATGTGGACGACGGGAGTTCAGCACCATTTAAAGTACAACCGCATTTAAAGTCAACATATAACTTCTTTACCGTTTGTCCCCCAAATCTGAACAACACTTATCAAGACATTGTTTTGCTTGAATACCCCCGACAAACTCAACAAGCAACTAAGTCCCACCCCTACACAGGAGAGATCCCTAGATGTAAGAAAGCCGTCTACTCTAATAGTTTCTTCCCCAGAACTACTAGACTCTGGAACTCCCTTTCGGGTTCATGTTTTCCCAACTGTACTGACATGCAGAAGTTCAAGTGTAATGTAAACAGATATATTGCTGCTCAACTCCCTACATAGTATCGCTGCAACTATTGTCCCAGATAATAGCCCCCTACATCAAAGAGGGATTGTGCTTTGTTTGGGGTGCAAATGGAATAATAATAATAAAAAAATGCAACAGGTACTTCACTTAAATAACTGTACCTTAAAAATAGGACCAGGACAACAGCATATTCTTTTCATTGGTTTGACTAGAGTGTGTGCATCCATTGATATCTTATATGCTTTTTTACAGAGTGATGTGGTTTTCAATTGATTAACTGTGTTTAACTGGATCGGATATATACTCGATATACTAAATATAGTCAAAGAATGAAAATAATATGCTGTTGTCATAGCCCTACTTATAAACTAATATTAACTATTAAATTTTATCAATTAGCTACTAATTGATTTTTAATTCAATGATTGCTTTGCTTTTAATATAATAGTTCTTAACAGCAATATTGCTTATTTTTAGGTAAATACCTACCATCTGCGTTCAAATAATCTTTTTTTATTTTAAAAGATCGATTTGATGTTCAACATGTTGCAATCTGTTTCTAAATTACAAGTGAAAAATCGAATTGATTTCTTTCTTTTGTTTTCTTTACAATCATATCTAATAAATAAATAAATTTGTATTGAAATTAACGAAATGTGAATAAATGAGAATGATCTTGTTCCGTGTTTGCAAACACATTATGAATGAACATTTTTTTAAAATTTAAAATTACTGTTTTGTGTATTTAAACTACATAACCTTGCTATGTAATAGCACACCGCCCCCCCAAACACTAAGTATACCTATATATCACAGTAATACACAACTTTGTCGGTTGTAAATGTTTTAGCAAAGATTAAACTCTTCTGTGCCTAAATCTAAATGCAGCTTCTATGAACAAAGCTTATTTCTTAGAACTGCACTCCTGTGGAACAGTGTTCCACTAGTCTACTTCTTGGCCGACTACAATATGGTAGCCTTCAAGTCCAATGTAAACAAGTTCTTGTTTAACTGTCCCCTTAAATAATCCAAATTCTACCAAATCTACACCATTAACGATTACTATACTATCAGCTTACATTCATTAACCCTTATCCTCGAGTGGCCTTCGGGCCTTGATATGTGGTGATTACCGTGTAAAAAAAGTATTATAAATTTATGAGGAAAACAAGTTATTTAGAACGTCCTGTTAATTCTTTCAAAACCCACCATAAAATCTGTCGTCGTCTCGTTAAACCGTTGTAGATAGTCGGCTCAATGAGTGTTGGCTATTGTGACTCCCAGGCAACATCAAGATTCAGCATCATTTGTATCTGTACGACCACGTTTAAAGCCAACATACAACTTCTTAACCGTTATTCCGGAATCCGAATAACACTTAAGACATTGCTTTACTTGAATAGTATTTTTACTATCAGAAAGTAATGCTTTATCTATACAAAAAATTAAGATCTGTCCATTTTCTTTTAATTTGTAACAGTTAAATAATTGTACATGAAAAACAGTTAAATAATTTGAACCCAATGAGGGTATTAATGCATACATTAATACTCTTATTGGGTTCAAATTTCGACAGGTCACATTTTAAGAATCAAGCACATTTTATGAGTAGTGTCATCTGTATTTCCGTTTCAGGAATTGAGTAAGGTGTTAGAATATACAGAACGTGTTAGAAAAACAATCGATACTTTTTTTTTATATTCTTTTATTTCAAAATCATTTGAAGCATTTAATAGACGTGCAGAGCAACAGATAGCTAGTCTGTATATTATTAATGAGTTTAAGAACTGGATGGACGATTGGAAAGCACTGAAATATTAAAAGAAAGTGATATGTATCATCATGATTCCAAAATTCGGAAATCTTAGCTGCTGATCAGTGCTCTTTTATTAATACCTTGAAGTCTGTAAGATATGAGCTGGAGAATTGCAAATCAATGGGTGTGAAAGCATTGGTTTGTGGAATGAATCATAGCAGGCATTCTATCTGCGTCTATGCGATGAAATTCTTCGGAAAACTGCAAAAGAAGTGTGACAATATCCAGACAAGTTTATTTGAAAAAAGTTTATCGAATGATTTGTCTTTAGTCGCAAAAATACGTCTTCAGTTTCCAATATAACTTCTACATTAAAAACAAACGTCTTTCCTTAACGCATTCTTTTTAGGTTGCAAACAGTCAATAGTCGCTGGAGGTAGAATAGAGTGAGTGCGAGAGTATATCGAAGTTCGATTTCCAAATATACTATTTTGTCATTTCTTCGAATCAATTATCTTAAGAAAGTCTTGAAATAAAGACGAAAGATTGATGCATCTATAAATAATTTGATTTTCCTTTTTCATTTTCTATCATACTGGAATATTATGTCTATAATTTTTTATCATACTTAGCGAGTATAGGATGATAGCACAACCGCAGATTTGCATATATTTAAGCAGATGTAGCAGACAAATTGAGCAATTTCCACTGAGTTGACTTCCTCTAGAGGCTGAAAGATATTGCTATGAACAAGCATATGCCTTTTCAAACCAGCAGTAGATTTGCAAACTTTGCTGCATATTAAACAGATCATTTGGTTCAGACTAATAGGCACAAAGTTGACCTGAATAGGAGTTTTGTGTGACTTAAGGTGATCGACGTAGCAAACTGTTGACAGAGGCTTTCTTTTTTAAATCTAAAAAGTCACTTAATGTTACTCCTCCCACTTCAATTTTAGCTTTTTAATGTTTTATTTTTGTAAATAAAGAAATATATTTCACTTCTTCCATTTTGGAACCAGATGCCTTTCAGTGTAAAATAAACTTTTTTACGTCACCTGACGAGTGACTTTCGGTTTCTTGAAAACCCTTTTGTCCGAAATATTAGCATGTTCAATGTAGCAACTATGCAATATTTGTCTATATAAATAAAAGTATTATATTTTGCTCTTTTTTATTTAGCACTCTTTATAACCTCGTTTTAATTCATGAGTTTTATCTCCTGAATACATTTAACTTGGTATATATATATATATATATATATATATATATATATATATATATTAACTTGGTATATATATATGTATATATATATATATATATATACTTTTTATTTATTTTACATGCCTTTACACATTCATAAGTATGCTTCAGTCAGCCAGTTACAAGTAACTAGAGACCTCTAGGCGATATTGCTTTTACAAATTTGATTTTTGTATAAATTAAAGTAGTCTGAAAAGGTCTTTAGTTACTTGCAACTGGCTGACCGAAAATACACATGAATGTATATATATATATATATATATATATATATATATATATATATATATATATATATATATATAGCTGCTTCCGTTCAGTAATAAGAAACAATGGGCACCCCTATAAGGGTAGCTGTGCGTGTAATTGTGAGGCAAGTGTTGCGACCTCTCCAACCACACCTCTCCTGAATTGGCACTGCTTGAGTCCAGTGGCAAGGAGAGACCCAGAACCCAGAAAAAACTCGATTAAACCTAGAACCCCATCTTCCAACGTAAACCCCTACTACCAGGTCTCCTTCTCCAACATCAGGGGTCTACGTTCCAACCTTCCAGAGGTTGAAACCCAATTACAGGAGACGAAACCGGACATATTATTTCTAAGTGAAACTGGAATAGGGTCGACCACTTCCCTAGATGAGTTCATAATTAACGGATACTCTAATTTAACAGCTAAATCTGACACCCAAGATCGCCATGGGCATGGAATATGTGCCTACATTAAGGATGGCTTCCCGTGTGGCAGGGATATCTCTAGAGAAGATCCTAATTTACCCTATATGTGCTTCAGGGTTGCACTTGCTGACACCACTGTATTTATATTTGCCCTTTGTAGGCCCCACAACAGCGGAGTTACTATCTTTAAGAGCATATCTGAGAAAATAGACCACATACTGTCTTCACATCCCTCGGCTAACATCCACATCTGTGGTGACTTCAACGTCCATAACGTGGAATGGCTGACCCATTCAAATAAGACAGATGATGAGGGGAGATTTTGTCATGATTTTGCCATTGCTTATGACCTCACTCAGATTGTTCGCGAACCCACCCGTGTGCCCGATACACCCGGTCAATATGCAAGCCTCGTAGACCTTTTTCTCTCAACTTCCCCTGAGCTATGTTCATGTTCCGTTCATTCTCCTCTAGGATCCTCCGACCATTCCGTCGTATCAGTTAACATAAAAACGAAATGTAAGAAGCCCCCAGACGTACCCCTCCACCGTACTGTATACCGATACTCTATGGCTGACTGGGATAGCTTCCGTAAATTCATATCTGATCTACCTCTGCACTCCATGTTTAAAAAGGAAGTGTCCTCTATAGTATCAGATCTGACTGAATGGTTAATTGTAGGCATAGACCAATTCATACCATCTAAAAAATTCCAACAAAAACCTAACAGCCAGCCATGGTTCTCCCCAGAATGTGCTGCTGCTATCGCGCACAGAAATCACTTTTTCCATAGCTACCAACGTAATAGATGCACTGAGACTAAAGCTGCTTTCAGGACTGACAGCAACCACTGTAAAAGAGTAATAAAAAATGCAAGAGAGCTATATGCCCAGTCTGTTAAATCCAAGGTAGCTGATCAGCGGCTTGGTTCCCACCAGTTTTGGCAAATAACAAATAGGATCCTGAACAGAAGTGTGCGTTCTATCCCAACCATTATCAATGGACCAGAGGTCATCTCGTCAGCGTCAGACAAGGCCAAACTATTTGCAAAGAACTTTGCAGCTAATTCTACCCTATGCGACGAAGGCCATCAACTCCCCATATTTCCTCCTATAACACAGAACAAGCTAGGTAACATACAAATATCCGTGCATGAGGTCGCCAAGCTAATCAAGATCCTAGATTCCAGTAAAGCAACTCGCCCTGATGGCATCCCAATTATAGTGTTAAAAAAGCTTCAACCAGAACTTGCTCCCATACTTACGAAACTATTTAAGCGCTGCCTTAAGGAGAAGTGCTTTCCGACTCCCTGGAAGACCTCATCAGTTTGCCCTGTATTTAATAATTCAGGTGATAAGTCATCTCCCTCTCAGTACAGACCAATAAGTCTCCTGTGTGTTATGAGTAAGTTGCTGGAATCCATATTAAATAGAGAAATAGTAAACCACTTCAGCAGGAATAACCTTCTTAGTGACACACAATATGGTTTCCGCTCTGCAAGATCTACCGCAGATGTGCTGACGGTTATATCCCACAGGATTAGTGAATCTCTTGACAAAGGTTTCCTTTCTACGGCAATTGCTCTTGACATATCAAAGGCCTTCGACAAGGTATGGCATAAGGGTATGCTTCACAAGATTTCCAGCTACGGTATAACTGGAAATGTTTTCTCAATCATTAAATCATTTCTCTCCGATAGGCTCATAAGAGTAGTGGTAGATGGACAAAAATCGGAGGCCTGCAATATAAATGCTGGAGTCCCTCAGGGGTCAATCCTGGGCCCAACTCTCTTCCTGATCTACATCAATGACCTCCCTAAACACATACTTAAATCATTCGTTGACATCTATGCTGATGACACGACCATCTACGGCAACACATCAAAGGCTGTAAATGACGAAGTCCTCTCTGATTCTCTCTCCTCTGATCTCGAGCGCGTGGTTCAGTGGGGGAAGATGTGGCTGGTTACCTTTAATGCATCCAAAACCAAACTCGTATCCTTACATCATCAACGCTCTGATCCCCATCTGGCATCAATTGGGATGGATGGCTCTCGTCTGGGTGAGGCCCCGTGTTTTGACAAGCGTCTGGGCTTGACCTTTACTCCTGATCTGAAATGGAACATGTACATCAAGTCTGTTGCCAAGGTCGCTGGAAAAATGGTGGGATCCTTCTACCGCTCCAGAAGATATCTCACTACTGATGCTATTCTCTATCTATATAAAAGCCAAGTACGTCCAAGGATGGAATACTGTTGCCATATCTAGGCAGGAGCTGCTAAAAAAAGCATATCCTGCCTTGACAGAGTACAAAATAGACTTTGTGGCTTAGTGGGGGATGCCCTTTTCTCTACCCTGCAACCTCTCTCCCACAGAAGAGACGTTGCGAGCCTATCCTTGTTTTATCGTTATTTCCATGGCAGGTGCTCGTTTGAACTCCAATCTCTAGTCCCCCCTCGCCAATCTTTCACGGAAAACACCCGTCTAGCTGAATCCACTGTGAAAAATTTCCCCCACTCTTTATCTGTGCCTAAATCAAAACGCGGATTCCATGAACAAAGCTTCTTTCTTAGAACTGCACGCCTGTGGAACTCTGTTCCGTCTGCCTGCTTCCCACCGGACTACAACCTGGATGTGTTCAAGTCCAACGTTAACAATTCCTAATGAACCGCTCCCTTAAGTAAACACTTCATCAAATCTCCACACTAACGTAATGTACTTGCAATAACCCTTATCCCTGAGTGGCTTCCGGACCTTGATAAGTGGTGATCACTGTGTAAAAAAAAAAACTGACTGGAAACAAAGCCGAGATAAGAAGAGTGGACATACAGCGCCTGGTAATCCATTTTAGTACTGACCAGGCTCAATGTTGCTAAATCGGTGATCCGATGGGAACTGGTCTTTCAACGTATTTATGCCATGTGTACATATATAAATATAAATACTACTTGTATTAATCGGAGTATTGTCCTCATCTTGAGTATGACACGGAGAAAGGTCGAAAAGTCGGGTCTAGCTGATCACATATGGAAAGAAAAAGGAACAAACCTCCCTTTGTGGAACGAGGTTAAAATAATTGACAAGGATGCACTCAAGGAGGCAGCACATATGCTAAGAAAGAAAATATTACTAAACAGACCAATAGCATTTGGGAGCCTTTAATAGAAAATAACAAACATTGTACAGCCTTAAAATTTTGGCGATGAAAGCGAGATAATGCTATATCAATCTTTATTATAGTTGCCCCCCCCTTTGTAGACAAATTTTTTTTTTTCACAAATTCAAAACTAAAATCATGAAATAGAGACTAACTCGTAGAATATGAAAATATCTACGGAGCCAGTAACTTTTCTCTTTTCTTTTCCAAATAACAACGAACATGTCTGAAGACGGTCGAAGGATAATGCGACCGAACCGTTGCACTCAAGATTACAACAATAGTCCGATCAATACAAGTAAAATAAACAATCAGCTCTCATCTCGAAAATCCAGAACTTTACATATATATATATACATACTAGCATTTCAGCCCGGCGTTGCCCGGGTGTTTTGAGGTGTATGCTGAGCAAAAAAAAAAAAAAAAGAAAAAAGAAAAAAAAGGGTCAATTTTTTTAACTTTGACCCCTATTATCACCACTTAAAATTTATTATTTTGGACTCAAATCAAGTTATTAAGTTAGACCAATGTCCAAGGAACCTATATCTAAAATTTCAAGTGTGTAGACCCAAAATTGTCGGAGGAGTTTGGTAGAGTTCTCAAAGATCAAATCGTTGAACTTTGACCCCTTAACAGCCAAATTTCTGGTCGAAAATCGATCACATCGATTTTCCCAAATCTCAGTACACTGTATATCAAATTTCGAGCCTGCAGACTAAAAATTGAAAGAGTTATTGCGTAGGAAAATGTACACATACAGACAGATACACAGATACACAGGCACACAGACAGACACACAGACACACAGACACGTTCACTTTTATAGATATATAGATACATGAATCCACATGCATACATACATACATACATACATACATACATACATACATACAATATATCATAAACTGACTTTGCATTTACGTTGATGTCCCGATTAAGCGAAATCCATTGCATTGCATAAATCATATAGAAAAATAATACGAACCCGATGTCACATTTTTTATGGTCAATTTATTACAGGGCACATTGTGATACAGATTTTATGGACGCTTCTGTCAAACAAAAGTGATTGTAATCACCTAAATCCAACAATTTTTCAATATTTGTTAAGAGAAAACGAATAATATTTTCAACAAAAAGAAGTCACGTTTTTTTTTAACGTTTGATTGTACAATTTAACGACTGTATATCAGATATTCCCTCTTTTTTGTGTGTTCTTCATATCATTTCTTTTGCTTATATACACCAAGTAAACATTTAAGATGAAGATGATTTTTTTTTACCCTGTTTAATATTGTGCTCTGGCATTAAGTTAAAAATTGGCAAAAACCGAAATAAATTGAAAAAAAAAAAAACACGAATATGTAATTTTATTTTTATCCAACCATTTTTTAAATCGTATAAAGAAAAGATTTTATTAATTAAAAAAAAAATGGAAGCTTAAATTTGGGAATGCATATTAATGGTATTTGTCTAAAAATTGTGCAAATGTTTTTAATTCTTTTTTGATTTTTTAAAAAGTTTAATTTAAAAAATATCCTTTTAAATTCATGTTATAGCCATAATGATTTCTCTTTTCATTAAGAGAAGTCGGAAATTTTATATATTTTTTTCTTTCTGTAAAATAATTTGTACCGTCGTGTCTCACCATCGACGCTCTCTATATTCCATTATGTAAAACCGATTGAGAGTGAGATTAGGGTACTTTGAATTGCTTTCACCTTTGACCTCTTCTGAGATAACTGTTTTAGGAGCACACAATCAGCAGATAGAGGTGTACAGAGTGGGGGTTTATCATTTCTTCTGTGAATTGGTCGGGACTTGCTTCTCATAAATTTTCTCATTCCGTACGATTTGTTTCTGCATTTCCTTTACTTTCTTTTTATTCTGTAGTTTTCCTGTTTCCTGTTCTGTTTTTCTTTATTAAAACCGTTATTTAAATTTCCTGTTTCAATCTCTGGTCTCTTCTTGCACAGTACGGCCTCTTTAAAAAAAAAAGAACATCCCAAATTTGGGATTCTACAAAACGAAAAAGAAGAAAAATGGAAACCAAATTAAATTAGATAATTTGAAAAAAAAAAAAAAAAAAAAAAGCAAAAAAGCAAAATGGTCAAATAATTATAAATATTGCTAAAAACGTAAGGGAGATAATTCAAATAATTATAAATATTGATAAAAACGTTTAGGAGATAATTCAAATAATTATAAATATTGATAAAAACGTTTAGGAGATAATTCAAATAATTATAAACATTGCTAAAAACGCAAGGGAGATAATTCAAATAATCATAAATATTGATAAAAACGTAAGGGAGATAATTCAAATAATTATAAATATTGCTAAAAACGTAAGGGAGATAATTCAAATAATTATAAATATTGATAAAAACGTTTAGGAGATAATTCAAATAATTATAAACATTGCTAAAAACGCAAGGGAGATAATTCAAATAATCATAAATATTGATAAAAACGTTTAGGAGATAATTCAAATAATTATAAACATTGCTAAAAACGCAAGGGAGATAATTCAAATAATCATAAATATTGATAAAAACGTTTAGGAGATAATTCAAATAATTATAAATATTGATAAAAACGCAAGGGAGATAATTTAAATAATCATAAATATTGATAAAAACGCAAGGGAGATAATTTAAATAATCATAAATATTGATAAAAACGTAAGGGAGATAATTCAAATAATTATAAATATTGATAAAAACGCAAGGGAGATAATTTAAATTATCATAAATATTGATAAAAACGCAAGGGAGATAATTTAAATAATCATAAATATTGATAACAACGTAAGGGAAATAATTTAAATAATTGTAAATATTGATAAAAACGTAAGGGAAATAATTTAAATAATTTTAAATATTGATAAAAACGGGAGATAATTCAATATTTGATAAAAACGGGAGATAATTCAAATAATTTTAAATATCGCTAAAAGGCAAGGGAGATAATCAGGTGATTTGGATGATTTACCATTATTTTCACAACGTTTCCGCCGATGTATCCTACGACCTTCTGCAGGTGCACCTTGTTGAACTCTGTAAAATAACAATTATATTTTTATATAACGTTGTCCGGGAACCAACACGTAGTAGCCTTAGTCGCAGAATAGACAAAGAATAGAAAAAGAATAGAAAAACTCGCTTTTTTTTTTTTAGCATTATTCAATTAATTTGGAATGGTCATTCGGGGCCCGTGACGCAGTGGATAGAGATGCGGAATATCTACGATTCCAGATGAGCATTGTCTGAAGGTAGCGGTTTCAATTCCACCCAAAGCCGGTCAGAGGATTAGTTGGCCAAACCGTGGTGAGACGACAATTACAGAGGGCAGTAATTGCTGTGGATGCAATGTAGAGATTCGACATTCCTATCCCGTCGCCGCTAACCACCTGACGAAGGTCAGAGGAATAATTGGACGAAACCTCGGGAAACAACAACTGGAAGATGAGGATAATAATCCACAAATTATTAAATAAAAATAAATCGCTTTTTTTTTGTGTTGTAAAACATTTTTTCTCATTCTCCCGCCACGCGTTTCTCGTTACGTCTGTGACGTTCTCATGTGAGCGTCTTCTCGAACGCTATCCACATCTCTAACATGATCTCGAACGTCATCCATGTCTCCTACGTGATCTCTCTCTCTTATTTTATAATCTTGTTCCTAACAGCGACGCCATTTTGACGTAGTTCGAATATTTAAATAATCCATTTCGCATTTCGTAAGCATTTGCATATGCGTCTCCGCGCTCTGTTACACTGAATATCGCCCGCACCGAGACTTGAACTGAATTTTACTTAGTACTTTACACGAGTTCGTGGCGTAATAGATAAAGTACTAAGTACATCCTGTTCTAAGTGCAGGCGATACCAAGAATACAATTGCGAATTACTTAAGACTTCTACCTGATCATGGCTGACGGAACGAGAGCATGCTACCTTCGTGGCTTAAATAAATGAGCTCAATTCAAGATTTCTTAACGATTTCCGAGTTCAACATAAAGATGCCCACTTTCTACAAAATATACCTGAAAAAGGTCGGAGGTTACACCGGCCAAAACGTTGTGAAAATAACAATCACGACGAGAACAGTAGTTCAAATAATCCAACTAATACAAATTGTCAATCATCATCTGAAAAATCCAGAAACATGTAATTCGAGTGTTACATCCTCGCCATGAAGTTAGACGTAAGATCAGGTGAACAGCGCCGACTGTATTCCACGATAGAGGTTTCTCAGGCGAATAATAAGTTTGCAGTATTGCAATATGAGATTTAGTATCAATAACTTTTTTTTTATTGAGTTTTGCAAAAGCAAATTAGATACAAAAAACTAGCTGAAAATAGCTAAAGACTAGTCATAGATAGCAAAAGAAAAACTATTTATATATTAATAATGTAGTACCATTAACGTATGTACGTACACACGTGTAACGGTTTCCAGATTATAAATTATTCGATAAGAGATCCTGTTTATTAAAAAGGGGGATAGAAGGTGATAACATACCACGAACATTAAAATCGTATATAATATGCTAATTTAATGTTTGTAGAATGTAAGCACATTTTATCTGCCTTTTTAATAAATAGGATCTCTTGACCACCGAAGATTTAATGTAAAAAAAAAAAAAATGTTGCTTCTGGGTCGAACGTAAAACTAAAACATACCTCCTTGTTCTTCTGGCTAATATGTCACAGACTCTTATAAGGATATTGGAGTAAATCGTAATAAGCAGATATATTCTGACACTACATTAACCAGATTACTAGATTTATTAGATAAATACCTTTACAGTTTTAATAAAAGAGCTACAGTAATATCGCGGGTCTCCATTCATGCTGAACGTCCACAGAATGCCTAATAGCAATATATTACATATGAAAGATGCCGCTGTGGAATTTCCACAGGTTCCGCTTGTCTAAAAAAAAAAAAAATAAAATAGCCAAATATAGCTAAATAGCACAAAATGGCATCAGAATAGCGTGAAAAATTAATTACATAAAATGTAAAATCTCGATTATTTACTGCATTTTTAAAATTTTAGAGTAAATGTCAATAAAGGTGTTAATCATTGATATAATGGACTTTGATTATGAAAGAAGTTATGGCGAGTTCGAATATTTCGGTTGGAGTCATTTCCGGTTCATTAATCCGTATCATCGAGTTGCTCTTGGTCTTGATAAGCGGTTAAAATTGAAAACACATACATACACACACACAGGGGTCAGTAACCTATTTGAGGTTCTCAAGAAGTCAGAGAGTCCTTTGACTCTCTATTATTTCATTTCTTGACTCTCTTTTATTTCAGGTCCTGGATATGACCTTAAACTATATCCGATGGTGAGGCCCCAGCTTGCGGGCTTTGGGGAGTGTGGAGCCACCCTTTAATTGTCATTGCTCCCAGGTTCACTCTGACTCGCAGTGGTAGTATCTGTTAGGGTCCCAACTATGGGTTAAATAGAAACTGACTTGAAAAAAAACAAAAAAATCAAATGTATTCTATTAAAAACTTTTTCGTCAAAATTACTGGATTCGGCATGAAATGACCTGAAAAGGGTTGATATGCCGTAAAACAAAAACAACCAACCAACAAAAATCTATTATTTTAGCAGCATGTCTTGGGTGAGAAAATCTTGGCGACATCCACCCCCCAGGCTTCAGAGCACATACAGCACTTGGTATTACCAAAATGGTCAGTACTGCCAGGCTCAACGTCGCTTTACTCCAGTGATCTAGAGGTGATCGGTGTGTCAATGTGATTATGCCGTATATTTGGAGTTGCGGAACCCTAAACTTGTGGATCTAAATAGAAAATCTTAATTGCGGGCAAATGAATCCCACTTTTTTATACTCTTTTTCACCCCAAAGTTGAGCAACAAGATGTTTGTTCACATTACATTTAAACATCTGCAGGTTAGTGTAACAGAGCGCGTATGGACACGTTGGAAAATATCAACAGGAGCTCTGAGATAGCTAGCTTGCAAAGATATTAGCATCTGTAGCCTAAAAAATGCACGTATGCTAATCAGGAAGTGTGCGGGAATTTGAGCGACAAAACAAAATAAAAAAAGACACCACGTGGTCGGCAGAAGAAAAAGGCGGTTGAAAAAGATTGACGTGTAAAGTCGAGGACGAGAAATGGCTGTGCACGGCTGGTGTGTAGTGGAGCAGAAAGAAAATACCAGGGGAGATGGACGTGTGGCCCCGTAGTGGCTTCTAGAGACTTTTTAGGCTGGTGTCAAGACGGGGAGAAGGAAAAACGGTAATAAATGACTTGTGCTAAAAAAGAAAGAAAAGTCGAGTCGGATTAATTTATTTTTGTTTGTTTCTGCGACGTTGTATAAGTACAGTCAGTGAAACAGGAAACAGAAATGGAATTCTAAAATCTAGAAGTCCGAGGAAAGAAACTATTAGAATAGAAAGCTTGCCGGCATTTAGGGACCTGAACAGTGAAAGGGTGGAACTTTGCTGCTTGTCGGGTATGTCGGGAGTATTTACGTGAAGGGGGCTGTCGGACTGATATAAATGTTCTTGATAGCCCTAGGATGGTTACCCTGCTTCCGGGAGGAGAAAGTTTATCGTTAATTGTCTGAGACGCCCTCATCGGGGAATGACTACTTAGACTTATTTTTGCAGAGCCAGAGTGCTCATTTTCTTGCAACGCTGGTCCATTTTCCCATCTTCCGACCTTTTGTATTTCCTCGTGATGGAGAGCGGTGAGTATCGAATTATCGCGACTCAACGCGAGACTACGGACTGTCTAACTGAACAGTCGGAAAATACCGACAACCTTCTTTTGTATTCACTTTCTTGTACAATAATTTTTTTTTTTTTTTTTACCTAAATCCGTTGTTTGAGTCTTTATTTATTACTCTTTGCTAGGGCCACGACATATTTGGGTTTACGGAAGTCTGAACTTGCGGATCTAAATACTTGATCTTAATTGCAATTCAAAGAATAACACTATCTATCTCGGCTAATATATTAGAAAAACTGGATGCTGTTTTGCAGAATTCATTATATCATATTAAGAGACAAATCACACGTATTTAATCCTGACTACAAAAGATGTCACATATCTCTCGGTCTGCATTATGTTTATGTTGTACCATGTTGTTTATAATCAGAGATTCTAATCGTTAATCACGAACCATGCGAATCTATTAATACAAATACACAACATCTCTCTAAACTTAGTATATTTTAATGTTTTACCAAGTTTGTGAGAATGCGTGATTGTAAGATAAAAGGGAAATGTACATATTATGATTGAAAAAATATAGGATCGCTCGCAGAAGATCATCATTCCCACACTCTGTCATCATAGCCTTCATTTAGTCTCGAAAGACAATGGATAACCCCTGTAAGGATGGCTGCGTGTGTAATTGTGAAGTAAAGGTTGCGCACTGCTCAACCGCACCTCTTCTGGATGGGCACTGCCAGATTCCAATAGCGAGGAGAAGTCAAGGACGACTGGAAAAATGCCGAAATAAGCGAAGAGCACCTGCACCATTTGATATTACTGAATCACTTAATTGCGGTAATGCGCCGTCATACCTCGCCCCCCCAAAAAAAAAGCCAAAAACAAAAAAAAAAACAGAATAAATACGGTAAAAACCGTTTGATTACTTACTCAAAAGTATAAAATCCATTCATTTGATTGAATATTTGTATAAAAGAAATTATTTCCCTCATATTTTTGCCTGGATCTATATCTACACCACACAAAAACCTGTCCACCGCGATGTGTTCCACAGTGGAATTTATCCTTCATTTTCTATACCCCAACCCTAAGCCTAACTATTACCAGACGCATTTTAGATAAAACTTACGAAATTAAGTCAAATGTGCGTGTCCGCACTGCGCATGGCTGCTAAGGCTCTTGCACAAAAATAGTTAAAAAATATTCCACGTGTCTTCAAGGCTTAATGTATTTCACCGTATTACCATGCTTATTGAAAGCTATCCCTTTTAGCCACGAGAAAAATGTAATATACCTTCTCGTACTACATTAGTGAAGAAGAGATCTTTCTAGTTTTATTTTTGTTCCAATCGAGAGTACCCATTTTTGGAAAGCTTGATTTTTCTCACATTGAGTCGAACTCTGTTATGATAAGGAGAGGCTTTTGCTAGTTTACATTCTTCCCGAGGGGTTCCATCATAATATATTACAAAATATTACCATCTTCATTTAAATACACATAAATAATTTCTTATAACTATAAATATAGTCATATGCCTCGAAGCCTACAATATTTTGAACATTTTATTAAATTTGTGTGAATTAACGTTTCGCACTATAAAATACCCAACAAAGGCAAATGCAATTTTAAGTATAATCTCGTTCTGTCACCATGACTGGGTGGCACATGAGCATACTGCGTCCGTGGATTAAATCCCCTAGTTAAATTCCCTAGTTCAAGAGAAGATTTCCGAATTCAACATAATACACTTGAAGAAGGTGGGAGGTTACATCGATCGAAACGTTGTAAAAATAGCAGTCAAGATAAGAGTAGTTCGAATAGTCCAAATAACACGAAGTGTCAATTTTCATCCCCAAAAATTGAGAAACAAGTCTAAGTTTCAGTAAAAGGCCCGTTACTTACGGTAAATCTGTCTTTGGTTGATTTAGAAATCTTATAAGCTGGTTGCTTCATGATAATCATCCAGGTTGATCACCACGCGTTTTCCGTTGACGTTCGGTGATGACGGAGTTGAATCGGGCAAGTCATCTTTCTTGGCCGCTTCCGTCATTGCCGACAGTTTGTGCTGCAAGTGCGGGTTCCCCAGCTTCATGTTTCTCTGTTTCAGCATTTCTAGTTGTGTGTAAAGACGCCGGAACTCTTCCTGCAACGAAAACCAGAAAACAAAATGAACACTCTAAAAATGTAGAGTGAATAAACATGCAATAGTGTTAGAAGTACCGAAATAATGCTACGGCAAACTAAGCTAAGTGTACGACTGTAGTCGAGGACGACCCAAACGTTCCATTTTCATTAACTGGTATGCTGAAGTGAAGACGCCACTCCATTTCCCAAATTATCCCACTTGCTCTTGATTTTTCTCTTATATTGCTCGATGTTTAGCAAGAGACGCTACTGACTGATAAACAATCAAGTAATATTTTTTTTGTTTTTGGTTTGACTTAACCGAGGATTGAACTCTGATCCCACGGCTCATTTAGCAAACACTTTTACCATTATGTAAAATGAACCGGTAAAAAATAAGAAGTTAGTAGCAAAAGAGAATTCAGAGTATCTAAGAACGTTCCAGGTGAAGAGAAGTAGTTTGTAAAAGAAGTTGGCTAGATATGTTTATTCTGCTATAGTCGCATTACAGTTTGCTGACTCAGTAAACTAGTAGGCAGCATATGTGCACTTCAGTTTTCCTTGGTTTAGTTAGTATGAAGCTATATGTGTGAACTTGTGTGTGAGTGAGTTCAGTAAGCCGAATGTTTATGTTGTTGTTGTACACTCGGTGCTTTGTGGTTGTTCTTGCGTTTGCTGTGTGCCGTGGGTCCAAAGACCGAGCTTGATTTAAAGATATACTCCACGCGTAAACTCTGAAATAAAATAGAAAGGAAAACAAGAGTGAACGCTGGCGTGTTCAGGTTTTTATATTACGCGTGAAATTTGTAACAGGCGGAGATGAATATTTCGGCGCTTCTGATTAGCTGACAAAAGTGTTGCTGATTGACATATTTTCCAATCGAGTGTCGATATTTTTAAATAACATTTGCTGGCCTCGGCTGCTTCTATAAAACCAAAAGAAAGGAAGAAAAAAACAAAAAAAAACAAAAACAAAAAACAAACAACCAAACAAAACAAAAAACAAAAACAAAAAACAAAACTACAGAATTACCTGTGAATATATCGCTGTACCAAAACCGAGTTAATCAATGTTTGTTTCCCCGGATGTTTTCCTATGTATTTCAATCACGTAAAATATATTACATGCTAAAACAGTTGTTAAGTTTACGATCATGTCATGTTTGCAAAACGAATCCATTTAAATTGTTCTAATTAGTCATAAATTGCAATTACCAAATAATGTTTCCCACTCTTTTCTTCTCTCTGTTTCTTGTTTGATTTCCCTTATTCTTATTTAATACTGTATCTATCACTTACGCTTCCATCTTTCTCTCTTTCTTTCTCTGTTTTTTTATCAATCGACGCGAATAAAAGGGAAGACAGAGGAGTAAAGTATGAATAGTTAAAAAACAAAACAAAAGGGAATAATCACCCGTAGTTGATTGTATGTATTACAGACGATCAGAATAACATTAATACTGTCGGTTTCAGACCAAACAAAGGGGAACAACACGTGACTGCCTTCTGTGGACTCTCAGCCTCCGTTGTGATCGATTGCGTTGGTAAATGGATTCTGTTAACCTGCCGGATTGGAAATCGAGAATGCCAAATTTTGGGCTCTTATGTTTCAATTTTTTTTTTTTAAATAATAGAGCACTCTGCTGAGGTTTTCTCAAGCTTAGCTTGCACACACATACATGCACACAAACATAGATATTACAAAGATTTTTTTGTTTAGAAATAACTATTTAATTATTATCCAAATATGTATACGTTTCATCCTTGCGGAATCTTCAGTATTCAAATCGGTCGCTCGACTCGAACCCCGAGAAGCAAGTTACCTAAAACTTAATTCCAAGCGCTCGAACCAAATGAGATCAATTTCAACCGTTGACCAACCTTTCACGAAAAACACCCGTCTAGCTAAAACCACTGTCAATAATTTTCCCCATTCTTTATCTGTGCCTAAATCAAAACGTAGATTCCATGAACAAAGCTTCTTTCTTAGAACTGCACGCCTGTGGAACTCTCTTCCATTTGTCTACTTCCCAACTGACTACAACTTGGTTGTCTTCAGGTCCAACATAATCAAATTCTTGATGGACCGCCCCCGTAAGTAATCCAATTTACCAAATTTCCATTACTAACGATTCCTGTAATATTATCCCATTGACTACTGTACACTTTATAACCCTTATCCTCGAGTGGCCTCCGGGCCTTGATAAGTGGTGACCTCCATGTAAAAAAATTTCAGTGGTAACAATATATATGCGCTCTCCATTTGAGGGTACCAAATTGGTAAAAAGGGAAAATTATTCCCAACTCGCATTTGGTTGAAAATGCATTTTCGTATAAATAATTGAATTCATTCAAAAAGTATCGCCGGGTTCGAATCTGTCGTCCGGTGTTAATCGTGACACCCTGCACTGATGATTTCCGAAAGGATGAAACACTAGTACCTGTAGGTATTTAATAATTACTATAGCAAATAATTATTTTCGATGTTAGTAAATTTTTAAGGTACTGCAAAACTCTGCAGTCTAGTGGAGATGTACTAACATCGAAATGCCGGTTAATTCGTGTTAACCGGCATTTCTGTTCCAACGTTCATTTTTTTTATGCATTGAGTAATTTTGAAAAAAAATGTTTTTTTAGTTCATTGTATTATAATATATCTGAACTTAATATAAAATCTTTGCTTGTAAACAAACAAATGAAGCACTTTAAAGTGGCGGTCAATGCATATTTAAGGATTAGTAGATATGATCCCTTCTCTTAGGAGTAGGACTGCCGACTATCAACTACATGATTATAGGTTCGATTCCTGGTTGAGGAGAGGTGCTAGTCTAGCTGCACCGAACAACAAAGCATTCTGTGTGCAGATGATTGCAACCTATATATATATATATATATATATATATATATATATATATATATATATATATATATATATATATATATATATAGTTAAGTGACCTGGTCTGCGTGTGTCGAAACATCTCTGCCAAACTCCTTTCTGATTATTTGGTCATTTGGTCTACATACTTGAAACTTGATATATAACGTATTTGGACTTGTAGAAGAAATTTGAAATCGAAATGGCTGCTAAATAATTAAAATTGAAATAAAGTTGATCTTGGCAGAAATAAATTGACAAGCTGCTGAGCATGCATACATACACATTTTTAGTTTGAAGTCTCTTGCTTTTTATTTACTTTTTTTTACCGATCTAGTGACAACTCAGATTGCAATGACGAAGACTGAAATGCTAAATAACGATTATGGCTGAAACCTTGAATGTTTTGGTTACCAGTTGATGGCACAGAAGTAATTTTTTTTTCACTTTTGAAATCATTACTACATGTGTTAGGTACGATATATTAATCAATAGGCAATTTGCTATAATAATAAATGCGAGATCTGCATGAATTAAATTTTCATATTTTAACGTATTTTACGACCGGACAACCCCGGGCGGCCTGCTGGTGTTTTTATATATATATATATATATATATATATATATATATATATATATATATATATATATATATATATAGTGATCAGAAAGAGGCTATGTACGATGCTGTCTTTTTATTTTAAATAGTTTTATTCTGTGCTATTTAACTGGCTTTGCACACTCATCACTTTTTGTTTCTGATTCTGAAAACCCAAGATGGCCGGCTTCATTCACTTACCTGAATATCTTTCTCAAGGAAGCTTTCATTCTCGCCTTCGTCAGTTTTATCTCCGATGTTCAATGGATTACCAGATGAGAAAGTGCTCAGCACTGCAGTCGGAGATTTTGAACCGCCAACAAATTTGCCCGTTCGAGCCAACATAGTCGAATGGGCTTGCGGATCTTTACCTTTGTTTTTATATACGTGGTAAGCCTGCAAAGAAAAACAAAACAATATTAACAATTAATTTCTCAAAACCTGACTTAGCTCAAATTGAAGTGAACGGCGCTGGTTTTGAGGAAACACCTTGCTTTGACAAACTTCTGGAACTGATCTTCACTTCTGACCTGAAATGGAAAACCTATATCAGATCCGATGCCAGAATCGCTGCGAAAATGGTGATGTTCTATCCTTCCAGAAATGATCTCATTCCTGACGCAGTCCGCTACATGTACAAGAGTTAAATACGCCCCAAGATGGAATACTGTTGCCACATGTGGTGAGAAGCTCCTAGGAGTACCCTTTCCTTCCTTAACGGGGTGCAAAACCGTCTTCCAAATTCAGTGGGCGACGACCTTTTCTGCCTCTCCGTTTTCTCCTTACAACAAAAACAACGTTGCAAGTCTATCTCTGTTCTATCGTTTATTTTATAGTATGTGCTCGACCGAGCTCCAATCTATGGTCCACCTCTAAAACATTTGCAACAAATACTCGTCTTTATACAACAACTAACATTTTCCCTCCTGTGACTAAAACTGAACAAAATTCCATGAGCAGATTTTCTTTTCTGGAACTGCCCGTCTGTGGAACAAAATATCGTGGGGCTGCTTCCCGGCTGACTATAACATGGTTGTTTTCAAGTCCGATCTAAATAAGTTTTTGTTGAACCGTCTTTTAAATAATTAAGCCCTACCCAAATTCCACTATTAAATGATACTTATTGGCCCTTTTCATAGATTTGCCTCCTGGCTGTAATAAGTGGCGAGCCTGAAGTAAAAAAGTGCTATAATTAAGATAATAAGAAATTTCTGATTTCTTGCTTTAAAAAAATGTATAATTTGTTTTGTTTTATTGATATTGTTGTTTTGTTTTATTGATATTGTTGTTTTATTTTAGTTGTATTATTTGTTTACATTTCACTATCGTTTCTCTATTTTAATAAAGATGGCGACTTATTTTAATTATAGAACTTGACCCGAATGTACGACAAATTACGGCACAACAATTGCACGACAAATGCTCCAATTGAGTCTTTATTCTTGTGATATGTAGGCACGTCATTCGAGCAACCTGATATTTTTATGTAAAAAAACAAAACAAACAGCAAAAAACAAAACAAGAAAAAACCGATTTTCATTTAAACGAACTGACATGCTGTTTTTGCTAAAAATCTTAAAATAAATACACTGACGGACCGAGATTTGGGGGAATTAAATAATGTATTGATAGATTCATTTTTTATTGTCATTGATTAGGTAAACTTTTACTAAAAACAAATGCTTACTGTAATAAAAGTAATATTTACTATTTTGAAGAAAGTTAACAAATATCTTTACCTGTTAACTTAAGGAAACATGTTTCCTTTTCTTTTTAAGTCGTATTGTTTATTTTTTTATAAAGAATTTTACCGAAAAAAAATACAAAAACAAAAAATCGTAAAGGTAATTCGTCGTTTCTGAATTTGTCATTCCTAAATACCACACGAATAGAGAACCAGCGGAAGCAATTGTCACACATTTGTCGTGTCTTACTTTGTCGTACATATCAAGTAAAACCGGGTCTCAAGTATCGGTTAAATATAAACTATTTGTGTACGGAACATACGTAACGCCGACAAAATAACTTAATCTACAAATAAGTCATGTGTGCAGTTGTGTCGGCATAAAATGAAACAGCGTTGGTTGGCATATGGAGAGGAAGTATTTAGTTTTTAGGGATGTGTTCATGACAGGTTTTTAGGTTATATTTTACTGTATTTTGTATGTTGGGAGATATTATATATATATATATATATAGAGAGAGAGAGAGAG
Organism: Euprymna scolopes; assembly: GCF_053919585.1. Taxonomy (NCBI): domain Eukaryota; kingdom Metazoa; phylum Mollusca; class Cephalopoda; order Sepiida; family Sepiolidae; genus Euprymna; species Euprymna scolopes. Next base: position 95,712,391 of record NC_136499.1, on the reverse strand, counting down.
AGAGAGAGAGAAAGAGAGAGAGAGAGAGAGAAATATTTTCAGTGAAATAGTTTTCAGGGTTTTATATTTAGATATGAGGAAACGAAAGACGTTGTCATACGGTAAACAAAACAAAATAAGGAGTCTAGAAGAAATAATATATATACGTGTTACTATTAACGGTTTCCCGTTGTGTTTGGGCTTGAAACCGACGGTACCAATGTTTTTCTGAACTTCTTTAAAACTAATATATATATATATATATATATATATATATATATTAAAATTGAAGGTTTACAGCCATAGTAAAACATAGAGTGTTGGTGAATATTTTTAGAGTTTTTGTAAAAGCAAGGGAGTTCATTAGCTGAGTCATTAGAGGAAGTCTTGATCGATTAATTAAGAGCTGTGAGTTTCAGGAGTTAGGAAAATCGTATTCCAAACTTCTTTTCTCAATTAAATAACATAATTTATTGAAAGTTGTTTATAAGAGTACATGCTTTTTTTTTGATATCGCATTATAATTGGAGTTCAGTAAAAAAGATTTTAATATTTTAATGAATAACGTATAATATATACTGACAGACGATAATGTAATGAGTTGTATGTCTGTCTGTGTGTTCGTTAATGCTTGTGTGCGTAAGTGAAAGGAAATGTTGCAAAAACAATCGCCCAAAGTGAGGCATCTTTACGACACCGGTCTGTAGGCTCCATTTGTTTATTGAAAGAAAATATGTCCCTTTAAAGGACTTGGGTAGGTCCCTGAAAATAGCATTTTGAATAAAATCGTAAAAATTTCTGATTGGTTCCAAACATAATTATTTGTTTTTTTTTTTTTATTTACGATAGTGATGCGCAGACGATATGCGTACAAACGTGTTTTTGCATTTTGTATTTGTACATCGATGTGTAACTATCGACGCTACCGACTGATAAGCAACCAATCAATTGCGATCGTCTCATAAAGCAGCAAATGTATGCAAACGTCATTTGTATTATCCATTGACTAATAGTCCTTGCTTTTCTTTTATGAATTTTATGGTTAGTTAGCCTTTCGGCGAAAATCAAAGTATCCCCTGCCTGAGTATAACACACGCCATTCCTTGCCATATCCGATCCCAGCCTTTCGAGTCAGTTTAGCCCCTTGTCGAGTGAATAAGTTAAACTTATTTGGTTATAGAAATCCTCCAAAATGCCCACTCCATACTACATTTTTGTCCTCAGCCTTCCCCAAATTACATTTATCTTGAAAGGATACCACCCATTCTCCACTCTCCACCAGGATTTCTTTTCTATCCCACTTAACTCTCACTACCATTTAGAAATTTATCTGCTTGTTTTCGATTCCGAACAAACCGAAAAACAGTAGGCAGTTAACTATTTAGAAAGGGTTGGGAGTGTCGTACTAACGGATTTATTTTGTTTTTTGTCCGCATTCCCCGTGTTATTCCAATGAGTTTTCACAATCTCCTCGTCCACACGTTTGTGTGCCTAATTTGTTTTAAATGTAATTACAAAAATATTTTCTGCCGAAATAATTCAAAGTGTAGTGTCTGTGCTCTACATAACATCGGAATCAGACGATAATTAATTCGTTTAATTCTGTAATAGTGACACTTCACATTTTGACAGTCAGATTTATAGTGTTTGTGTTGACACTAAATAAGATTCAGATTAACTTTATAATGCTGTGTCAATAAAATCTAATGTTTTAATCGCTGGCGGGCATTGTATTGTGGATTAAAAAAAACATTAATGAATAAAATTTGTTATTATAAAATATTCATTAATAAAAGAATGAACGACTGTTAGAACACAAATTACGTGTGAATTAATCACGTCGATTGTGGATTTGCAAGCGATCACGTCTTCGTTAATTAAAGCGAAAGGATTACAGAAACAATAAGAAACAGGTATTACCAACGGGCAAACGATTAAATTATGGTATTTCTATATTATTTTCTAGTGAGCGATTATTGTTTTAATTCGGAAGCTTGAATGTAAAGAAGACGGATTTAAAAAAAAAAAAAATGGTGTTGTAAAGAAATTTCTCCAGTATTTAAAAAGGGCACATTTTCGAAGAATTTCGCGAGATTAGGACAGGAAAGTATTTGCTATCGTCTTTATAGAAGACGTATTTGGAAGAAGCAGATTTCCTGGAATAAATGTGATAATATTTGTGAGTAGACGAAATGTAAGAAAACTTTTGGCGTGAGTGGTGAGTAGAAAAGATTAGCTTATGAAGTTTTCTATAATATCTGAATTTCATAGGAAAAGTAAACATATATATATATATATATATATATATATATATATATATATATATATATATATATATATATATATATATATATATATATATATATATATATATCCGCCCTCCTCGCACCCCCCAACCTCATTCACTCTTTCACTCTTTCATCCCAAAATAGCGAACATTTCTGTAAAAGTCTGAGGTAGCTACAGACGGCAAAAAAAAAAAAAAAAAATTAACAAAAAAAACAAAAAAAAAAACGGTTGAGTAGCTGAAACAATAAATTAACTTAACAGAAAGATACGGTAATAAAAAATAAAACGCATATTTGCTCTACAACAGTATTGAGCACTTTCTTAAGTTTTTATTAATTACCATCTCCACTAAACTATATATATATATATATATATATATATATATATATATATATGATGGGTTCCAACTTCAAAATGCACATATTAGCCGCTGGGCATCGCCAAGTCACCGAGGCGGTTGTTGTTGTTGTTGTTGTTGTTATTATTATTATTATTATTATTATTATCATTATTATTATTATCGTTTTTTATCAAAAGATAGATGTTTTTGAATACGAAATATACAGAGAGAATGTTCAATAGCAGGGAGGAACTTGAAAGGATAAAACAATCATGTTTTGAATTGTAATGGAATATGGCATCAAGAAAGATAAACAACTTCGGAAGCGTCTGTATGAAGTTTACTTCTGGAATCCACGTTGAATACACAACTCAGCATAGATGTTAGCTCTGTTTTGGGTTTTTGGCTTAACCTGGCCATAGGCTAAGTTTAAACCCAGACAGAGCTAACATCTATATTATGCTGAGTTTGACTCGCTTTCTGGCAAGCTAGGGAGAGCTAACTTAAATTCACGACTCACGCGCAGACATTGAAAAGCATATGAACCTAACAAAAAAGCAACACTCGTAGAATGCTTATTTTTTTTCGAACTATTGCATATGAATTCACACTTGTTAAAAACAGATGTATCGCCTTTGTTATTTTCTCATTCTTTTATCCCGTAATGATTTTCTTGACTCTTTCCTTCTCCTTTCAATTTCATCTTCTTTATTTCCTTCCCTTCTTATTTATCAACCTTTTTTAAGTTCTTTTTCTTACTCTTTTCTTCTTTACTTCCATTCCTCCATTCCGGTTTTTCTATATATATTTCTTTAATTCCTTATTTCAGCCTTTTCTGTCTCTCGTTTTTATTTTCTTTCTTCATACGTACCTATACTTATATTTTATTTTGATTTCCCCTTCTTTTAGTTCTTTATTTTTTGTTTCTTTTCTTTTTTGTTCCTTTCTTTCTAAGTTTATTCCGTTTTTCTTTTATTTGCTGCATTTGTCGTTGCTTCCTGTTTCCCCTTCTGTTGGTCATTCTTTTCTGTTTTCTTTTCTTCTTTCTTTCTTTTTTCTTTTTGCTTTGTAATTTATTTATATTATCTCTTCCCCGTTTTCTTTCCCTTTCCAATATTTGCTTCGTGATTATGTTATTTCTATTATTATTTTTTCTTTCTTTAGTTTTTCTTTCAATTTCTTTTGTCTTAATTTTTCTTTCCTTTTAATATCATTTCTTTTTGCTTTTTATTTCTTTTTTCTTATTTTCTATTCATATTTCTTTTTTGCTTATCCTGATCAGTTAGTGGTTTTACTACATCCCGCATTTGTGCTTCTTCTTCTTCTTCTTCTTCTTCTTCTTCTTCTTCTTCTTCTTCTTCTTCTTCTTCTTCTTCTACTACTACTACTACTACTACTACTACTACTACTACTACTTCGTGTTGTGGTTCTTAATTTGTGTCTTTTTTCTTCTTCATTTCATACTTCTTCTACTTTTTTTTCTTCTTCTCTATCTTCTTCGTTCTGTGTTTCTTTTTAATTTTATATTTCTTCTTTACTTCGTGTTTCTACTTTTTCTTGTTGTCGTCTTCATAATTTTTTGTTTCTTTGCCTTCTTCATCATTTTGTCTTTCTCCTTGCACTTCCACTTTCTTCTTCTTCTTCTTCTTCTTCTTCTTCTTCTTCTTCATTTTATGTTTTTCCATTTAGTCAAAAGTCAGCAAAACAACACAAAAAGACAAATTCCATCCTTCATCATTTATCGTTGTTCCTTTCATCAATGTTTGGAATTTTTTTTTTTTGGTTTATTTCAATATTTGTTTTCATACGTCTATTTCAATATTTTTAATTCCTTGTATGTATGAAAAAAAAAAACCCCAACATCTTTCATTTCCTGATTTTTTTCCAAAAAATTCAATGAAAACTTTGGAAACATTTTCATAGAGTTTAACTTTTTTTCGCAATTTTTATTCAATTTGTTTTTGTGAGATGTTTTTTTCTTTTACCAGAGATTCAATATCGATAATTCTATTTGACTTTTTTCCTGCTATGGCGCCAAAATAAATATTCGTTCGGTCAGAGCCAATGACAATGGGATCTTTTTGCTTTGAAGATTGATGAGTTGGACGTAAAGTCAAAGAGAATTTAATCTACTGACAACTCAACGACGCTTTTAACATGCGACCTTGCATATCTCAGAGGCTTTGTCCGTCGATAGCAAAAGTTTAAAATAGCATGGCCTTTATAAATACAGAAGGAATGGAAAAACAGAAAAAAGCCCAAAGGTATATGAATATTTTTGATATTTCGCTTCATTTTAACAAATGTTTGCGACATTATAAAGTTTTAGATAAAACGCCGAGCATTCTTTAGAAACACAATATTTTTTGACGATGTTAAAATTACAGATGAGATCTTTATCATAAGAAATAACTCAAATACACATATAAGGAATCAAATGAGGCGATCAAATTACTAACCAAGAAGTCAGAGATCACACTAAACAACATATCATCAATTATCTGCAAACGACGTCTAGGCTGGCTCGAGCGACCCTAACATTGGTTCTAGAAAGAATCCTCAAACAAGTGCTCCAATGAAGTCTCGATAAAAGAAGAAGAAGAACAAATCCAAAAATGAGATAAATTTGGTTGTAATGGGAAGAAGTTGTAGGGAAGCTGTGAATCTGGCTTCAGATCGAAAGCGATGTTATACTTTGACTATCCCATCCGTTGTAAGATATAAAGTCTAAGTAAGCAAGTGAATTATGATTTGACATAAAACTACTACATGTTTGATCCATGAATATAAAATTATATATTAAACAATGGGGAAATAAAAAATGTATTAAAGACGAATAGAATGATTTCTACCCGGGTATAAATTTCATTACATCGGAGTCAAACGTTGCTTCAAATCTGTATAACTTCAAATATATGTATAGTATGAATTCCATATAGAAACGTTGATTTAATTTGAATAAAATAAAATACGCATCAAGTCCGCTTGAAAGCCAAATCACAACGCAATAGTAGGAAAATAAACAAATATTTTACTTGTTTGAAGTTTATGGTTTTCAAGCGCCCTTGATGCGTATTTTATTTTAATCAAATTAAATCAACTTTTCTATATGGAACTCACACACTTGACGTTATTCTCGCGTTGCCTACGCACAGTTCCAACATTTCAAAATATAAACGTTGAGACACAACGCGCGGCTCTTTGCAAACAAACTTTTCTTTCTCCAACCTTACAACATGGCAAGGAAGAAGAAAAGGACAAAAATGAAAGAAAACAACATACTGAGGATGGAGTATAGCTCCGAAATATATTTATGTTATAAATTTCAAACAAGTAAAATATTTTTTATTTTCGTACTATTACGTTGTGATTTGGCTTTCAAGCGCACTTGATGCGTATTTTATTTTATATGTATAGTATATTGGATCTGTTAAGCATGGAGTGTTTTAAATAGCAGATATAAAATAAGAGTGCTGGAATAAAGCAAAAAAAAAAAACAACTAAAAAACAAACAAACTCGCAAATGAACATTGTTAATGTATCATAGTGCAAAATAAATGATAGCGCAAACTAATGTATGAGTTAAAAATGTTGGTTTGAGATTTTTTCTTTTTATTTAGATGCATATATATATAGTGAAGATTTTGTCGTACTGGCATTGATATTAAAAGCCTACTTTCATTAATGTGAATCTTATTTGTTTTTTTTGTTTGTCACCATGCACATTGGATGGCGTAAACAATGGAAGACATCTCACACAATAAATAACCTCATCAATTATGACGTCATCAATTTACAAAGGGATGGGGATAAACGTATATAGTGGATGTCGGCACAAAACATCCACCGAATATGAGTGAAAGTGAGAAACAGAAATGATTAGCTACTTTATCAGAAAGTGAAGTGGGTGATGACTTAATTGGAAATTTTCAAAATAATTAATAGTATTAAAAAAAAAAAAAAAAAAAAAAATCCAAACCCTCCTCGACCTGAGAATTATTACCAAGGCTGATTTCCAAAACGTGTACTGAAAGTTTGTTTTACTAACAGAATAATACGTTTTGGACGGCTAGCAAGTAAAACCCAGAAGAGAAATTTATACAATATGCGCATGCGATTAAATCAGTTACAGTTTATAGAAACAAACTAACTTTTATATTATTTGGTTTATTCTACTGTGCACATCTTAAGCATTATTCCAACGAGGTTTCACAAGGATCCGTGACGCAGCGGATAAAGTATTGAGTAAAATTTAGTTTTTATTTAGTTACACACTTCTGGAGGTTAAAGGATCAATCCCCAGTGCAAGCTATACTAAGAATACAACTGCGAATAACTTAAGACTTTTACCCAGTCATGGCTAGCTAAACGAGAGCAAGCTACCTCCATGGATTAAATAAAGGGTTCCACTCGAAATTCCATAGAAATTTACAAGCCCGAGTTCGACAGTAAGATTTCCGAGTTCTAGAAAATTCACTTGAAGAAGGTTGGAGGTTACATCGGCCGAAGCATTGTAAGAATAACATTCGAGATGAGGACGGAAATTCATAGATCCAAATAATACAAATTATCAACTCTCATTAAAAAAATTGTGACTTTTGTCCTAAGAAAAGTTTAGGGACATTCCAAAAGTAATGTCTCCTATTTTTTAAATTCCGGCCGAATGGCTCAGAGGGGGTTGCAAATTGCATTGTTACAATGACTGTACTTACGCATCATGATCTGAAAGTTCCATCTCTCTGTTGCAGGTACTGACTGTGTGAAACTCTAAGAATGCAACTCCCTTCATGTACATGCGTCAGAAGCAGAGATGCGCTATTGAATTCCCGGCAAAAGTGCATTGAGAATGATAATGATGACTATATATATATATATATATATATATATATATATATATATATATATATATATATATATATATATATAAATTCTGGAATACAAAAGAAAAGCTCGCTTGTTGTCATGATACTACTCCCGTCTTTACAGTTCTTCAACTTTTTTTTAGTTAAAAAATAGGAGGCTTTACTTTAGGGACTACTCTCGTCTATGTATGAAAGCCGTATCAATGCACATTTGAGATGTTACTCTAATTGATAAAACTTATTATGTCTGTGTGTCTGTTTCCGTTTTTTTAAAGGTCATCTCCTCCGAGACACAAGGTTGTAAAGCGGCGCGAGGCGGGTCAAATGATTTCACTTATGTATATGAAAGTGAGATTTTCTGTCTGTCTGCCTGCATGAGGAACGGTTTGTGCAAATATAAATTTATACATTAAAGTCAATTCATTTTTAATTAATTCTTATCCATCTGACGATAGCTCAATCAGTGTTGACTATGATTGAAGAGATATATGGTCTAGTTTCGATTTTAGTTGATGGCACCCAAGTGAGATTTTTAAAAAATAACTTTGAAATCACTCACTAGTATATTGGGTACAACATAACACTTAATAGAGAATTGACTCTATAATAATAAATACGAAATTTGCATAAATGAAAACATCATATTTAAGCTTATTTAAAATCAGGCAACGTTGAACATCCGGCCAGTATTATAATATTTTCTGATTATATTTTGAGAGAAGGCTTGATGAAGTAGAATTGAGGACAGTTTTTGTCGTTACTGTTACTTTTCTAGAGAAAAATAACTTGTGGAATCTCGCGTGACTTTGGCATAAAATTGTAGGAATCTTTCGGAATCATTTAGAATAATTTGGAATTTTTTGAACCTTGCTTCTTTTTTTCGTATCTATTGTTATTGGATATCCGGTCTTATCTGTGGCATTGCGTTTAAATGATGATTTTTTTTTGTTTTATCCATTATTTAAAAATTGAAAAAAAAAAAAAAATGCTTCGACGGTCAATGTTCACCGTTACGCCAACTGATGACGCCTCAACATTTTCTTAAAATATGACAACTTTTATAAGTTTTCGGGTATGCTGAAAACAAATATCGCAGGGAAAATTAGCGCAAATAAATAGTTTTCGAGATATAAATACCTGTATTTTTTACGCAATTTCCAGTAGTTTTATTTGGTCGCTATCTTTGTTGTTTCAGTGAAATGGTATATTTAGCATGCGCGCACACGCTGCACTGAGCAGACAATCTGTGTAGTTAACTCAACACAATTTCGAAAGCCTTTCTTAACATGGGAAGGTGGGGGTCTCTATTCCGAAAGCCTTTCTTAACATGGAGAGATGGGGTTTATTCCGAAAGCCGTTCTTAACATGGGAAGGTGGAGGTGTTTATTCCGAAACTAATGACGTTGAATAAACGTTTGCATCTCGTAGACTTAACTACACACATCGTCTGCGCATGCTCACTCTTCATTTCATTGAAACAACAAAGATGGCGGCCGATTAAAGCTACTAGAAATGACGATGCATAATACAGGTATTTATATCTCGAAAATTATTTGTCTGCGTTAATTTTCCCTCCAATATTTTTGTTCAGTATAGCCGAAAACTTCTAAAAGTTGCCGATTTATCGAAAAATGTTGAGGCGTCCTCAATTGGCGTAACGGTGAACATTGACCGCTTCAACTAAGCGCAGAAATAATAAAATATTTGTCCGAAACATTCAGTCAATGGATATTGTGTTTGAAAGCCTTTTCAATGCACATTTCAAACTACATTAAACTATAATAACTAAAACGTTAATAGTTATTATTACATATTCTAATGATATTTTTAATATTTCGAGACAAAGATTTCATATTATATTTAGGCAGTTTTTTTTTCTTCGCATCTATTGTTACTGGATATCTGATTTGGCATATCGTGTCAAATCAACGGCTGAAAAATAATTCTCCCTTTTTATCCTGCTATATTTAAACGCAGTGCATATTTTTGGTGACAGTTACACGCACATAATGTTATGAAATCTGAAAACTAAAATGATATGATTATTCTTAAAAAATAATATTTTGAATTCCAAAAATCATTTATTTTAATGGCGTAAACTTTCGACAATTATGTCATTTATTAATTCAGATTTCACTTTTTCTCTTCTTTTCATTTTATTGGCAGAGGATTGTTCCTTTCTACGTGTGGAGACAGACCAACTTCCGACAATAACACATATATATATATATATATGATTGCAACGTTTTGTCAGACGAGTGCCACTCCCTCAGACATTTAAATCCATGAGCCCAAATGCCTGAGGGAGTATCTATACAAAGATGATGTTACAAAGTCTTAGCTTTGTATGACAGCTAAGTCTCTCTCTCGGTTCAAAATGTTGAGATCCATGACCAAGCAAGAGCAAGATAGCCAGCAACAAATTAAATTGCAGACCAGCTTAATGCGGGCACTGGTCTCCCGCTTTATGGTTTTTTAAATCAGAAATTTGCTTCTCCTAGAAAGGTTGCCTTCACCACGGCTTACGGGAGCCCTCTCCACCCCAATACACATACACACACACACACACACACACACACACACACACACACACACACACACACACACAAATATACACGGTGCTAGTTGGCCGTTGACCCAGAAAAAGAGTTCATTCGCCCCTTGGAAGGTCTTGTTTTTAATCCTCCAGGGAGACTAGCCGCCCTCCTCACCAAACAAATCTGGTGGGGGAACCAGTTTAGTCGCCGGTGACCCGACCATGAGGCAGGTAGTACTGGGTTACATGGTACCAGTAGCATATGACATGACCTGACACAATAACATATATATATATATATATATATATATATATATATATATATATATGTACACTACTTTGCTCGGGCCCTATTTGTTGTTCATACTTTATGTGCATATTTACATATTAAAAAGTGTGCATACGTACCGTAATTCCCCTCTGTATAATAGGCTCCCTTAACTACCATAGACTAAAAGTTGGTAGAAACAGCAGAGGTAAATTTTTTAAAAACTTTGACGCCAATTTTAAGCCCTTAACATTTAGTTTTTTGGGCTCAAATCAAATTAAAATGTCTGACCCATGTCCAAGTAACCTACATATAAAATTTCAAATGTTTAGACCCAAAATTGGCGGAGGAATTATATAGAGCCTGTAAAGGTCAACTCTTTCAACTCTGACCTCTTGGCAGCGAAAATTTCACCCCCAAACTAAACTGATTTAAAAGTTTGCTGCATGTGTATGAAAGTGAGATTTTCTGTCTGTCTGCCTGCATGAGGAACGGTTTGTGCAAATATAAATTTATGCATTAAAGTCAATTCATTTTTAATTAATTCTTATCCATTATACTTTTAATGAATTCTTATCTTATACTCTTTATGTAAAATTTCAAATGTTTAGACCCAAAATTGGCTTAATAGTTTGCTAGAGATCGCAAAGGTAAAATGTTTTGAACTTTGACCCGTTGGTAGCCAAATTTTCGGATAAAACCGATTAAAAAGCTTGCCCCATGTTTGAATACATTTTATGTAAAATTTCAAATGTTTAGACCAAAAATTGGCTAAGTAATTTCAGAGAAACCGCAGAGGTCAATTTTTTTAAAATTTTGATCTCAATTATAACCCCATAGCATTTATTATTCTAGGCTCAAATCAAATTCTTAAGTTAGATCCATGCCCAAGGAACCTATATTTAACATTTCAAGTGTGTAGACCCAAAATTGGCGGATGAGTTTGGTAGAGTTCTCAAAGGTCAAATAATTGAACTTTGACCCCTTAACGGCAAAATTTCTAGCCGAAAGCCGATTAAAAAGATTTTTTCCCAAATTTCAATACCCCGTATATCAAATTATATATCTGTAGACTGAAAATTGACAGAGTTATTTGGTATAGAATTGTACACAGACAGACAGACATTTACACTTGTGTGGTTGGCAAAAGTGAAAGTGTCTGCCTGTGTGTGTGTGTGTGTGTGTGTGTGTGTGTGTCTGTCTGTCTGTCTGTCTACCTGTCTGTATACATTTCCCTATACAATAACTCTGTCAATTTTCAGCCTACCAACTCGAAATTTAATATACAGGGTAGTGAGATTTGAGAAAAATCTTTGTAATCCGTTTTCGGCCAGAAATTTGGCTTTTAAGGAGTCAAAGTTCAACGATTTGACCTTTGAGAACTCTACCAAACTCCGCCAATTTTGGATATAAACACTTGAAATTTTAGATATAGCTTACTTGGACATGGATCTAACTTAATAATTTGATTTGAGCCCAAAACAATAAATGTTAAGAGGTCATAATAGAGGTCAAAGTTTAAAAAAAAATTGACCTCTGCGGTCTCTACCAAATTACTCAGACAATTTCTGGTCTAAACATTTGAAATTTTACATAAAAGATAATGAGAGATAGGGCAAGCTTTTTAATCGGTTTGGATCGAAAATTGGAGCTACCAATATATAAATGTATGTATGCATGTTTGCATGTCTGGCTAAAACTTTCGACAGAAGCGACGGATTTTCACAAAATCAGCATTGTTTTGAAGCTTCACCATTCAGACGACAAATATAAAAAAATTGGCTAAAAACATTAATTTCTTCACCTTCAACTGGGCACTTTTCTATAGGGATGGGTCGCTTTTTTCACCAATATTTTTGAAACTCCTATCCTTTCGATTGTCTAGCCTTAATTAAAACCTACGTAACTTCCGGCTTGGCGGTGGTCGTAACAGCAAAGACGTCACGTTTTTTCCCCCATTCTTTTCCTCCTTCGCGGTATGGGTTCGAGTCTGCCTTCCTACTACCACTTTTTTTTTTTGCTTAACACACACATCCAAACATCCGGGCAACGCCGGACTGAAATGCTAGTATACAGCGGCCAATTTTTTTTTTAACTTCGACCCCTATTATGACCCCTTAACATTGAAAAATATTGACAGAGTATTGTGTCGGGAAATGTGCACAGACAGACACATACACACAGACACTTTCACTTATATATATATATATATATATATATATATATATATATATTTGTTGTTTTAATATTGTATATATATGTATGTGTGTGTGTGTGTGTGCTTATTATACACTTTCTCTCTATCTATCTATATATAAATGTGTGCGCGTGAGTGTGTTTATTATACTACAAACAGGTTACCCAGTATTGCCCGGGGCATTGACACAGCCACCAAATTAAAAAGCGTATGCAATATCTTTCTATTAATCCTCTTTTTCTATATAGCTATCTTTATCTCCCATCCTCTATTACCTTCTTATCTCCGTGTTTTTCTATTATTACTCTCTTTCTACCTCTCCCTCATTTCTTTCCACTCACTGTATATATATAAAACCTCTCTCTCTCTCTCTCTCTTTCTCTCTCTCTCTCTCTCTCTCTCTCTCTTTCAATCCCACATTGACTTTCTATCATTTCTTCTCTCTCTTTCTCTGGCAACTGGAAAAAAAATCGTTGATTAATTACTTCAAATTATGACTAATTCTCTTTTGTTGATTCTCAAAACATTGATATTAAAAATGTGCTTATATTTTGTCCGGGGCAATTTCGGAAAATGTAGTGAGTGTGTCTTGTGTAGTTTTTGACATTTGGCTTGACAAGCACAGATATACAACTTTCCTTTATATAATATTAGCAGGGCTACCTGGCATTTCCCGGCCAAAGTGTAATATATTTATATTAAAACTCCTATGTATTTACTCCCCTGTACCTTCTTCCACCCCTCTCTCGTTTCCCATCCTTCTCTTTATCATCCACTCAGCCTATTCCTCTCTAGCTGCGCATACACACAGACAACTCACTTTTATATAATACATCACTCGTGGAATTAGTCAGCATTTTCTTTTCAAATTATTACATAGTAACAATAAAAACGCTCCTTCCCTGACGAAACCTGGCCCAGTTAACCCTAAAAGGATTAATATATTTTTAAAAAATAAATTTAAGATATTATTCATCTAGAGAAACGCTAATTAAGAATATACAAGCTTGGTGTGCGTTTGTTTAGCCGGCCATGGTGAACCAAGTGCAAGTGAAATACAAACGATTGCACTGAAAGGTACGGCTAGAATCCTGAAAAGATCTCTTGGTTGGACTCACTAAAATAGGGGTAAATGTCAGACATCTGGTTGGATGTCCCATCCCCTAGAAGAAAAAGTTTAAGAAAAATGAAAAAAAAAAAAAAAGAAAGAGAAAACAACTGTTTTTTATATAATAAATACATGTTCTCTATTATTTTTAGGCCGTAAGAATACTTTCCTAGGTAAGATTATGTTTCCTTTTGTTTTGATGTAAAAATTCGTATTTACATTTTGGCTTAATAAATACCTCCTCCTCCCCCCTCCTCCTACACCTTCTTCTCCTTCTTAGTAAAATTACGTCACCGTCAGCTATTGCGCTTCCACAGTTTGTTTCAGAAACCATTAGTTTTGCAACTGACATCTTTTCATGTTTGGCATTTAGCAAGTTCAAGTTACCGGTGAGTTAATTTCAATCTTCCTTCCCCCTCTCATCTATGTTAGCAAGGGTTGCGGAAGAGGAGGGTGACTAAAATGAGTTTTCTGACATCGTGCCAACATCGAACCAAAAAGAACAATACTGCATCTATATAATAAAGAAATCTTTATTTTTCCTTGCTTGCACAGTTCCAATACAACCCCCCAAAAAAAACCGAACACTTCATAAAAAATCTTTTACATTCAGAACATATAATTTAGTTAGTACACTTTTTCCCATGAACAAATTATTGCATTTATTCCTATCAAATACGTATCCTCACAAAGGCAATAAATCTCTATTTATTTATTTTGTAGTGATTCATATTGTATAGAACGAATAAATATGAACATAGCAATAGAAAAACATGCAACTATCACACCAAATCGTTCCACCTAAGGATATTTTGCTAAATAAAAATTAGGAAATTCTACAAAACTGCTTACGTCTAAATAAGTATGTCATCCTCGTTTTGACCTTATAATCGTTGCAGAATTTAGTTAAAATTAATTAGCTCATGTAGGAAATTAGTTAAATATAGCAAACAGGAACTAAATCATAAAACGAAAATAACAAGAAATTCATAATATGCGTCCATTCAATCTGTGCGTTTATTGATATAAATGTGTTTATAATCATAAGCGTCACAGATCGACAAACATCAAACTTCAAACTTATTCTCGACAAACTAAAACATATAAAATACCTTTAAAACTCTTGAGTCCCTATTTACTTGCCTCCCCATAAGTATAGAATTAGAAATACGATCGGTTTTTACACGTACACTCATATAAATAAAAACGCACATGGGGATTTTTTGAGTAGATTAAGAGTTGAAAGTAGAAGAGAGTAGACAGTTGATTGGAGTCGAAGTTGGTAGACCAAAAGGGTAAGAGGAAAGATGCGTCGAGGGAAACGCAAAAAAGCTTGAGTCAACAATGCGAGGGGTTCCTCAGTTCACTTGTAAATGAAATCAAGAAATCCTTGCCAGAAAATCGGCGTCGTGTTTCTGTCTTAGATGCTCTTTACAGCTCATCGATCAGCGACGGAAGGATCAATTCCAGAAGACAAAGATAACACAGTGTGCTAGAACGTTTCTCTCCTAAATCCTACGCAATCATGTACGATATAGAAATTACGCATAAAAAGAATTAAGCGTAATACTTAAGTGAAACCAATCATGTCATAAGAAACAATAAAAAAAATGAATGATGAATTAATGAACGCTTTTTTATCAAAGGAATTAGTTAATATTCATAAAGTCGCTTGCATATCGATGGCTGAGAATATTAAAAAGGTCGTTTTAATAATTAAAAAAATTTTAAATAAAAAAGTAGATTTTTACTAGCAATGTCAGAGGAAGAAAAAAACAAAACCTTATATATATATATATATATATATATATATATATATATATATATATATAACGATGTATAGTGATCAGCACTAAGGTTTAAGGCTGCCAAAATTAATACTACAATCGATACATATTTCATACTTATAGTTACTAGATTCTTTGCTTACGGTAGAACGTTGGACGTCAGACTTTTTGAATTCCTCATGACACAATTTGCTGCATGAACTTATTGCGTAACCAGAAAAGTAAAATTAATTTTTACGTGTAAGCGACACTTTTCTGAAGTTTGATAGTTCAATCCTCAGTGCGGGCAATACTAAAATACAGTTGCGAATTACTGAAGACTTCTACTATGCCACGGCTGACTCAATGAGAGAATGTTCCATCCGCGAATTAAATAAAGGATTCCGTTTGCAATTTCATCCAAATTCCCAAATTCTACTAAGAAAGATAACCATATTCGACAAGATGCACCCGAAGAAGGCCGGAGTTTACATCAACCGAAACGTTTTCAAATGAGGATTGATAATTTGTATTTGGATTATTCCAACCACTGTTCTCATTTTACAACGTTTTCGTAGATGTAACCTCCGAAATTCTTCGGGTGTATCTTGTCGAACTTGGAAATTTTGGGAATCGTGCTCAAGAATCTATGCGAAATTTCGAACGGAACTCTATATTTAATTCATGGGGATAGCTTGCTCCTATTCCTTCAGGCATGACCGGGTATGAGTCTTAAGTAATCCGCAGTTGTATTCATAGAATCGCCTGCAATGAGGATTGAATTTTCAACATCCACTAGAATACCAGATAGAACTGAATTATTACCAAGTACTTTATTGGTTACGCCACGGGTCCTTGCACAATGTTGTGCAAATAATTCAACGGATACAAATCTTCCGTGTACTCATCTCAGACGAAGATACATGTATGCACGTTAAGATAAAATTTATTGAGCGGAAAAAATATTGTTTCTAACTTAAGCGCGACAGACCAACATACGCAGTCTTGTTTCGAATTGTGTGGACACATCTCGAAAGTAAAGAGAAATTAATTTTCTTACAGATCGAATCTTCTTTGAGCCTGAAGAAATTCAGGCATCATGAACAGATTGTCTGCTTCCTTATATTAAATTCTATTCTACAAGACGAAGAAGAAAATAAAACCGAACTTCTTCCTTTAATATTATGGCGTTACTAGAACCTGTTGGCAGTCTTACTGTTCGAATATTAATCCAATTTCGGTTCTCCAAGAATCGGAAATGAAAGAAGCCATTTTATTCTTTCGCCAAATTGAAAAGAAAATTATACCGTTTACTCAACTTTGTCGTAGGAAAAGTCAGTTTACATATGCAAGGTTCCGAAATGTAATGGTTTTTTGCGCTCCTTTTTTTAATTTACATATTCAATTAAACAAAGACTAGCAGGCGACCCGGTGGAAATTCCACAGATGATTTTTGCTTTATCTATTGTATATTATTGATGTGAAAAATAACATATAAAAATATGATAGTATATTTTTATTGCTCAGTTGCCGCTAAGAAGTGGGTTGAAAGAAAGAAAGAAAGAGAGAGAGAGAGAGAGAGAGAGAGAGAGAGAGAGAGAGAGAGAGAGAGAGAGAGAGCGCTAGAATTGACGGATCTTGATCTGTCGAGTTCGCTAGCCAGTAGATTCTGCTTGATTTCAATTTGGATAGTTTATATTACATCTGTGGATACCCACGCAGCTACCACTGTAAAGGCTCATTCCGGGATTTCGCATACGCAGTCAATATAACCACACTTCTCACGAAACGTTGCTTCCATTTATCATCTTTATTACTCTTTTACAGTGGTTGCCAGCAGCCCTGAAGGCGGCCTTAGTCTCAGTACATCTATTACATTGGAAGCAATGGAAGTAATGATTTCTGTGCGCAATGACAGCAGCACATTCTGGAGAGCACCACGGCTGGCTGGTAGGTTTTTGCTGGAATTTTTTGGAGGGTATGAAGCGGCCTATACCTACAATTAACCATTCCCTCAGGTCTGATACTATGGAGGACACGTTCTTTTTAAACACGTGTATTTGCGACTGCAGATAAATATTGTAGGCGATTTTTCTTACACGACTCTACATTAAATCACTGAACAATTATATTTCAGTTAGATGTATCGCGGTGTCAATCAGTCCATTTTTATTTGCTTCAGTACACCAGACCTGATATTAAACATATCTAAGTGTATAAATTAATGTTAATGATGGCATTTTTCTAGAAATAATGAATATACGGTGACGATGGCTAAGTGGTTCACGACACAGACTGACCATGTTTGAATTTAGTTCATTAGACAGAGGCATTTACATCAAACACACACACTTGATTTCGTGCCTAACCCACTGGGAAAAACGTAAATAAAATAGATGCATATAAAGGTAACAATATTTTTAAAAAATTAAACAAATTTGACGATTTCTTCTTTCGTAAAAATAATCGTCATTCTTGCAATAAATGAAATTAATATGTCTCTTAGTTCTAAACTTCTTAAATTAGGGATGTTTGTTGTATTTGGATTAACCGGACTAATGTTCTCATCTTGAGTGGTATTTGCACAACGTTTCGGTTAAAACTTCCGCTGCTTTGCAAGATTTCCACATCAAGGAAAAAGCTAAGAGAGTAAATCCAGACAGAAATGTCCCTAAGAAGGATGGAACTACTGCACATGACACCTTCGACCTTCATAATGTGTATAAGTCGCCGAAGTTTACTAAACATGCCGATTCATATCCGTGAAGAAGATCGAAGGTTACATCGACCGAAACGTTGTGCAAATGCCACTCAAGAGGCTTCCTTTCTAGGGCAATTGCTCTTGACATATCAAAGGCCTTTGATAGAGTATGGCATAAAGGTTTACTTCACAAGATCTCCAGCTACGGTATAGCTGGAAATGTCTTCTCAATTATTAAATCATTTCTCTCTGATAGGTTCATAAGAGTAGTGGTTGATGGGCAGAAATCAGAAGCTCTCAGTATTAACGCTGGAGTCTCTCAGGGGGTCCATTCTGGACCCAACTCTCTTTCTGAAATACATTAATGATCTTCCAAATTGCATCCTTACATCATTTGTAGACATTTATGCTGATGAAACTACTATCTATGGTAGCACATCTAAGACCGTAAACGACCAAGTTCTCTCTGATTTTCTCTCATCTGATCTTGAGCATGTGGCACAATGGGGAAAAGAGTGGCTGGTTACTTTTAATGCATCTAAAACCAAGCTTTTATCTTTACATCATCAACGCCCTGATCCCCATCTAGCATCAATTGAAATGAATGGCTCTCGTCTTGTGGAGGCCTCATCTTTTGACAATCTTCTCGGCTTGACTTTTACTCCTGATCTTAAGTGGAACACATACATTAAATCCGTTGCCAAGGCCGCTGGAAAAATGGTGGGATCCTTCTATCGATCCAGTAGATATCTCACTGCTGATGCAATTCTCTATCTATATAAGAGCCAGGCATGTCCAAGGATGGAATACTGTTGCCACATCTGGACAGGAGCTACTAGAAATGACTTATCCTGCCTTGATAGAGTTCAAAACAGACTTTATAGCCTCGTAGAGGATATCCTTGTCTCTTCCCTGCAACCTCTTTCTAACAGAAGAGATGTTGCGAGTTTGTCTCTGCTATATCGTTATTTTCATGGCAAGTGCTGGACTGAGCACCAATCTATGGTGTCCCCCTCGCCAAACTTTCACAAGAAACACCCGTCTAGCAGAAATCACTGTCAATAATTTCCCCCATTCTTAATCTGTACCTAAACCTAAACGTAGATTCCATGAGCAAAGCTTCTTTATTAGAACTGCACGCCTATGGAATTGCCTTCCGTTTTCCTGCTTTCCAGCTGATTACAATATGGTTGTCTTCAAGTCTAACGTAAACAAGTTTTTGATGAGCCGTTCCATATAAGTTAACAAATTTATCAAATTTCCATTACTAACGATTACTATATTGTCCAATTTCTCTGTACACTCTTTAATCCTTATCATCGAGTGGCCTCAAGGCCTTGATAAGTGGTGATGCCTATGTAAAAGAAAAGATGAGAAGAGCAATCCGATAAATCAAACGAATATGTCTCTTCTTTCTTTATCTGTTAAGCTGGCAATCAACTTTATTTTCCCTAAGGACGTTTTTCTATCACACAAAATAATATAATATTTCATGGTTTTTCAATTAGGCTATGTTTAAAATACATTTTAATTGTTTAGTAAGCCTTAGTTCGAAATTAACTAATCAAGTGATACATCTTTGACTAAATTTCTGTCTATCACCCTCCTCTTCTCGACTCCCGCCTTTATTTTCTACAATTTCTGTCACTGTTGTTTTAGTGATCATCTCCGCACCCATCGCTCTCTTAATAGTCGAAGGCAATAAAAAATAGAATAAAAAAGATTAGCAAAGTCTATTATATAAAGAACTAGCTGTACCCGGCCACGCGTTGCTTTTGCTCAGTTTATTAAAATGGAACACATTCCTCAAGAAAAATTGCATTTTGTATTGTTTATTTACTTTTAATGTTTTCTGCAATTTTTTTCCTCAAAAGAAAAAGATCCCTTTTTACCATAAATTGTTAGGGGAAAGTTTTTTTTTTCTTTTCAGGAAAACTTGCACTTTTTTAAAAAGAAAATTGGCAGTAAACGTTTCTTTTTGCGAACGGAATTTTTTTAATAAAAATATTTGGCAAGAGAATGTACAAATTATTTTTTTGTCAACAGATGTTAAGAAAATAAACAGAAAAATACTCCCATCATTAATTAATTAATTAATTAATTAATTAATTATGAAAAAAAAATGTTGATTTAGTATTACTACATTTAAACAACGCTTGGTTGAATCCGGTGATTGCCGGTCGAACCCTAACCATAAATGGAATCGAATGGGTGTATGTGTGTGTGTCAAATTCTGCATGAGTACCATTCTTGTGTTCAATTTTTGAAGTGGGCTATCGGCGATTGTCAACTAACAAATGTAACCAAAATGCGAAAAATTCAACAATAAAATAATTTTAATAAGTGCTCAGCTTCTAATAAAAATCCTCCGTTTTAATTTTTTTAAGTTGTGCCCCCCAACGAATATAATCCAAAGGATAACGGTGCTTCTACACTTTATTGCCGAAATTGGAGACGCCATTTTATTTAACGAACCTTCTGCGCAAATCCTGGTTAGACTATGGCCGAAGCATAAAAAAATTTAAACTGTAGAACGATTGCCGTCAAAACCAAAAATAAACAAATAAATAAAAAACAACCCACTTCCCTGTTAAAAATAGAAAAAAAACCCAACCATTTAAATTAATTTGCTGTTGATATTTCGAAGTTGCTTTTATTGAAAATAACGTTTCCAATGATTTATTTGTTCTGAAAAAAAAAAAAAGAAGGAAACTATTTTATAAAAATCCAATGTTGCTTTCATTACGAAATTGTTTTATTAAATTTGAATGTTCCCTATGTTAAGAACGGGTTTCGGAATAGACATCCTTAATCTTGTCAGCCTACCCGAAAACCTATAGAAGTTGACATGTGTAATGTGAACGATGAGTTTTACGTAATGTATAATGTACCGAATTGAAAAGGGAAGGAAAAGTCAACTGTAAAGCATTTCATTTTATGCAAATGTTACCTAACATAGTTTATTAAAGTGGCATAATATTTTATTATCAGTAATATTTAGGTTTGGCAAAAAATTCCTAAACTCCTGTCACACTAAGTAATTTAGGTGACTGAAATAGATGAAGGACAAAACTTAATTTCCCCAAAGGGAAAGAAAGTGTTTGTACACGTGAAAAAAAAAGTTATGGTCGAAGCATGTAATAAATAACAAAAAAAAATATTAACTGGATAACGATTGCAGTTAAAAAAAAAATAAAAAAAAACAACAACCCACTTCCCCGTTATTAAAAAAAGCAATCATTTTAATTTATTTGCTGTTGACCTTTCAAAGTAAGTAAGTAAAAAAAACAAAAAAAAAAAAAACTATTAAAAAAAAATCCAATGTTGCTTTCATTACGAAAGGCCAAAAAATTAACGTTTACGCAATTTCGGGAATTAGTCCGGAAACAATTTAAATAAAATACTTCACCGAATTCAATTGCGTAATCATTGAAATTTACTTTAAAACTGTAGGGTAGATAATCGGTGGAAACAAAAACCGTAAAACCTTTACTTTTAAACACGCCGGTAGATTTGTCAATTGAGGTTGTAAGCATAAATTGGAAAATCTCTAAACAGTTTGACAAAATATATAAAATATTAACAATGTAACACAGTGTATTTGCAAAGATATGCGATAAAAACTTAAAAGTCAATGGTTGAAAAAAGTTTACGCATTTTTATATATTTTTATTATAAAGGGGGGGGGTCAAAAATGTAATATAAAATATAGTAAACTATAAAAATAGATTAACAGTTGAGAACATTAATACTATTGATCATGTGAGTAAAACTATTTAGCGATACGGGAGATTATTTGACTTACCGACAAAAAAAATGTCCCAACTAAAGACATTTTTTAGAATATAGTTTAAAAGTTTTTAAAGAAACTTCCAAGAGTATATATATATATATATATATATATATATATATATATATATATATATATATATATATATATATATATATATATATATATATATGAGCTGCGAAACTACTGTATGTGGATGACTATAATGCTCCTTTTCTTGGGTTGAACTTATTGGGAAGTGATATACAAATTACCATTAGTGTATTAAGCGATGCTATTTGTATAAACAAATTGAGCTTAGGTATTTAGACAATGTCAAAACATTATTAATTCACTACCCACATAGCAGCAGCCGAATAGCGTAACGGTTAGAACCTCCGACTGTCATTTTGGGCGGCCGGGTTTCGATCCTGGCTTGAGGTAGTTGCTTGTCTAGCCGCACTGATGAGCTGTGAAACAGCGAAACAGTACTGTATGTGGATGACTATATATATATATATATATATATATATATATAAGGGTATGAAATTATCAATGAAGTTCTCGTAGGAGGAAACAAAATCATATTTATAGGTACGATCGTTTTGGAAACGATATCCTTTCATTCATTCGATAATTACAAATAAAACCATCGGGAAATACTTAAAATATTTCTAAATATCGTCTCCTCATCAACATAAATTTAAGGAGAAGGGGAAGTAGAGACCAAATTGTAACCAGCCTATTGAAGTAAATATAGTTTGTGAACGTAGAATTAAAAAAAACAACAACATTTTCGTAAGTTAGAAAAGCATTTCATCCAAGGCATGAAAATTGTTAAACAAAATGTTTTTACAATAGGCTTAAAAATAAAGGTAAAAGATTCAAGTTGAAATTTATTTATATTCAAAGTGCACTTTTATAAATTTTTATAAGTAAGGTATACAAATTTAATTTAAATAACCTTGGATTTTTATTCTGCTGCACTTTAAAAAATGATTGAAAATTTTATATCTATATCATTAATTGCTAGATGAAAGATAATGTTTTAAATTGCAGCAAAATGTACATTACATAAAATAAATCCAAGGTAATTTTTTGATTCAATTTAAATTAAATTTTTGTACCTTACTTTTTTAGATTAAATTTTTTAAAAACTTCTTTCAGAATAGAAAATCTTTAAAATTTAATAAGGAACATATTTCATATAGGTTTCATTAACAAATATTCAATACATAATGAGAAAAATAGAGATGAATATTTCAAAAGGTCTGTTAGGTCAATAGTAGTCCTCGCCAGCGAAAGTCCTTGTCATTGGTAATCTATTATAATTTAAAACATTTTGTGTCCTGCTATTTCGGGCGAGGACTAATATATATATATATATATATATATATATATATATATATATATACATATGTATACATATATATACATATATATATGTATATATATATGTATATATATGTATATATATGTATATATATGTGTATATATATATGTATATATATGCATATATATATGTATATATATGCATATATATATGTATATATATGCATATATATATGTATATATATGCATATATATATATATGCATATATATATGTATATATATGCATATATATATATATATATATATTGTTGCGGTAGGATCCACCTTCGTGAAGTGTCAACCATATAAATATGGTTAGTACCGTAAAGACAGGAGAGACCTCCTGTCAGAGAGACAACGAGATCGAGAGTCGACGAATACTCAGAAGACTCCTCATGATTATACTAATGGACTTTATGTAAATATTGTATATACTTTCTTGATCACAATATATCTGTTCTATTTTACTTTGGTGTTGTACTTATTTCCATGTGTTCAGTCGAGTTTCAACAATGGCGATGAGGTACGAACGAACCATACGGAGAAAAATTAATAATTAAGAGCCTTCAACAATGGGATGAGTTATTGAAAACAACAACCAGGCAAATGAAGGAAATTCTACATATTCTAATAACACCATATTTAATTCGCTGGAAAATTTCAACCATGTACCAGACGAAGAGAAAACGTTTGAAGCATATTATAAACGTTATGAGAATATTTTCTCTGCAGACTGCCTATTACTAAGAAAACTAGGCACAGCAGAACATAGCAAATTTGTAGATTTTATTCTTCCGAGGGAAACAAATGAGTTGGAATTCTCGGAGAGAGTTAAATTGCTAAAGGAGCAGGATTACTTAACATATGCATCTATAGTAAATAGACATTGTGACAACTTCAGATTGGCAGAGATTACGGTTGAGAATTTCAAGTGCTTAATTTTTGCTCAACGATTAGTATCAAGTAAGAGTTCCGAAATAAGATGTGGAGTTTTGCCTAAACTCGAATCTGAACAGAACCTTACTTAACAAAAATTAGCAGAGGATTGCCAACAGGCCGTAAGTTTAAAGAAAGAGTCACGAAACGTCGTAGAAGCTGGCATTGCTTATATTAAAAAAATAAAAAAAAGTCAAAATACCCATCAGCCAGAAATTGAGGTAAAAAGTCAGAGTATTATAAAAATAGACAAGAAAAATGAAATAAAAAGAATGACGATAAACAAAATGTCCCACGACATAATTGCAGACGTTGCAACGAAATATACTGGGAGGTAAATTGCCCTTTAGAAATAAGAAATGTTTCGTTTGCAACAAGAATGGACACAAAAGTTCATGTTGTAAAACAAAAAAAAACAAAAAAAAATGAGACAAGCAAGTTCAAATATCAAACCAGACAGAGATTTGAGGAAATATGTTAAGACTGAAATATTTAGAAAAAATATCAAATTTCAGCTCGATTCAGGATTAGACCTGACAATAATGAGCTATAAAACATGGACATTTTTAAATAGTCAACGAAACTCGCTCCTACGGTAACTGTTTGTAACAAGTTTGAAGCCAAATTTTCAGCTTTAAAAAGAAACGTAGTAGAAAAAATTAACGAAGAACTTGATGGATTGGAAAAAATGGAAATTATATCGAAAGTAGAAACTAATTCATGTGCTGCCCGATTGTGTGCATAGCAAGCCCCACTCTCCCCAATGGTTTACTTCTACTTGCGCAACTGCCATTGCTCAAAGGCAGCATGCATACCGCAGATTTAACCGACATAAGTCTAGTTCAAACAGACAGAAGTATATAGAAGCTAGAAGTAACGTTAAGAAAGAAATAGCGACAGCTAAGAGAGAATTACCTGAAACCACTAAAAACGCATCGAAGCACAAAAATTAGGAACTCGAGACTTCTGGAAAATCTACAACAGTGTAGTAAATAATGGGCAATCAACAATTCCCCCACTAACCAACAATCACGAGGTTGTTTGCTCAGCAACCGAGAAGGCTAACATGCTTGCCAGTCGGTTTGCCTTTAACTCCACACTGGACCCTTCCAACCACCCCTACCTGACTTTCCTTTGCGAACGCCACGCTAGACGATCTAAAAATCACCCTTGATCAGGTGCATGCTATCATAAAAAACCTTGACACTTCAAAAGCATGTGGATCCGATCTCATCCCAGCTGTGCTATTAAAAAAGTTCTCAGTCGAAGTAGCTCCAATTCTCTCCAAACGCTACAACAAATGCCTTAATGAATCTTGCTTTCCGGGCTGTTGGAAAACTGCTTCTGTGGTACCAGTATTCAAGAATTCTGGCAAAAGAAATGACCCATCAAATTATCGCCTCATTAGCCTCATCCCACTTTCCGCGAAAATATTTGAGACCATAATTAACCATGCTCTAGTCCATCATCTTACAGATGCTAAACTTCTGACTGACCAACAACATGGATTTAGACAAGCCCGTTCCACAGCAGACATCCTAACTGTAATCTCTGAACGTATATACCATTCACTGGACAAAGCGGGGGAGGGCAGAGCGGTAGCTCTAGATATATCTAAGGCTTTTGACAGGGTATGGCATGAGGGTCTCCTCAGGAAAATTAGATCATACGGTATCACTGGTAGAATGAATAACATAATTAAATCCTTCTTAGATAAGAGAAAAATCCAGGTTGTCCTCGACGGTCGTACGTCTAAACAATATCATATAAATGCGAGAGTGCCTCAAGGGTCTATCCTTGAACCTCTATTGTTTCTAATATTCATAAATGACCTCCCCGAAAAAATTGTTTGTGAGATGGGTATATATGCTGATGACACCACACTCTATAACAAGCACGACAGGAAAACAAATGAACACATATCTAAAGAAATGGCAAAAACACTAGAGGATGACCTCCAATCTGTAGTAGAATGGGGACAAAAATGGATGGTCACATTCAATGCTGCCAAGACTAAACTGGTTTCCTTCAATAATTACAAGAAACCTTCTCTGCCACCAATAGGGATGGCCAATGACTCTTTATCTGAGAGTACATCTTTCAAACTGCTTGGCCTAACGCTCACAGGAAACATGAGTTGGAACAATTACATTGAAAGCATTGCCAGGGCCACTGGGAGGAAGGTAGGCTCTCTCTACCGTGCTAGAAAACAACTAACACTCGAAAGTATCCTGTACCTCTATAAGGCCACCATTCGCCCATGTATGGAGTATTGCTGTCACATCTGGGCTGATGCATCTGCTACTAGTCTCTCGCTCCTAGACAAGGTTCAAAAGAGAGTCCCAATCTGATAGGCCCTGAACTGGCATCTAAGCTTCAGCCTCTGTCCCATCGACAAAATGTTGCATCCCTCTGCCTGTTCTACAAGTATTTTAATGGTGACTGCTCTGACGAACTGCAAACACTTGGTCCCCCACGACGTAGACACCCTCGACAAACCCGACAGGCAGCCAAATCCCACCCCCACACAGTAGAGATCCCTAGATGTATAAGATCTTTCTACTCCAGTAGTTTCTTCCCCAGAATCGCTAGACTCTGGAATTCCATTCCAGGTCCCTGCTTCCCCAACTGTACTGATATGCAGAAGTTCAACTGTAACGTGAACCGACATCTTGCTGCCCAAATCTCTACATAGTACCCTAGTAGTTGCTGCCCCTGATAGTAGCCCCCTACACCAAAGTGGCAATTTGCCTTGTATGGGGTGAAAATGTAATAAAAAAAAAGAAATTAAACTAAATCAGAGTCTGCGCTGACTTTTTGACAGACTTGAACTCGGTGATTAAGAATTGCCATTACCCGTTGCCGAGTCTAGAGGAGATTTTTAACAAGCTAAATGTCAGATATATTTTTTCAAAAAACGACTTATCGGACGCCTATCTCCAAATTTTGAAGAGGAATGTTCGAAGTTACTAGGGATAAACACTCATAGAGGGGTATTCCAATTCAACAGGCTTCCGTTTGGTATTAAAGAGGCACCTGCCATTTTTTTAACAAGCTATGGATGTCATGTTGAATGATTTGGACTTTGTGTGCGCCTACTTAGATGATATCATAGTAAGGAGCGCAACAGTCGACGAAGATCTAAAGCATCTCATTCAAGTATTAAACAAAAATTCAGGATTTTGGGTTTAAAGTTAAAGAGTCAAAGTGCGATTTCGGTTTGGAGAAAATTAAATATTTAGGACACATAATCAACAAAAATGGCAGACGACCAGATTCGGACACGTCCATTACAATTAGAGACATGCCAACGCCCTCTAAAGTTTTCTCGGGCTCGCTAATTACTATCAAGCGTTCATTAAAGGAATGCACAATCTAAGAGTTCCGTTGAATGAACTATTGAAACAAGACAAGGCATAGGAATGGACAGTAGAGTGTCAGAAAGCCTTTGATGACATCAGGAAAATGCTTACATCCAACCTCTTTTTAACCCATTACAATCCAAAACTGGATATTGTAGTGCCAAGTGACGCTAGTTCATACGGTATAGGAGCGTGTATCTAACACATAACGCAAGATGGTTCAAGGAAACCAATTGCACACGCTTCTAGAACACTACTTCGAAACTACTTTGGTTTCGATTCTTGGTGGTGACGCACGAGTCATTTAAATTAAAAAAAAATCATTTCTAGATATTGAGTCCAATATAATATAATGATAAATACGAAATCTGCATTAATCAAGATATCACATTTAAGCGGCCTGTTAGTATATATATATATATATATATATATATATATATATATATATATATATATATATATATATATAAGCGAGATAAGACACCGATAGAATTCAGATGAAAAATCCTGATAGATATTACTTGAAGTAATACTTTCAAGGTGATCCTAGCCACAGGAAAAGCTCAATATTCAAGAATATAGCAATATATAAGTTTCGTGGTTAAATTTTAAATTCTGAAAAATCAACATATAGAGACATATATTCGATTTAAGAATTTATTGTTTGACAAATGAATATATAGAAGGGGTTATTTTAATTTCCTTAACCCATGGATTTTCAACAATGGCTCATATCATCAGAGGAAATGAAATGTAGTTAGCAAAATGTTCAGCTGCGAATTGACGCTATTTTGCTTTTCAGCACAATTATTGAAAATAGTTTTTTGAGTGGTTGTGGGTAATTATATGGAGAAAATTATACGAAAAGAGAAGTTGATACAACCTGGGTAGTCCATTATCGGAAGGAGTCCAATTTCGTTCGGGGTTATAAATCCAGGTGGGCAGAAAATAGGCCCATGGGAGAAAGTGACATCAAACAACTATAAAATAAGGAAAACCCAGGCCCATCCACCGCAGATTCCACCCACACAAAATTGTAATTGCCGAAACAAATAATTTTGCCCCTTAAGAAACTATTGCATCCACAAGAACGTAATCTATTCATGTACAGTCACTGAACTCCTAACCACAACAACAAGTGCAACTGATACAACACCTAAAAATCGTACCCCAATCACATTAACTACTGAACCAACAACATTAGAGAGCTCCACTAACTCCAACTATGCCAACCCCATAAATAAGACACATGATAACACCCAAGATACTAAAAAAAACCCATCCTGAAAACGATTCGAACGTAATCATCCCGTCCCCCTCTATAAGTTTATCCCACACCCATAGCAGAAACTCCGACAGCTTAAAAACCATTAATGCAAATGTAAAATCTCACACGTATATCGATGCAACAGCAAATCTAATTAAACTGAGAATTTCCAACCATATAAACCCCTTTAACAATGAAAATCCAAATAGCAATAGAGGCACCTCCCTAACAACTCTGATTAAAGACCGCCAACATAGGAATATTCCATAATCACTAAAATGGTATTTATTGAAAAAATCCAATTCATACATCCCTAAATCCAAATTCTGCAACCTTTTCACTTCAGAAGCAGTTGCAATAATAACATATCCTAAAGCCACGATAAACACCAAAAATAAGCTTATTTCGTTATGCAAGCACAGGAAAAAATTCAAGTATAGCGAGCTCAAAACCACTTAAGTCACCATACCTGAACTTGTTTTGGCACGTTGCCCTTATATGTATAAGCATAAATTCACGCTTGTATGAGTGTATATGTATGCACGCATGAGAGAGTGGATGTTGCATGCGCTGTAGCTATGTTAATATTTACGTATGTCTATATGTGTATTTATACATGTGCATGTTTGAGCAAGTATATGTCTGTATATGTCTATATATGTATGGCTGTACATCTGTATATATATATCTGCATATATGTGTGTATATGTGTATATAAGTGTGCATATATATATGCACGATCTTGTCTCCATTAACTTCATTTCCTTATATATGTGGATGTATATATATGTGTGAGCTTGTAGACGTGCGTTTTGTGTTGAGTGTATATAGATATGATTATGAGCTGTAGTGTGAATATATGTATGTATGTATGCACGTGTGTGTGTGCGTGTATACGCGTATGTATGTGTGTTTTTATATATATGTATGCATGTATGTGCGTGTGTTTGTGTGAGCATGGACATTTAACGGAGTTACACACCTTAGCCGTATATTGGTACACTCTAACTATCTATATCTCCTTGGACAATATAAATGTGTTAGCGATGGGGGACTATCTCCCTCTCTAAAATAGAATCATTAGATAAACCCGATCATTTGTTGATGTATATATATCTTTAAAGGTAGGTGCACGCCCTCTGTATTTGTATGTTAGATATATCAGTGTGCACACCTTCATCTCTTTTTAGACATAACACTTATGTAGATGTTTATTTGCTGTATGTATACGATGGTATGCAAAAGGGGGTATGACTTGCATGCTTGCACTTGATTTTATCGATGTTCATCCGTGCATATGAGCGCAGTTGTACATTCGAGTACGCGCGCAATCATACTCGCCCGGCTGTATACGTAGTTCCTTCTCAAATATGCGTGTTTGCGTTATGTTATGTACATATCTAATTGAGTGCACATGTGCATTACTACAACGATGCGTATGTATATAAGTCTGTATTTATGTAAGCATGGTATGGATCAGTGTTTGCACGTAAGTGTATACTATGTATATGTATATGTGTATGTCTATATATGTATATGTACGTATGTATGTGTGTCTGTGGGTATATATGTACTTATATCTGCACTTATGCTTAAGTTTGACAGGTGGATATACAAGTAATCATTATATAAATAGTTAAAATCAACCACGCTTGGGCGACCCCATACCCAGCCCCACATTTAAATCAATTCTCCCCTTTATAAAAATATCTAATCAGCCACAGTATATAAAGCACTCACTCAAATATCAATTCCAACTCAACAAAACAAACTCATCCATAGATCGCCTCCAAACAGAAATATATCTTTTTTAAATAAAATTTAAACAAACGTAATTAAACTAGATCACACTACGACAACAAGCGTATTGAACTGACTTATCTCAACTAATCAAGTCACCTTTAAATATACACTCAAAATTAAAAGAACCTAACCTAAAACTCGCTTAATTAAGTAACCCTCCAAACATTCCATATTTTCACACCATGTCTCGCCTCTATCTCCACCTCATCCACTCACTCATCCACACAGCAAAAATAGCACGCCCACCCCTTATCACGCACATCCACATTGAAAATCACAAGAATATCCATTTCCCACTTGAACTTAAAATCAAGAGGTCAACCCTTTTAAAGAATACTAAAATACAATTCCTCCCCCCGCTGATAAAAATTCATAAAGAACCTGTATGCACGCCCAACTTTAACCCCCCTCTCTCTTTACCCTCTCTACTTCACCCAACCTCCTCTTTCCCTCATCTAAAAGGCTTCCTTCACCCACCATCAACAAGAAAGCGAACTATCTTCCTGCAGAGACTCACACCTGAAGCAAGTCGTCCAACGCACCGTCCTGAATATCATCTTCAGGATTATTTTGATATTTTTGCTAATTTGTTACCTACACTATTGATTTCGAGGTCCATTGCATACTCAACTCAATGCTTAAATTCTATTACTAACGGGGATAATTACAATGGAATGGTATATCCACACAATTTCGGATATACTTTGTCAACACCGAGAAAGCATTTGGATTACATCAACCAACACACACTCAATGCAACAACGAATAAGACTGCCCCGTATACTTTTCGAAAAATCAATAAGGAGCAATACACTTTCGCTATATGGGAATATCACTTTCTCCCATGGACCTATTTTCTGCCCACTTGGATTTATAACCCCGAACGACATTGGACTCCTTCCGATAATGGATTACCCAGGTTGTATCAACTTCTCTTTTCGTATAATTTTCTCCATATAATAATCCACAACCACTCAAAAAACTATTTTCAATAACTGTGCTGAAAAGCAAAATCGCGTCAATTCGCACCTGAACATTTTGCTAACTGCATTTCATTTCCTCTGATGATATGAGCCATTGTTGAAAATCCATGAATTAAAGAAATTAAAATAACCCCTTCTATATATTCATTTTGTTAAATAATTAATTTTTAAATCGAATATATGTCTCTATATGTTGTTTTTTTTGAATTTAAAATTTAACCACAAAACTTTTATATATATATATATATATATATATATATATATATATATATATATATATATATATATATATACGGTTTGGATGTTCTGTGTATAAAAAGAATTGCTTTCAAATATTCGTCAGCCAATTTAGTTCGATGTGTTGATGTCATATACTTCATTTTTGTAAAATATTTGCTCACTTCAGACCATGATGCCAAAGCGGCCACAAATTTCTCAAACTCGGCTAAGAAGTCTCTTTTCTCTATAAGTATTTTTCAAAGAATCATTTTCTTAAAAATTTAATGCACATTACGGTCAAGAGGTCAGCACGTGCCCTAAATGTTTCATATTCTATATAAAACATTTGAGGATTTAAAAAACTGTATCACATTTCGTGTTCCATATATTTAATTTCGCAAATGCAAGGACTATTAACTGATGACATCGCGGGCCTCACCCGGCCTGCTGATCGTAGTTTCGCTTTAGTTGACTATACAAAGAATAAATATATAAACATAGGCAATTACAACAAAAGATTAGTGAATGGACTAATGAGTTATTGTATTCTGAGATTGGTTAATTTAGTGGTTAAATATACTATCCTTTTCGTCGTATTCTATTGGTTAGCAGGTTGAACTGTTGTTGTGTTCTAAGAGTGGGGCTGGTCTCGTAAGTTTGATTATGACTTGGCGCACTACCAATATGGCTTCGCGCCAAAACCAATCATCCGCGTAGGATTCTTCACTTCCCATCCCTCTACGTATTCCACTCGTTTTCCATATATATATATATATAATATATATGTATGTATGTATATATATATATATATATATATATATATATATATATATATATATATATATATGTATATATATATATATATGTATATATATATATATATATATATGTATATATATATATATATGTATATATATATATGTATATATATATATATATATATATATGTATATATATATATATATATATATATATATATATATATATATATATATTCAATTCGGTCTTCATGGTCTTACGTACATTCTTCCCGTGTTGCCAGCTCAGCTTGTCTGAATATATCGACTTCCTGACCTTAAATGTATCAAACATTGACGTTATTATTTTATCTTCTGCATTTGCAAAACTCAATCATGTTCTGTGAAGCCAAAAATATTAAATATTTTAAGATACAAAGGACTTAAAACTCTTTCCAAAATTATGAGTTTCGATATTAAATAATCTGAGGTGTGTTGATGTGTCGTTAAACCAAAACAACCAAACCAAGCACCATGAATAAATAATTTCAGATATAGAGAACTTGGAACAAAACGACTACTTTCGTCATTAAATAACCCCACAAATGTTGATATATTGCAAAACAAAACGCCATGAATAAATATTTGAAGATACAAAGAACTTGAAGCAATAATTTTTGTACCAGACCAAATCTTGCATTGAATAACCTGAACAGGGTTTATATGCCGTAAATTAGAACAACCAAACAGCAAAACAAAATCCTATAATCCTTTCTGAGATCGCTTCGCCGTGTTTGTAAATATGGATATCTATCTATCTATCTATCTATCTATCTATATTAATTTTTTTCTAACCACAAGGTGTTGTTTTTTTACAAGGCCTCACCACTTATCAAGGGCCAAAGGCCACTCGAGGATAAGGGTTAATGAATGTAAGGTTGTAGTGTAGTAATCGTTAATGGTGTAAATTAGGTAGGATTTATTATTGAAGAAGACGATTTTCTTTTTACACGGTGGTCACCACTTATCAAGGCCCGGAAGCCACTCAGGGATAAGGGTTATTGCAAGTACAGTACGTTAGTGTGGAGATTTAATGAAGTGTTTACTTAAGAGGGCGGTTCATTAGGAATTTGTTAATGTTGGACTTGAAGACATCCAGGTTGTAGTCAGGTGGGAAGCAGGCAGACGGAACAGAGTTCCACAGGCGTGCAGTTCTAAGAAAGAAGTTTTGTTCTTGGAATCTACGTTTTGATTTAAGCACAGGAAATTTATTTATTTACTGTATTTAATGTATTTATTTGCTTCCCCACCAAAGCAAATTAGGCACAAGGCCGTTTTTAATGTGGGGTGAAAACCAGCTCCCCTAAAAGTTGGCAAAAAGGAGGCACTCTGGTTACCAAACATAATAATTGTCCCAGTATAGAGGGTTTCTTCTCCATTGACTGATAGATAGATAGATAGATAGATAAGAGAGAGAGAGAGAGAGAGAGAGCGAGGGAAAGAGAAAGAGCAATAAAGAAGGAAGAAAAGAGCTACCGAGATATACTTAGCAACCTATTGGAATAAATAGATAGATACTTCACACACACACACACACACACACACACACACACACACACACACACACACACACGCACACACACACACACACACGCACACATATATATGTATCTTCTATACTCCTATAAATTCGTTTTTCTTTTGTGTGCATTGATATTCATATTATTATTATTTTTTTTACACGGTGGTCACCACTTATCAAGGCCCGGAAGCCACTCAGGGATAAGGGGTATTGCAAGTACAGTACGTTAGTGTGGAGATTTATTGAAGTGTTTACTTGAGATGGCGGTTCATTAGGAATTTATTTACGTTGGACTTAAAGACATCCAGGTTGTAGTCAGGTGGGAAGCAGGCAGACGGAACAGAGTTCCACAGGCGTGCAGTTCTAAGAAAGAAGTTTTGTTCTTGGAATCTACGTTTTGATTTAGGCACAGGAAAAGTGGGGAAAAATTTTGACTGTAGATTCAGCTAAAAGGATGTTTTTCGTGAAAGATTGGCGAGGGGGGACCAGAGATTGGAGCTCAGACGAGCACCTGCCATGGAAATAACGATAAAACAAGGATAGGCTCGCAACGTCTCTTCTGTGGGAGAGAGGTTGCAGGGAAGAAAAAAGGACATCTCCCACTAAGCCACGAAGTCTATTTTGTACTCTGTCAAGGCAGGATAGGCTATTTTTAGCAGCTCCTGCCCAGATATAGCAGCAGTATTCCATCCTTGGACGTACTTGGCTTTTATATAGATAGAGAATTGCATCAGTAGTGAGATACTTACTTGAGCGGTAGAAGGATCCCGCCATCTTTCCAGCGACCTTGACAACAGACTTGATGTACGTGTTCCATTACAGATAAGGAGTAAAGGATAAACTCAGAAGCTTGTCAAAACATGGGGCTTCTCCTAGACGAGAGCCATCTATTTCAATTGATGCTAGATGGGGATCAGAGCGTTGATGATGTAAAGATAGGAGTTTGGTTTTAGATGCATTAAAGGTAACCAGCCACGTCTTCCCCCACTGAACCACGCGCTCGAGAACAGAGGAGAGAGAATCAGAGTGAACTTTGTCATTTACAGCCTTTGTGTTGCCGTACATGGTCGTGTCATCAACATAGATGTCAAAGAATGATTTAAGTATGTGTTTAGGGAGATCATTGATGTAGATCAGGAAGAGAGTTGGGCCCAGGATTGACCCTTGAGGGACTCCAGCATTTATACTGCACGCCTCTGATTTTTGTACATCGGCCACTACTCTTATAAGCCTATCGGAGAGAAATGATTTAATAATTGAGAAAAAAATTCCAGTTATACAGTAGCTGGAAATCTTGTGAAGTAGACCCTTATGCCATACCTTGTCGAAGGCCTTTGATATGTCAAGAGCAATTGCCCTAGAAAGGAAGCCTTTGTCAAGAGATTCACTAATCCTGTGAGATATAACCGTTAGCACATCTGCGGTAGATCTTGCAGAACGGAAACCATATTGTGTGTCACTAAGAAGGTTATTTCTGCTGAGGTGGTTGACTATTTCTCTATTTAATATGGATTGCAGCAACTTACTCATAACACACAGGAGACTTATTAGTCTGTACTGAGAGGGAGATGACTTATCACCTGAATTCTTAAATACAGGGCATACTGATGAGGTTTTCCAGGGAGTCGGAAAGCACTTCTCCTTAAGGCAACGCTTAAACAGTTTCGTAAGTATGGGAGAAAGTTCAGGTTGAAGCTTTTTTTAATACTATAATTAGGATGCCATCAGTGCAAGTTGCTTTGCTGGAACCAAGGTTCTTGATTAGCTTGGCGACCTCATGCACCGATATTTGTATGTTACCTAGCGTGTTCTGTGTTATAGGAGGAAATATGGGAAGTTGATCGCCTTCGTCGCATAGGGTAGAATTAGTTGCAAAATTCTTGGCAAACAGTTTGGCTTTGTCTGATGCTGACGAGATGACCTCTGGTCCATTGATAATGGTTGGGATAGAACGCACACTTCTGTTCAGGATTCTATTTGTTATTTGCCAAAACTGGTGGGAACCAAGCCGCTGATCAGCTACTTTGGATTTAACAGACTGGGCATATAGCTCTCTTGCATTTTTATTACTCTTTTACAGTAGTTGCTGGCGTTTCTGAAAGCAGCTTTAGTCCCAGTGCATCTATTACGTTGGTAGTTATGGAAAAAGTGATTTCTGTGCGCGATAGAGAAGCATGGCTGACAAGAAATTGTTTACATTGAACCTGAATGCTATGATATTGTCTTGTTAGGATAAATTTGACATTTTTGAGAAATTAAAGAAAAAGAAACGTCATATATTTGCCAATAATTGATGTATTCTAAACATCATAAAATCACTTAAAACAGACGATTTGTGTGTGCGACGAATTGCAAGCTTATTTGCGGCCCACACGGACAGCAACGTTGATAGAATGAAAAATATCAACATACAAGAAGTGTCGGAAAATGAGTTAGAATACTGATCTACCCTCACCTTACGAAAGTTTTTTGACATTGAATCCACTGATCGAAATATTAAAAAAGTCACGGACACAAAGCCTTTCGAATTATCATGATATTATCAAAGAAGTTACAGGCAATTACATTATAAGAATTATTAATTCACGTTGATACACCGGTTCCCATTAGATCACCGAAGTTAAGCAACGTTGAGCCTGGTCGTTACTAAAATGGGTGAAAAATGAGGAATTCCAGGTGCTGTATGTTCTCTGCTTTTATCGACATTGTTTCTAGTCGTCTTGTATTTCTTACCATTGGACTCAAGCAGTGCCGATTCAGTGGAGCTATGATTGGGGATTGCGCAACCTTTGTCTCACAATTACTCACGCAGCTACTCTTACAGAATAATCCATTGTCTCTTGGAACTGAACGGAGGTTGACTAATCACCACTTGTCATCTATAAGTCTCACATGTCTGTTTAAATTATTTCTGCATGTATGTATGTTTGTATGTCTGATCTCGAGCGCGTGGTTCAGTGGGGGAAGAAGTGACTAGTTACCTTTAATGCATCCAAAACCAAACTCCTATCCTTACATCATCAACGCTCTGATCCCCAGCTGGCATTTATTGTGATGGATGGCTCTTGTCTGGGTGAGGCCCCGTGTTTTGACAAGCTTCTGGGTTTGACCTTTATTCCTGATCTGAAATGGAACACGTACATCAAGTCTGTTGCCAAGGTCGCTGGAAAGATGGTGGGATCCTTCTACCGCCCCAGAAGATATCTCACTACTGATGCAATTCTCTATCTATATAAAAGCACAGTACGTCCAAGGATGGAATACTGTTGCCATATCTGGGCAGGAGCTGCCAAAAACAGCCTATCATGCCTTGACAGAGTACAAAATAGACTTCGTGGCTTAGTGGGGGATGCCCTTTTCTCTACCCTGCAACCCCTCTCCCACAGAAGAGACGTTGCGAGCCTATCCTTGTTTTATCGTTATTTTCATGGCAGGTGCTCGTCTGAACTCCAATCTCTGGTCCCCCCTCGCCAATCTTTCATGAAAAACACCCGTCTAGCTGAATCCACTGTGAAAAATTTCCCCCACT
Source organism: Euprymna scolopes (assembly GCF_053919585.1). NCBI lineage: Eukaryota > Metazoa > Mollusca > Cephalopoda > Sepiida > Sepiolidae > Euprymna > Euprymna scolopes. Next base: position 95,674,786 of record NC_136499.1, on the reverse strand, counting down.
ATATCTGTGCCTAAATCAAAACGCGGATTCCATGAACAAAGCTTCTTTCTTAGAACTGCACGCCTGTGGAACTCTGTTCCGTCTGCCTGCTTCCCTCCGGACTACAACTTGGATGTCTTCAAGTCTAATGTTAACAAATTCCTAATGAACCGCCCCCTTAAGTAAACACTCCATCAAATCTCCACACTAACGTAATATACTTGCAATAACCCTTATCCCTGAGTGGCTTTCGGGCCTTGATAAGTGGTGATCACTGTGTAAAAAAAAAAAAAATAAAAATAAAATAAAACGTTAGACAGAGGCGACGGATTTTTACGAGATTGGTATCATTTTGAAGCTCGACGATTCGGACGACAAATATCGAAAAACTTGCTAAAAACAATTATTCGTTCAACCTGAACTGGGCACTTTACTACAGGAAGGGGTCACTTTTTTCACTGATATTTTCGAAAGTCATCCCCTCTTTTCGGCTTAATCTCCGGTTTGGCGATGGATACAGCGGCAAAGACATCACTGTTTTTTTTTTTCACATTCCTTTCTACTTTCCCGGTACGAGTTCGAGACTGCCTGCACACCTCCAAACACCCGGGTAACGATGGGCATCCAGGCTAGTCTATAATATAAATCTCACCTGTCTGTTTAAATGTATGTCTGTATGTTTGTATATCTGCAAGGTCGACAGATTTTCACGAGATCGTTATCATTTCGAAGCTTGACGCCTTGGACGACAAATATCGAAACATTGACCAAAAACATTAACTCCTTTACACTTAACTGGGCATTTTTCTACAAGGAGGGGCCGATGTTTTGCGAGTCATTTTTGCAAGTCATCATATCGGTTGGATTGATTTAGCCTAATTTTAACGTTCTGAACTTCCTGTCGCGTCATGGAGTAGCGGTAAAACGCTAGGTTTTCTTTCACTTTTTTTTCCGCCTTCGCGTCACGGGTTTGAGCACAAACACACGGGCAACGCCGGGCATCCAGGTTAGTCTCTAATAAAACTAAGGAGTATAAGGTAGTCAGCCTAAAGTGCTCAATATTCTGGATAAAGCAGATATGTTCAAAGACTGTGTGGCATGCGAATAAAATGTTTTGTTATATTGTTTTATACAAGAAGATCTACTTGGCTTGTGTCGGGATAGAAAATGATAGATAATCACGAAAAAGTGCCCAATATCCTAAGAATAGCAGGTATGTTCAAACGCAACTTCCTTTCTTCTCTTTTATACGGTCCTGGGCAACACCGGGTAGCCCTGCTAGTCTCTAATAAAACGTAGAACTGCACTGAATTTTCCACCTGACATACTAAAGATTGTTGACAACTAGTGGTGACAAGCCTCGGAACAAAACATGAAAATTGCTTGAATACTTGTCTCTATTGAACTATTGCAAATTATGTGCATTGGATTTGTTGCTGTTGGATTCTAATAGAATTGAAACATTAATTTAAATAATTTAAACATTAAAATAAACAACATATCTATCTCTAATGTTAATTTTCTTCGTTCTATTGTTAGACCACACGTACGTTTGCACTTGTATTCGTGGATACGAGCAAACTATTGTATGTTTCTAAATAAAAAGGAAAACATCCAGTAATTTTTCATCCAGCGAGTCCAATTATTATGATTGTTGAATCCATATGATAACACATACATACCTCTATGGCCCTCGCATAACTCCGAGTTTGGCAAACCTGTCTTATAGAATCTTATAGAATGTCGCATACAGTTCACTCGAAAGAAATCGTCATCAAGCCCCAACCCAGCTTTCAGGTAGAACCTTAAACTAATAGATACGGCCTTCACATTGTCTGCCTTCCAGAGACACCTTAACATCAGTTTTATCCCGGAAATCAAATCGTTTTTAGTGTTACAGATGATATGGTCAGTGTTTTCATGCACCGCACACATAATCTCCACCAGATCGCATTAAAACTAGTTAGTCCAGATATTGGGACTGGTGAAGCTGTGGAAGTTGTTAGTCACTTCTGTATGTATCATTTTTCCATCCAGCACGGCCGCAGTCGAGATTGAACCAACTACACGAGTTTTTAGTGTAATTAAAATCTTGTCAGTAGCTGAATACTTGATGCTTCGCCAGGGCTATCAAGGGGATTTTTATCGTGACACTATCACTAGATGGGTTGCCTACCACGGCTTAAGAGAGCCACATCTGACCACGAGAGAAGGATAGATTGCGCCAGTTTCTAAACCTGATATTTTATCTTGCAGTACATACAGTGTCTCGCCTTCCTAAGGCCAAGGTCAACGTTGCTTAACTTCGGTGATCTGGCGAGAACCGGTGTGTCAACGTGAATTGTGCCGTGCAATCATTTTTAAGTGTAGTAAATCAATGGGGTCAATAAAAATGGACAAAAAGTAATGTAGAAACTAATAGTAAATGTACCCGTAACCTTATTTCAAATGTCAAAGAGTAAAAATCCAGGTTTTCCTCAATAGCGGTATGTTCTAACAACCTGATATTAATGCAGGTGTGCTCCAGAGGACGAACATTGGATCATTATTAATGATATTCATAAATAACTTCCGTGGTAAAATTGTGTCCGAGATCATTATATATGTCTCTTAAAGAAATATGATGGAAAACGAATGTACACATACCCAATAGAATGACAACAACCATAGAAGACACCTTCAGTTAAAAATGAAATGAGGTTGTAAGTGAACGGTAACATTTAATGCTACTAACACTCAGCTGATTTTCTTTAACAACCACAGAAAAATCTTCTCCACCACCGATTCCCATGACAAATAATACCCTACCTTAGAGTCCATCCTTTAAATTCTTCAGCTTCATTCATAGTCCACATGAATTGGAACAAATACATTGAGGATATTGCCAAAAGTGCTGCAAAGAAAATGGCCTCCTTCTTCCATGCTAGAAAATGACTCACACAGGAGAGTATCCTATAGTCTTACAAAACCACAATTCACCCATGCATGGAGTAGTGTTGCTACATCTGGGCTGGTGCACCTACCAGTAGTTGCTCACTCTTGGACAGGATAACAAAAAAAAAAAAGAGTCAAATCTAATTTGTCCCGCACTATCGGCCAAGCTCCAACCTCTGTTCCATCGCCATAATATTATATCCCTGCGCCTGTTTTGTAAGTATTTTAATGGAATAGGTTCTGATAAACTCATAGTACTAGTGTTGAATCAACGTAATACTCTTAATTAACCCAGCAAGCAGCAAAATCCCAGCCCTTCACCGATTAAGACTCTAGATGCCGAAAAACCTTCTTATCTAATAGTTTCTTTCCTTTCTGTTTCTATGCCTCCTTGACTGTACTAATCTACAGAAGTTTAAATGTTATCAAGTCCCCTGTTAGATACGACCCTAAGTAGTAACTCATTATTTTCCAAGTGGTAATATGCATTGTTTCGAGCGAAAAAGAATTAATTTTTTTTAATAAATAGGGTAAGTGAAAATACCCGTCAAAATAATAACTAAGTAGTAAATGAAATCGTAATCCTATTCAAAATATCCAAGGGCAAAGCGGTCGTAAACAATCAAGCAAGCAAAATCACTACTAATCTCCAATACTATCGTTGAAAAAATTCCAACCATAATTATCCATACACAAAAATAAACGTAACATTCGTTGTCAAGGTTTAATCTTCTTACACACTTGAACAAACAAACAAACAAACAAACAAATAAATAAAAAAACAACGAAAACAAACAAACAAACAAACAACATAATGTTTCTGAATTTTTGACGTGAGGATTGAAATAATTCGTATTATTTGGATTATTCAGACTTATGTTCCCATCTTGATTGTTGTTTTTACAAATCCTCGATCTTTTTCAATTGTATTTTGTCGCACTCGAGTATCTTTCTGTCGAGCTCCAGAAAGCCAAAATGCTGCAAAAATTCACACTAATATAGTCCGCATAACGGATAATGTACATAGTAAAATTCAGTTGTAAGCTACATTGCTCTAGAGATTAAAGGTTCAATCCCCAGTACAGTCGATACTCAAGATATAATTGTCTCCTCAATCATGACTGGATAGAAGTTATAACTAATGCAGTAGTATTTTGAGTGTCACCCGCATTGAGGATTGAACCTGACATAATTTCTAAACTTTACAACTTAATTTAACAAGTACTTTACTACGCCATGAGTCCTTGTGGAATATTCGAGTATGAATTTGAGAAGCCAAGTACTTGGTAAAATTCAGTTGTAAAGTTACATTCTTTTGAAGGTTCAATACTCAATGCAGGCGACACTCAAAATACAATTACGAATTATTTCGGACTTTTGCCTAGTGATGACTATGACTATGACAACAGAATATTCTTTTTATTTTTTGGACTTTCGAGTATATATCCGACACAATTAAACACAGTTAATCAACCGAGAACCACATCACTCTATATAAAAAACATATCAGATATCAACGGATACACACTCGAGAGTCAAAACAATGAAAAAAATATGATGTTGTTCTAGCCCTAGCGATGACTGACGGAACGAGAGCGAATTACCCCTGTGGATTAAATAAAGGGTTCTGTTCGAATTACGTGCAGATTCCCGAGTTTGGCAGAAGGATTCTTGAGTTCAAGAGAAAGATTCCATAGTTCGACAGATTTACAAGTTCGACAAGATACACTTGTCGGAGGTTACATCGACCTATACGTTGTGAAAAATAACACCCAAGATGAGAACAGTAGTTTGAAGAATCCAAATAATACGAATAATCAATCCTCATCTAAAAATACCAGGAACGTAATATCTTACTGTTTATTCACAACACGGTGAAAAAACAGTATTGAGTAAAGTTCAGACGGGACGTATTGTCGGCCAATTAGATGGTAGATTTAGCTTCAAATCGCCGAAAAGCTCTGGATTTCACTTTTCACTGTTAACAGAGTGATTGTCCAATTCAACAGAGAGGCAAAAATCAATATCATCTCGCACAGGCCGACCAGAAACCTCAGACAAGAGTCTTAGTTATTAATGATATCTGCCCCCTCTCTCTTTCTCTCTTCCTCTCTCTCTCCCGCCATCTTTCTCCCCTCCCTAACTCTTTCTTTCTCCCCCTCCTCTCTCTCTCTCTCTCTCTCTCTCTCTCTCTCTCTCTCTCTATATATATATATATATATATATATATATATATATAAAGAAAATGGTAGTTTGCTTAAAACATTGCTAGTAAATAAGTATGTGGGTTTTTATGAAGGATGATAGCAATGCAAAAAAACAATTATGCCAAACTGCAGAATTTTGAATGTACGTATGTATGTGAAGGGACATCTTTCTGAACAACTTTCGACTTAGAATGGTTTTATAAATATGACCCCGTGTCAATGTGCCTTATTTCGGCTGAATGACTGGAAGTATTTTTTATTCAGTTGCCTGATCTCCTCTACCCGAGTAAGTTTCCAAAAATCCCCTCCTCCAAATAGATAGATTCCCCCCCCCCAAACTGATTTCATGTACGCTGCTGTCACAACTACTACTACTAGGATAAAGTACACACATATAGAAAAGACTCTTAGAAACAAACTAGGAGCTAGGAGCAAAGTGTACTATCTGTTCTAATGCCAAACTTATATTTTCTGTCCCAGATCAGTAAAGTTGAGCCCCCCCCCAACACAGACTGTCTCTATTTAAGAATATGGAGCTTCTCAGCATTTAAAACATACACTGTCTACCCTCGTATGGACGTAAGTAAAAACTCTACTCTCGTACGGACGTAAGAGATTAAAATCACATAACACTCATCTGATAAGGTCGTATTGCACATTACTTTAGCTATGTAGACTTCAGGAGATTATTTAATATTATGCTAGTGCTGAGTAATCCTTCTCCCAACTACGCGTCAAACTCTTAACAGCTAATTCTGTATCAATCATTTTTAAAAGTGTTTGATGAAAGGTTTAATGAAATTAGACACAAATAATAAATACACTCGGAACCTTATTGAAAATGTCAAAATTAGTGAAAATGTCAAAATTAGTGAAAATGTCAAAATTATTGAACACAGCAAAATTATTGAAAATATCAAAATTATTTAACATGTCAAAAGTAATGAAAATGTAAACATTATTGAAAATGTCAAAATTATTGAAAATGCCAACATTATTGAAAATATCAACATTATTGAACACGGCAAAATTATTGAAAATATCAACATTATTGAACATTTCAAAATGAATGAAAATGTCACAATTATTGAGAATGTCAAAATTATTGAGAATGTCAAAATTATTGAAAATGGCAAAATTATTGAACATGCCAAAATTATTGAAAATGTCAAAATTATTGAACATGTCAAAATGAATGAAAATGTCACAATTATTGAGAATGTCAAAATTATTGAAAATGTCAAAATTATTGAAATTGGCAAAATTATTGAAAATATCAACATTATTGAACATTTCAAAATGAATGAAAATGTCACAATTATTGAGAATGTCAAAATTATTGAGAATGTCAAAATTATTGAAAATGGCAAAATTATTGAACATGCCAAAATTATTGAAAATGTCAAAATTATTGAACATTTAAAAATGAATGAAAATGTCACAATTATTGAGAATGTCAAAATTATTGAGAATGTCAAAATTATTGAAAATGGCAAAATTATTGAACATGCCAAAATTATTGAAAATGTCAAAATTATTGAGAATGTCAAAATGAATGAAAATGTCACAATTATTGAGAATGTCAAAATTATTGAGAATGTCAAAATTATTGAACATGCCAAAATTATTGAAAATATCAACATTATTGAACATTTCAAAATGAATGAAAATGTTACAATTATTGAGAATGTCAAAATTATTGAGAATGTCAAAATTATTGAAAATGGCAAAATTATTGAAAATGCCAAAATCATTGAGAATGTCAAAATTATTGAAAATGGCAAAATTATTGAAAATGCCAAAATTATTGAAAATGTCAAAATTATTGAACATTTAAAAATGAATGAAAATGTCACAATTATTGAGAATGTCAAAATTATTGAAAATGTCAAAATTATTGAAAATAGCAAAATTATTGAACATGCCAAAATTATTGAAAATGTCAAAATTATTGAACATGTCAAAATTATTGAGAATGTCAAAATTATTGAAAATGTCCAAATTATTGAGAATCTCAAAGGGCTAAAACCCAGGTTACCCTCAATGGCGGTATGTCCAAACAACATGATATTGATTCAGGTGTGCTTCAAAGGCCGACTATTGGGCTTTTATTGTTCATAATATTTATAAATTACCTTCTTGGTAAAATTGTATCCGAGATCGGTATATATGCTGATGATACCACACTGTAGAAGAGAATGATGGAAGGACGAATGCACACATATCCAAGGCAAATGGCACAAACGAAAGAAAACACTTACAGTAACAAGTGGAATGGAACTGTAATTGGATGATAATATTTAACTAAAATAAATCCAAATAATCTAATGGCATCAGTGCGTGTTCTCTCTTGTACTGATAATAGTGATACCTCTCTATTTTAAGCCTCCTTAAGAACTTTTAAACGAAAGATCAGTCTATTTTTAAAAATTGTCCTATCTCTATTTTTTCTTTTTATTCTGCACATGGAGTAATTCAATGACGCATCTCTACTTCTGATCCACGTCCATGACAGGGGTTGCTGTCTTAGAGTTGCACACTGTCAATATCTGCAACAGAGAGACGAAATATTCAGATATTGGATGCATAAGTTCAGTCATCGTGACAATGCAATTTGCAATCTCCTCAAAACCATTGAGGCGGAATAAAAAAGAGGAGAACAGCCCTCGTAACAAAAAACAAACCTATGTCCTCAAATAACGCACGCACTTTGAAGATCATACACTGCTGTCTTCGATAAAAATCACGTGACTAACCGAACGAAACCGCGCAGATCCTGTGATGATAAATGACGCCTCAATAATGACTGCATTGCTGCTTTAAAGTCGATAGTGTCTAGTCTGCCTGGCATCCAATGGATGCCAAGAATTTATCTTAAGCATCGTTGATAGATCTCCCGAATGTTCAAGTGTCTGCTGCACACAATCCATATACTCCAAAATCAACACACAAGTATTATAAACAACCGTGTATCTGTTCTGTTGTTCAGTTTTTTTCTAAGTCATTCCCACTCAGAGACTGACTCGCTTTTTTTCCGATTCTAAACAAGCCGGAAAACAGCGAGGGATCTATTTTTAGAAAATACTAGCAGTTCAGCCCGGCATTACTCGGGCCCTATGTACTGGTCATAACATTATGTGCATATATATATATATATATATATATATATATATATATATATATATATATATATTATAATTTTAAAATAACAGGTTAGTGAGACCTTCATAACATTTAACCGAAAACAAGTAATAGAAGTAGAATAATTATTGGTAAGAATTGTGACCCAACAGATAACGTGTAGTCTAGTATATTTATATATCTATAATCCTAGTCTACCCTATGATGTATATAACGTATTTATCTACTTATTCCAATAGGTTTCTAAGTATATCCCGGTATCTCCCTTCTTCCCTCTTCATTTCTCCTCTCTTCTCCCCCCTCTCTCTATCAACCTATATCTATCTCCCTCTCTCTCTCTCTCTCTCTCTCTCATATATATATATATATATATATTACTGTTTTATTTGTTTAGTTACACATGTTTCCGCTACCGAATCGTATCAACGATCCAGTAACTTCGTCAGACTTGGACAGAAGTGGTTATTATGATTTGAAAAGAATATGTATGTATATATATATATATATATATATATATATATATATATATATATATATATATATAGTTTTAACAAAATCAAGACAACAAAGATTGGATTGATCGCAACAAATAGTGTATTTTCATTGTTCGTTAAAATTGTTTCGCGACCATTAGGACAATTTTAAACCTTATATCGTTTGAAAATATTCACAAGAAAGGCCCCTCATCAGACATTGAAAGAAAACACTTTTTTATAATAAACAATATGGAATCCATTTCCCTTTTAAGGAATATGTGATATATATATATATATATATATATATATATATATATGAAAACCTCTTTAAGAAACTCGTTTCTTATCGTTGAGCACTTTCAGTTGAATTCAGTTGGTCACTTTAGCTCTTATGCATAGATCATCGTATAACGATTAGATCAACGTTATTTCACGCGGTTAATGGTATCCGAACGGGTACGGTCTTTGTTAATCGAGCCAGAGATGGCGCGTGTTGCCGAGTTCGAATCTGTCGACTGGTGTTAATCGTGACACCCTACACTGAAGTTTCCCGAAAGGATGAAACACTAGTATCTGTAGGTATTTAATTATTATAGTAAAAAATAATTATAAATATGTATATCTATAATATAAAGCTAAACGTTTGTGTGTGTGTCTGGTCACGAATAGGCTCCTATATGGTTGACTATTTTAGAAAATTGATCACATAATGATAGAATATGTATCGAGACACAGGAATGGGTATGTTTGATCTGGCATAATGATAATTCATTAAAATTGTGGGGTCTGCGTACGCGCCACAAAGTATGGAAATAAAAAATTAAAAAAAAAAACGTCTACAAGTTTTTTTTGATATAGATGTACATAATACTTTGATAAGTATGTTTTAACTTAAATAGGGATGGTATAATAAAATTGTGGGGGTTCTCGTTTGCGCCTGGCCTCCATAGAATGGAAATAGGCACAAACTTTAATAAAGACTTTTCATATCTATCTGCGTAAGTATACTTTGATAATTATGTTTCAGTTTGAAGAAATATGGTATAATAAAATTATGGGGTGTTCGTTCGCGCTTAACCTCCATAGAACGGAAATATGTCACAAAGTTTTACAAGGTTTTTTTAATATAGATCCACAGAATATTGTGATAAGTGTTTCAGTGTGAACAGGTATAGTATAATAAATTATGGGGTTTATCTATTTTATTTTTACTTTCATCATATTTTGCTTTGGTTTTGATACCACCAAATTCGAAGCTATCTCTTTACAACCCTTCCTTTTCATAACCTATCATACTTTCATAAATCAGAGTCCATTTTCTGTAGGCTGTTTTTGAACCCAGTCAACGATGGGTACTTTTGCTAGTATATATATATATATATATATATATATATATATATATATATATATATATATATATATACACGTTCATAACTTTATGTGCATATGTATATGTATATAAATATATATATTAAAAAGTTTGACTCATGTCCAGGTAACCGATATATAAAAGTTAAAGTGCTTAGGCCCAAAAGTTGCGGAGGAGTTTGGTAGAGTTTGCAAAGATCAACTTTCTTTTTTTCTCTTCATTCTTCAGATAGATAGATAGATAGATAAGAGAGAGAGAGAGAGAGAGAGAGAGGGAAAGAGAAAGAGCAACGAAGAAGGAAGAAGAGAGATACCGAGATATACTTAGCAACCTATTGGAATAAATAGACAGATACTTCACACACACACACACACACACACATACACATATGTATCTTCTATACTCCTATAAATTCGTTTTTTCTTTTGTGTGCATTGATATTCATATTATCATTATTTTTTTTTACACGGTGGTCACTACTTATCAAGGCCCGGAAGCCACTCAGGAATAAGGATTATTGCAAGTACAGTACGTTAGTGTGGAGATTTAATGAAGTGTTTACTTAAGAGGGCGGTTCATTAGGAATTTGTTAACCTTGGACTTGAAGACATCCAGGTTGTAGTCAGGTGGGAAGCAGGCAGACGGAACAGAGTTCCACAGGCGTGCAGTCCTAAGAAAGAAGTTTTGTTCATGGAATCTAAGTTTTTATTTAGGCACAGATAAAGTGTGGGGAAAATTTTTGACAGTGGATTCATCTAGACGGGTGTTTTTCGTGAAAGATTGGCGAGGGGAGCAGAGATTGGAGTTCAGACGAGCACCTGCTATGGAAATAACGATAAAACAATGATAGGCTCGCAACGTCTCTTCTGTGGGAGAGAGGTTGCAGGGTAGAGAAAATGGCATCCTCCACTAAGCCACGAAGTCTATTTTGTACTTTGTCAAGGCATGATAGGCTGCTTTTAGCAGCTCCTGCCCATATATGGCAGCAGTATTCCATCCTTGGACGTACTTGGCTTTTATATAGATAGAGAATTGCATCAGTAGTGAGATATCTTCTGGAGCGGTAGAAGGATCCCACCATCTTTCCAGCGACCTTGGCAACAGACTTGATGTACGTGTTCCATTTCAGATCAGGAGTAAAGGACAAACCCAGAAGCTTGTCAAAACATGGGGCTTCTCCTAAATGAGAGCCATCCATTTCAATTGATGCCAGATGGGGATCAAAGCGTTGATGATGTAAAGATAGGAGTTTGGTTTTAGATGCATTAAAGGTAACCAGCCACGTCTTTCCCCACTGAACCACACGCTCGAGATCAGAGGAGAGAGAATCAGAGAGGACTTTGTCATTTACAGCCTTTGATGTTTTGCCGTAGATGGTCGTGTCATCAGTATAGATGTCAACGAATGATTTAAGTATGTGTTTAGGGAGATCATTGATGTAGAAAACCCTCTTTTTTATTTATTTACTGTATTTAATGTATTTATTTGCTTCCCCACCAAAGCAAATTAGGCACAAGGCCGTTTTTAATGTGGGGTGAAAACCAGCTCCCCTAAAAGTTGGCAAAAAGGAGGCACTCTGGGTACCAAACATAATAATTGTCCCAGTATAGAGGGTTTCCTCTCCATTGACTGGGACAAATTATCTAAATGCAGCATCTGCAGAACAGATGCTACACTTTGATCCCGGCCCGAAGGCCAAGAACAAGAAAAAAGGCAAGCCTATTTTCGATTTATTTAAAAAAAATACAATTTTCTTATATATGGATCGTGCAATTGCATTCATCTGCAAAAGATCTAGCTAATTTGCATATTCTTTTAAACATTCATTTTTATTAATTTCCTATTAGTTTTTTCGGTTTTCTCATGGGATGATCATCTTTAGTTAACTATTACGTGTAATTATATTCATGCAGATATTCTACATGATTTATACTTGCATAATATTTGCGTAAAATCTTTAAAGTAAAAAAAAAATGTTTCCATATATATTTATGTATACGTATATATTTTTGTTTAATCTATTAGTCTATCTATCTATATATCTATAAAAGTGAACGTGTCTGTGTGTCTTTCTGAGTGTCTGTCTGTGTACATTTCCCTACGTAATAACTCTGTCAATTTTTAGTCTACAGGCTCGAAATTTGATATACACGGTTCTGAGATTTGGAAAAATCTATGTGATCGATTTTTGGCCAGAATCTGGCTGTTAAGAGGTCAAAGTTCAACGATTTGATCTTTGAGAAGTCTACCAAACTCCTACGACAATTTTGGGTCTAAACACTTGGAATTTTAGATATAGGTTCCTTGGACATGGATCTAACTTAATAACTTGATGTGAGCCCAAAACAATAAATGTTAAGGAGTCATAATAGGGGTCAAATTTAAAAAAATTGACCGTTTTTTTTTTCTCAGCATACACCTTCAAACACCCGGGCAACGCCGGACACCCAGGCTAGTATATATATATATATATATATATATATATATATATATATATATATATATATATATATGCTGTGCTAACACTATTATTAGTAAATACAAATATTAAAATACCGAATTAAAAAACTGCACATAAGTATTTTTACAAAAAAAAGAAAAAAGAGTTACGTTAAAGGAACGTTTTCACTCAAATGTCAATACGAAATGGCCGCTTATATTCACAAATGTTCGAAACACGCTAACGTAAGAATTAATCTTGTAATAACAAAGGAAATGCTTATTTAATCAAAATATTTTTAATATAAACAAGTAAGAATTTATTTATTTTCCTCTAAAGATGTTTCCTATTTAAGTTGGTTTTTATTCAGTAATACTCTAATATTATTGGTGACGTCTGTTTAACAAGGTTTTTCCTTAGGATTTCAAATAAAGTATTAATAAAATGTTCCAAACTTTATATTTTGTTTTCGATACGCACTGCATCCCGTGTTAATATTAACAACTACATTACTCGACTTGTTCTTAAATTTAATCATGCATTAAAAATAAGCTAAAATATTTCTTTATTTTAATGATTTAATACAATTTAAATTTAAAAAGAAAACGCATATTTGCCAATATCAGTTATAAACTTACGTTTCATTGTTTCGCCATTGTGTCCACCAACATTTTTCAAATTAATCGTTAGTAGAAATTGTCATATTTACTCCTTATGTAAAAATTCTTAGTGACCTCGAATTTCATATTTTTTCATTTTTTTTTTTCATTTTTAAGATAATAAAAAATGTTACTCGGATGTTTACACATTCATGCATACAAAGGGAAAACATTAGGATATCACATTCAAAATTAAACTGTTATCATAAAAATCATATGAAATATTTTTTGCAATTATATTATTTCTTCTTGGTGAAAAAAATTGAATAAACAATGATTAACTTAATAATAATATCGTTAGTTCGAGGAACTACTTCGAGTTATATTGATTTAATTAACACAGATTTTAGGAAGTTTTTTTCGTAGTATATAAGAATACATAAAAAATTTAATTGTTATATGATGCTTTATTTTCATAATAAAAATAAATTAATACGTCTTTTAATACTGAAACTATAACTTTAGTAAAGGTGTTTTTGTTTACATTTTCACGAAGATTAAAAAATAATGGAGTTTGTGACCATTAAATAATGAACATTTTATTAAAATTGATTGATTGCTTGAATGTTAGTGAATTTTTAAATAAAGAGAGGAAATAAACTTTTTTTTTTACGTTTGGGGGTCGGCCATTAATTTTGCACATACCTAAAATAAACTACGATACTTAAATGTTAGACTTTTTGAATTGGATACTGTTACTTTTATGTTCTTTGATAGGACAAGGCGCGTAAAATTTTCCTTTGGGTTTAGGAACACAAATTAATCCCATTTAATTTTTTGTCTTAAAACCTTTATTCAAGCAAGGTAATATTTTTATTCTTTTGTTCATAGGCTTTAATTTTTTTTGAATTTCTAAGGGTCACTATAGAAAAGACGAGTCAGCCATTTTAATAGCTAATATATAAAGGACAATGACGCTTATAATCTAATTCGAGCCATCTATTATATAAATCTCACAAGTCTGTTAGTGTGTATGTATGTTTTATGTCTGCTTAAAACTTTTCTCAGGGGTACTGGACCCCCACAAAATTGATATCGTTGGAAAGAACATTCTCTCGCATGAATAATATGTAAGAATTGACCAACATTATTACGTCTAAGTGGGTGAACTGCTCGGTTAAAAGAAAATAAAAATATTTTTAAATTAAAAAAAAATAATTCGATAAAAATTACATTCATCTACGTCGAATCGCTTAAAATGCTGTGCGTCTGTATTAAACACAAAAAATGATACCATAAACTAGTAAGCCAAAATAAATCACTAAATCATCTAAAATAGATGTTATGTTTTGATATTACATACCCTAAAAAGGGACGATATGCCGTAAAACACACTGATTTAAATTATTTGAATGATAAAAAAAAAAAAACTTTTTTTTCAATTTATTTAATATAATAAAACCCGAGGAAATGCTATAAAAACGAGCAAAGACATAATAAAAGATGTCTTCGTTAAATTCTACAACAAAAATCAAGAGTAAATGTCAAACGCAATTAGAAGAAGGAAAATGTGAGTTAATTCAGCGCCCGGAGTCGTCGATTCTGAGAAACATTTTAATGATTTAATTTAAAGAAAATCGATTTTTCGAACGATCGATTTGAACTTTCTGGGAAGAAAATGGTAAGAAAAATTGCAACGAGAACTGTGTTTCGAGCATTATTTCGCATTTGACGTTTTACATTTCAAGTTTTTTTCATGTCTAGTCACACGGATGCGTAATGTCTAAGAGAAAAAAAAAATTCGTGAGTTGAGCATCCTGTGAATTGAATTTACACTACGAGCAATAATGGAAATAGCTTCTTATAAAAATGGGGCAAACATATAAATCGAAGATATTGAATTTTTTAAGGTTATTTGTTCTTTTAATATACCGCGAACAATCTTTGAAAATCCGCAAGGACCCGTAGCGCACTGGTTAGAGTACCTGGAAAAATCAATTGTAAAAGTAATATTCTACTGAAGGTTGAAGGTTCAATCCTCAGTGTCGGCGACCCAAAAAATACAATTGCGAATTAGGACCTCTATCCAGTCATGGCTGAGGGAAAAAGAGTACGCTACCCCCGTCGAGTAAATAAAGGGTCCCGCTTCCCAAGTTCGACAAGATACATCTGAAGAAGGTCGGAAGTTACATCGACCGAAACGTTGTGAAAATCACACTCAAAATGAGAACACTAGTCGCTGAATCCAAATAATACGAATAACCAATCCTCATCTCAAAAATTTAGAAACATCTTACTCATAAGAAATCGAAATTTATGGAAATCTTTATATATTGATATATGAATAGTTAAGATTGATGGTATTTCAGTTTTTATGAAGAGCTTCTTATTCTAATTTTGTCATTTGGCATAAACAAAGTTCAATTAAATGCATCACACATTGCTCATATTTAAAACTAAGAACTGAGTTACCTTATATATATATATATATCATCCACATACAGTACTGTTTCGCTGCTTCACAGCTCATTAGTGCGGCTAGACTGGCAACTACCTCAAACCAGGATTGAAATCCGACCGCCTGTACGACAGTACAAGGCTTCTAAACATTACGCTAATCGGCGGCTGCTGTGTGAGTCGTGAATAAACGATGTTTGACATCGTCCGAAATACCTAAGCTCGATTTGTTTACACAAAGAGCTTCGCTTTATACACTAATGGTAATTCGTGTATCACTTCTCAATATGCTCAACTATATATATATATATATATATATATATATATATATATATATATACACACACTAAGAGGGAGACCCAATGTCGCCCGGTATTGAATGATGATCAGCGAATGTTAACACTCCCATATTTTTACTGTCATTGAAATTGTCCATTTTTCAATCAAATATATTGATTGTCTACTCTAGTCGGGGACCCATCACAGTGCACTGAGAGGAGGCTTACATGCCAGCAGTGACTTAATCTACAAGATACTCTAGTCTACATTGCACTGAAGAAAACCTATTGTTGATTTTATAAAATTATTTTTATTTATGTATAATAGCTTGAATTTAAATTTAAAATGCAAAAGTCAAGTATCATGGTTCACGTGTGCTCTAAATAGAAACATTAATATCCAACGTACCACTATTACATCAAAGAAACTACTGTTAATTTTATATGCTTAGTCTTTCTGCTTGTGCGGTGATAATGGCTTGAATTTAATTTTACATGAAATTTACATTTACCTGAATTTAAGTTACCATGAAAAAGTAAATTATCACGGAGCAATTGTGCTTTAAACAGAAACATTAATTTCAAACGCGCCACTGTCATATCAAAGAACTTACTGTTGATCTTATACGTTGGGTCTTTCGGCTTGTGTTGTAATAAAGCTTCTAAAATGCATTTGTGGTGTAAGACTGTGTCAGGTGTTAAGTTTAATCCAAATACATTGTTTCTTCTTTCATCGGATTATTTCGATTATAGATTATTGATACTTATCGAAGGCATTCCGATGTAAAACATATCTAAGAACGCTGACAGACACATAAAGTACCTTCTTGTTAAATGTCATAAAAATTGGCCGTGCCGTTTTGGAGTCCATAAGGAACGAACTCACACATACAGACAAATTTTGTTTTATATAACAGTAGAGTTCTATATTATATAACAGTAGAGTTCTATATCATATAATAGTAGAGTTCTATATTATATAACAGTAGAGTTCTATATTATATAACAGTAGAGTTCTATATTATATAACAGTAGAGTTCTATATTATATAACAGTAGAGTTCTATATCATATAATAGTAGAGTTCTATATTATATAACAGTAGAGTTCTATATTATATAACAGTAGAGTTCTATATTATATAACAGTAGAGTTCTATATTATATAGCAGTAGAGTTCTATATCATATAATAGTAGAGTTCTATATTATATAACAGTAGAGTTCTATATTATATAACAGTAGAGTTCTATATTATATAACAGTAGAGTTCTATATTACAGATATTGAGGTCAACAGGTATCATGGGCATTTCAAATTTGATTTCTCTAATTTTCTTTGATCTGTGAATCTGGATATCGTGACATCTGAACGCCTTCCCTTCATTTCTAATGCCAGAGAAATTAAAACCGCAAAAAAAAAAAAAAAATAAATAAATAAATAAATAAAATAAAATAAATGAATAAAAAATAAATAAAAATAAAGAAATAAAATCGAAAAATTAAAAAAAAAAATAAAAATAAAGACTGAAATCGAAAAAGTTAAAAAGAAGTGAAGATCTAATTAATTTCCAAGTCACCGTACAAAACCATTTCAAGTGGTGAGGAGGGGGGCCGAGTTGGCGACTAGCATGTCAGACAACCCCTATCGCTTGATATAAATTCGGAAAGAAATCGTGGCATATACATAAAACTCAGCGTTTGGGGTTATTTTTGCCTTTATATCATCAGCCTACAATCAATGTGGAGGTATATATGTATACTAGTTGGGATACCCGCGCTTCGCTTTGCGAGCACCTTTGCAGTAAGCGGATGTTGTAAAATCAACTACTGCTTAAAATGTTTAAATTTTTCAACTTTTCTCTGAATTGACAAAAATCCAACTATAAACTTTAAAGCAAAGTTAACACTTATATTGTTACACATAAAAATTGAAATAATTACAAAGAATTACAATGGTTAACGGGTGTTTAGCATCACGAACACATTTTTAGTAAAGGTATAGCAAAAACCACTCGCGCTTGGTGTACACTATCCCTAGGTGGAGCAGTTTATGAAGAGCCAATCCAAATATGACTTTAACCTTTGACCTTGACTTTGAAAAATAGTGTGCATCGTCTCTAGGTCGGATAGCATCATCATGTTAGGTTTGCTCATGATTGAACCAGTGATGTGCGCTGTAGGAGAGTATATATACCTAAGCTATGACCTTGACCTTAGACCTTTACTTTGGAAAATGATATGCATCATGCCTAGGTGAGGGACCATCATCATGCCAGGTTTAGTCATGATCGATCCAGTAGTGTGAGCTGTAGGAGAGTTGTACACACAGACACACACAAACGCTACTACTTTTTATATATAGATGTTTGTTTGTGTAAATGTCCATTTATATATTTGAGTTTGTATATTATATTTAAATATGAATTATACATTTTGTAACTTAAAAAGCAGTGCATAATTGTTTGCTTGTGGAGGATTGATTGAACCCTTTCTGAGACGAGCATTATATATATATATATATATATATATATATATATACACACATACACAGAGAGAGAGGGAGAGCGAGATAGTATTCTAATATATATATATATATATATATATTTATATATATGTTATATTTCTGTGGAAATACATTTTCTTATAATATATACCAATCCTTATTTAAGAAGCTCAATGTAATTACAGAGCAATATAGTGAATAAATGACAAAAGACTATATTCCAAAGTTCATGATGAAACTGATACTATTAAGAATTGTAAATGACAACTGAATTTAAGGAATAAATTATAAGGTGGTCAACATCATGAACTTTGGAATATAGTCTTTTGTCATTTATTCACTATATATATATATATATATATATATATATATATATATATATATATATAAATAGGAAGGAAACATACCAAACTAAAGATGCATTTACATCAGACTCATTTTATTTTATTAGTATGATTCGTCTTACACGTATTTCGTTAAATGATGGAAAATCACAAAACAACTCATCAGGAATAAATTTATGTTACTCGGGAAAAAGACACAATTGGCGATGTTTTCCTTGGTTTAAAAAGAAAATAAATGGCGGAAGAAAATACAAATTCTTAAAAGCCATGAGGGTAAAGTTA